>NC_092717.1:195936092-196243827 GCF_047496885.1 Scyliorhinus torazame
CACAAGTAATGTAAAAATGATGACATCGGCACACTCTTATTAAGTAAATTGATAGACAGCTCCTTATACATTCCCGATAAGATCTCTCTGACAAGTTTCTTGCATGAATGGAAGCCGAGGAAGTAGTCACCTACATTCTGATACCATCTCCTTGAGATAGTGTCCCTTGAGGGGTGAGCTGATCACTCCTGTGATGCAGGGAGGAAGCTAGAGAGAAGATACTCTGAGAAACAGAAGTAAGTAGCTCCTGCAAATTACCTTACAATTCCTTTTATACTCACTGTGCAGCAATTATGGATAAATTATTAATTACGTTTTTTTCCGCAAAAGCACCGTAAACTTGATTCACGTTTGCTTTCGGAAAGGTATCGCTCACCAGCATAAGGCAATTTTTCTTAATGATTTGAGAAAATGCGTCAAGTGGACAAGGGCACTAGCCCAGGACATCCGCAGGTTGGGAAGTAGTACAAGAGACACTGTGCATTGTAAACTACTGCACCATTTGACAGGTCGGTCTGCAATGTATCCTCTGAGGCTGAACTATTTCCAAATGTCCAAGCAGCAAGGTCATCAAAGATTGCGGCTCTCCACGGTGGCAGTCACTGATCTCTACACCATACTGTAGGGTGAGCTGAGACCCATGGGATTCAGTGGACACCCTTCTATAGCTCTGAACCCTTTTAGAGGAAAAGGAGATGACCATTAACCATGGCGAAGAGTGGAAGCAACTATGCGTGCTACCACACCAGGATCACAGGATAGGTGCAATAAGATACACACAAGGGAGACTTGGGACGCACTGATACATATATGTTTCTTATGACATTTCTGCCTTTTCAGAAACATTCCAATAAAATCTTACGTTTAATCAGCCCTGTTGTTGCGTCCGCCCCTTTGCCCTTCATCATCCAGGTGCACAGTGCACATTGACAAGGCTGGAACACTATCCAATCAGCTGACTAATGAGCTCATTGTGGGAGCCAGGCTACAGACCAAATCCCAAAGTGCAGAAAAAATCGAGGCAGAAGCAACAACAGCGCATGAATCCTTTATTGAACAGCACAATAAACACACTTATACTCTTTAAGTAAAGTCACCATAGTCCCAGATGACCATGGCTGCTATTCCCTTTGAGGGTAGAGCTGACTGGTGGTGATTTAACCTGAGGATCACCACACCTCAGGCAAGGGACAAGGTTGAGAATGTGGGGCCTTTATGAATAACCTCAGCCAGTACGGGAATTGGACCCGAGCTGCTGACCTTGCTCTGCATCACAAACCAGCTTTTCAGGCAACTGAGCTAAATAGGCCTCTACCATATAGTCTATGCACCCATGAACAGCAAAGTGCAGCTAGGCTTGTGATTAGGCTGCCCCATGGTCTGGGTTGAATCCCATAGCCACCCTATGGCTGCCTGAGGCCTTGAGGGCCTCCACATGCTGGGATGTTTTGCTATCATGGCTGCTGGAGGCACTGGTGTCAGTGGCAGAGGAGCTGAGGAGCCACTTTCTGTACCAAGGGTGCCCCTAGGGGAACCCACAGACTTGGAAGGCTACTCCTCCTCTCTTGCAAGGCACATGTGTAATTCCCTCATGATCTAACAAGAACAAGTACCTGGTAGTTCTCCCTCTCATATTGTCACTGTTGTATCATGCTCAGTGATAAGGTGATGGCATGCAGGCCTTCATCCATTGGCTGCTCTGGTGGATCTGGTTCTCCAGGAGAGTCGCTCACTTCTCTATGGAGGAAGCAAAGTGTGCACACATCAGAGACATGGCAACATATGTGGCTTCAATGACTCCTCCATCACCTGCGCAATCCCATGAATAGCTGTGGAACTTATCCACGGATGTTTCGCTGTAGTTGTAGCAGCTGATGCGTTTTTGGTAATTTGAGGCCCAGCAGCCTGGGGCTCAGCATTAGCCTGGTCTCCCATAGTCATCCCACGGCCATCACAGCCTCCATTGCTGCATTTCTGTGATGTGTTCACAGGCCGTGATCCTGAATTTAGTCACAAGCGCACAGATGTGAGAGTATTTGTGCTGCTGGAACTGGAGAGTGCTGCAGAATGACGTGACACTGTATCCTTTGAGGATCCCTCCTCTTCCTCAGAGGCAGCTGACTGGGCTTTCGAGCTTTGTGTACTTCAGCTTGACCCTGAGCTGCACGAGAGAATATCAACATGGAAGGGTTAAGGTTTTCTTATTTCATCATCCCAACTAACCCTACGATGGAGCTCCGTATGGCCGGGATTGGACACATGATCGCTGTGCCTTGTGTTCCAGAACCTTGTATCCATTCACTCAACCACTTGCGTTGGCACATCTATCTCACCATCAGAAAGTGTGTGGCTGCCCTGCCATTTCGAAGACCTCCTTGCAGGTCAGGATGTGGTGTCTCTCTCTGCTGGTCTTGACCCTTTGTTTGGTGATGTGTGTTGAACTCTCCTCCAAGCCTAAGAAGGAAGACTGATGATCACCTATTGTGGTGGGGTCTGTGGTCTATAATGGGGGGACATGAATTTCTCCTGTATGAAATCATTCTTGAAGGAAATTGTGGGGATTGACAGATGGGAGCCTCTGGCCGGGAAGCAGCTATCCTTTAAAAGGGGTGCTGCTGTCTCCCTACCTTGTCACCAGCTGGGTGATCACTCTCTCTCCACCAAACACATATTCTTGAGTGGCCACATGCAAAGACCAAAGGGAGAAGAGTGTGAAAAACTTACCTTGGTGGACTGGATAAGGGCATCGATGAGCTTGTACTTTATCCAGGATTATTTGGGTAATTCCCTGCCTGCTGGCCTCCTCTACAAGCTCCGACTAGGCTTTTTTGGTCAGGTGGGTCGGTCTCCCCATCCTGTTTCTGGGGAAAATGACCTCCAGCCTTCTCCTTGCAGCCTGGAGGAGAACTTGCAGGGGGGCATTGCTGAGCTGTGCAGGCACCCAGAAGTTTCCGACTGATATTCTTTCGGCAGACTTCTGTTCAGCTCCTTGGCAGAAGGCAGCAGTCAGGCAGAGGCTTGTTGCAAGCAGGCAGCAGTGACTGCTTAGCTGGCAGCACCTGTCATGGCATCACCTGATGCCACCTTCACTACGTTGATTTCTGCCGCTGCTGTTCATTTGGATGGCCCTATGCTTCTCCTGTGTTGAATGGTTGAATGCCCGAGTGGAAGGGTCACCCATTTCAGATATTCCCTTTGTGTATTGCTGCTGAGGAGATATGACAGGACAATGATGTCACTTAATTGCTACTGCCATGTTGAATATGCCAGCCAAAGGGCAGCACGGTGGCGCAGTGGTAGCACTGCAGCCTCACAGCGCTGAAGTCCCAGGTTCGATCCCGGCTCTGGGTCACTGACTGTGTGGAGTTTGCACATTCTCCTCGTATTTGCGTGGGTTTCGCCCCCACAACCCAAAGATGTGCAGGATAGGTGAATTGGTCACACTAAATTGCCCCTTAATTGAAAAAATGAATTGCGTACTCTAAATTTATATTAGAAAAAAGAATATGCCAGCCAATGTTTGGGTTGCTGAGCCCCTTTTAACTTGTCACTTTACCAATCACTAAGAAGTAGTAACCAAGACTGCAAATGAATGATTGAACTCTGGAGCAAAATTGATGGGGTGCACTTGCAAGTTATGGTTAAACTGAAGTGTATGCTAGTTAGAACACAACCGTAGGGTTACAGCAATGTCTGGTCACCAAGGCAATAAGGAATGCAGTAAAGACCCTTATATGTGCCCGTCCTTAATCTGGGAATTTTATCTTGGCGTATTGATAGGAGGAAAATCTAGGAGCAGTCCATATTATTTAACAACAGCCAGTTAGAAGCCTTTTATAAATTTAAAATTCTATTATTAATTGGCAGGAATTCTCCGGCCGTTGTGATTCACTTTTCCTGCCTGCAGCGCATCCCAGTCCACGGGTTTCCCGGCGGTGTGGAGCGGCTTCAATGGGAAATCCCACTGAGAAGCGGTGGGACTATAGAATCCCTCTGCCAGCGAACGGCACACTGCCCCGAAATACCCGGCCGGGAACTAGAGAATCCAGCCCAGTGATTTTGTAACGATGTGAAATTTTGCTTTCCAGTCTGAAAATGCTTTCCTCCTTCTGCTAAATCAATGCTGTGTGATCTATAACTTTAAGGTCATTTTTGCAACAGGGCAACCCAAAACAGCACAGTGTACTCTAACAGTGCTCTACCCAATGTTTCATATTAATCCATTATTCCATCTTTACTTTTGTACTCTGGGCAGCTATTTAGAAAACCCCAAGTGTTTTGACTTTTTTGTCCCAAGATTTCTTGGATTTCACACATGCAGGAATGACAGTGATATGTATGCTGGTTTTTACATGAATCTTACCAATGAGAGCTTACCACGAAACCTCCTGAGAACCCGCCAACGAGGGTGTCAACAAAAAAATAGAAATCAAAGTAAATAATTGATGCTTGAGGGAAGTGTAGAACATACACCATCTTCCTCCTTTAGGTTCCTCTCCACTTTACTGATGTTCTGAAAGTCATTGAAGTCATCAAGCCAGCATTTAGGTGTATTAAACACAGCAGCCTGAAGTTTCTGCTCAGATGCAGTGTATTTTATGGTGCTCACTGCCACCTTCTCAAGGGCAATTAGGAATGGGTAATAAATGCAGTCTGGGCCAGTGACATCCACACCCCATGGAAAAGTAAAAACAAATCACATGAAATGGGCCAAAACAATGTAAAGAATCATGGGTGGGATTCTCCGTCCCGCCGCACCCGTTTGCTGGTGGGGCGCGCCCCGCCGACAGCAGGATCCTCCGTCCCGGCAATCGACAAATGGGGTTTCCCATTGTCGGGAAATCCGCGGGCGTAAGTGTGCCGCCGGCGAAATGGAGGATCCCGCCGACGGAGAATCCAGCCCATGAATTTTCAAGGCTAAATTATGTTTGGTGGATATCGAGTTTCCGCTATTCTTTGCGCTAGTTTAAAACCATCATGTTAGAAACTGACCCAGCCATAAATGTGAGCTTGCTCCCAGATGAAAGTAATTACCATTGGTAGTTTCTGCTGCTTGTACTCATTGTCCATCTTTTAGGAGGGTTTAAAATTAAGCTGATTTTTTGGGGTACAAGGACACTAATTGGCATGTTTTAAAAGCCTTGGAATGGAATTTTTTTCACTTTATGGAGAAACTGGCCATTGTGTCCCACCATAACTCATGAATTGTTCTGTACAGTTTTTAAAAGTACTTTTTGATTATTTGGATTTCGGACGGGTGGTGGACTAGAAACCAGGACTGAAATAAGTCTTATCGGTGTGATAAACTCATATTTAACCGTATTAAAATCAGATTGCACCATGTTCCCTCTCTTAAATACATTACACATCTTCCAATACAGCCAGTCTCACCTCTGTCCCTCCCTGCCTCCATATCTCTCCAGTTATTTAGCTATAATAGAGCACATCGATCAAATGCACAAGGTCACTGACTTTCTACCTTCAAACTTGCAGGAAAAGGTTGCCCACAACAGGAGGGAGAGACAAACAACCGGAAGAGGATCACTGTTGGACCAGTGCTGTGAAATGGAAAATATCTCTGGCGTGATCTTGTAACTTCAGCTTCTCTCCCTATCAATTCCCTTCTCAAACCCCGAACCTCCCGTTAGGCTTTTGCGCTTTCAGCTAGTCAGGAACTGCCAGCTGCGGAGCTCCTGCTGCCTCAGGCAGAAGGGAGAGAGGAGGAAGAGAGCTTGCAGAAAGAAGAACCATCACTTGATCTAACCCTCGCTGCCGCCAGCTCAGATACTGGCACTGTGCGAACATTCGAGGCGAGAGCAGATTTGGCCTTTGCACATGCTGAGTCACTGGATACGGATGAGCTGCAGCCAATTCTGGGGGATGGGTCAGTCTGTACGCAAACCCTGAAGTCTGAGATTTGAGTCAAATTCTTCTGCATGGGGCTCAGTTGCAGACCTCTTTGAGGCATATTCAAGGAAATGCTCATCAAAACGCCCCAAGATGCTTCCTGCATTGGCAAGCCTGAAAGATAGCCTCCAGTCACTGACTAGGAGGGCATGGAGGACTCCAGTTCCACCAATACACAGGATATGGCTCAAAGCTTGGAGTCCACCCTTTTTACCATGCTATACCTCTGCAGGTAGGCCTGTGCGTAGTGGCATGAATGTAGTTTGCACCTGCAATGTCAGCTGGGCAGGAATGGTGTGGCTTGATCTTAACCCCTCCCATACAATATACTCACCAGGAAAGAGCATTAAATCTGATCCCATATTCTCTGACTTCTCCTTTATGATATAAAGAATTAGAGAGATAAACTAATTCTGGGGGTGTATGCCTATCTTATATTCATATCTTCCCATGGAAATCTGTCATGTGGGAGTAGAGGTAGAGGGAAGGTAAGGGACAAGCCAGCATGCCAGCACTAATGACTGTCTGATGGACAATACTCTTAAACAGATACAAATTATGAAATGTGTGAATAAGTGGGGCAGGACTATGGGGCTAGCTATATCCCTGAATCGGCTGCTTCATACACAAATGGTCATGTGCAGAGTGGACACAGTTATCATATCACGCACCAGAGATGAACGTGGATCGATGACACAGACTCATGTACACATTATTAGAGAGACTGCTACACAATCCTCCAAATCATATTCTGTTCAATTGCCCAGGGTAAAACTACACCCATTGAAGCACCTGGCCTGAGAGCATATGGCAGAGTTGGTAGCTTTCCAGTCCCGGGTGAGCTCCACCCATCAATAAATCATGCACTAGCCATTTTTCATTTATGTATTTTCTTTTAAAATATTTATTGGCTGATCACTGAGACTTAAGATGGGACAAGGGACCGGTGTTCATTGTCTAAATGCAACTCATTTAAAGAAACACTTCTAACATAGGTACCTAAGAAGGTTTTGTGATGGAAAAATCCCAAGCAAGCTTGCTCTTTGTGATAATGTGGCCCCAGTTAACACTATTTCCATTATTTCCCTCGATCTGTTCTCTGTCCAGAAACACATCCAATTGTCTCTTAAATCCAATTATAGTGTCTTGATTCAGTAGCCATACCTGCTAACTTATTTCAAAATGTTATTGCTTTGGCTTAACAAATTGTGTCAGATTTTGCCCTCTTAATTTTTCATTTTTAGTTAGGGCCCCAAGTATTTGAAGCTTCACTAGGGAATAATATACCTGGAACACTTTTCCATTTTTCTTTCTTGGAAACTTTAATACAGTCACCTCGAAGCCGCCAGAGAAAAACAACGGCAATTATCTTAACTTTTCTTTATTAGCCATACCTTGAAATTGTTCCCTCTTCTGTATCTATTCAATGGCAAATTCAATGCACCTGGTGAGGTAATGTCACTGGACTATTAGTCCAGAGGCCCAGGCTGATGCTTTGGGGACACAGGTTCAAATCCCACTATAGTAGCTGGAATTTAAATTCAATTAATAAACCTGGAATTAAAAGCTAGTTTCAGTAATGGAGACAATGAATCATCTGGTTCACTAATGTCCTTGAGGGAAGGAAATCTGCCATCCTTACCTGGTCTGGCCTACACGTGACTCCAGACCCACAGCAATGTTGACTTTTAATTGCCCCCTAAAATTGTCAGAAAGCCATTCAGTTATGTCTAACCGTCACAAAGTCTAAAAGCAATGAAACCGGACAGAGCACCCGGCATTGATGTTAAGTACTGGAAATAACACTGGCGCGTGCAATCCTATGGACCCTACAGAGCCCTTGTTACTAACATAATGGGGCTCGTGACAAAATTGGGAGAGCTATCCCACAGACCAGTCAAGCAACAGCCTGAAATAGTCCTATTCACGGAATCTTATCTTCTGGACAACATCCCAGATACAACCATCACCATTCTTGGGCATGTCTCTCCTACCAGCAGAACAGATCCACCAGAGGAGGTGGGCATAATAGAACATAGAACATAGAACATAGAACAATACAGCGCAGTACAGGCCCTTCGGCCCACGATGTTGCACCGAAACAAAAGCCATCTAACCTACGCTATGCCATTATCATCCATATGTTTATCCAATAAACTTTTAAATGCCCTCAATGTTGGCGAGTTCACTACTGTAGCAGGTAGGGCATTCCACGGCCTCACTACTCTTTGCGTAAAGAACCTACCTCTGACCTCTGTCCTATATCTATTACCCCTCAGTTTAAAGCTATGTCCCCTCGTGCCAGCCATTTCCATCCGCGGGAGAAGGCTCTCACTGTCCACCCTATCCAACCCCCTGATCATTTTGTATGCCTCTATTAAGTCTCCTCTTAACCTTCTTCTCTCCAACGAAAACAACCTCAAGTCCTCATAAGATTTCCCCTCCATACCAGGCAACATCCTGGTAAATCTCCTCTGCACCCGCTCCAAAGCCTCGACGTCCTTCCTATAATGCGGTGACCAGAACTGTACGCAATACTCCAAATGCGGCCGTACCAGAGTTCTGTACAGCTGCAACATGACCTCCCGACTCCGGAACTCAATCCCTCTACCAATAAAGGCCAACACTCCATAGGCCTTCTTCACAACCCTATCAACCTGGGTGGCAACTTTCAGGGATCTATGTACATGGACACCTAGATCCCTCTGCTCATCCACACTTTCAAGAACTTTACCATTAGCCAAATATTCCGCATTCCTGTTATTCCTTCCAAAGTGAATCACCTCACACTTCTCTACATTAAACTCCATTTGCCACCTCTCAGCCCAGCTCTGCAGCTTATCTATATCCCTCTGTAACCTGCTACATCCTTCCACACTATCGACAACACCACCGACTTTAGTATCGTCTGCAAATTTACTCACCCACCCTTCTGCGCCTTCCTCTAGGTCATTGATAAAAATGACAAACAGCAACGGCCCCAGAACAGATCCTTATGGTACTCCACTTGTGACTGTACTCCATTCTGAACATTTCCCATCAACCACCACCCTCTGTCTTCTTTCAGCTAGCCAATTTCTGATCCACATCTCTAAATCGCCCTCAATCCCCAGCCTCCGTATTTTCTGCAATAGCCTACCGTGGGGAACCTTATCAAACGCTTTGCTGAAATCCATATACACCACATCAACTGCTCTACCCTCATCTACCTCTTCAGTCACCTTCTCAAAGAACTCAATAAGGTTTGTGAGGCATGACCTACCCTTCACAAAGCCATGCTGACTATCCCTGATCATATTATTCCTATCTAGATGATTATAAATCTTGTCTCTTATAATCCCCTCCAAGACTTTACCCACTACAGACGTGAGGCTCACCGGTCTATAGTTGCCGGGGTTGTCTCTGCTCCCCTTTTTGAACAAAGGGACCACATTTGCTGTCCTCCAGTCCTCTGGCACTATTCCTGTAGCCAATGATGACATAAAAATCAAAGCCAAAGGTCCAGCAATCTCTTCCCTGGCCTCCCAGAGAATCCTAGGATAAATCCCATCAGGTCCCGGGGACTTATCTATTTTCAGCCTGTCCAGAATTGCCAACACCTCTTCCCTACGTACCTCAATGCCATCTATTCTATTAGCCTGGGGCTCAGCATTCTCCTCCACAACATTATCTTTTTCCTGAGTGAATACTGACGAAAAATATTCATTTAGCATCTCGCCTATCTCTTCAGACTCCACACACAATTTCCAATCCCTGTCCTTGACTGGTCCTACTCTTTCCCTAGTCATTCGCTTATTCCTGACATACCTATAGAAAACTTTTGGGTTTTCCTTGATCCTTCCTGCCAAATACTTCTCATGTCCCCTCCTTGCTCGTCTTAGCTCTCTCTTTAGATCCTTCCTCGCTACCTTGTAACTATCCATCGCCCCAACTGAAACTTCACACCTCATCTTCACATAGGCCTCCTTCTTCCTCTTAACAAGAGATTCCACTTCCTTGGTAAACCACGGTTCTCTCGCTCGACGCCTTCCTCCCTGCCTGACCGGTACATACTTATCAAGAACACGCAGTAGCTGATCCTTGAACAAGCCCCACTTATCCAGTGTGCCCAACACTTGCAGCCTACTTCTCCACCTTATCCCCCCCAAGTCACGTCTAATGGCATCATAATTGCCCTTCCCCCAGCTATAACTCTTGCCCTGCGGTGTATACTTATCCCTTTCCATCATTAACGTAAACGTCACCGAATTGTGGTCACTGTCCCCAAAGTGCTCTCCTACCTCCAAATCCAACACCTGGCCTGGTTAATTACCCAAAACCAAATCCAACGTGGCCTCGCCTCTTGTTGGCCTGTCAACATATTGTTTCAGGAAACCCTCCTGCACACACTGTACAAAAAACGGGTGGGTGGGAGTTGACCTAGGAGTCCTCAACATTGACACTAGACCCTGTGAAGTCTCATGATATCAGGTTAAACATGGGCAAGGAAACATCCTGCTGTTTACCACCTATCACTGTGTACCGCCCCCACCCCACCTCAACACCCTCAGCTGATGAATCAGAACGCCTCCACATTGAGCACCAATTGGATGAAACACTGAGGATGGAAAGAGTGCAGAATGTACTCTGGGTGGGGGATTTCAATGCCCATCACCAAGAGTTGCTCAGTAGCACCACTATTGGCTGACTCCTAAAGGGCATAGCTGCTGGACTGGGTCTGTGACAGGAGCTGAGGAAACCAACAAGAGGGAAAACCTTACTTGACTTCTTCCTCATCAATCTACCTGTTGCAGATGCATCTGCCCTTGACAGTGTCGCTAGGAATGACCGCTACACCATAAGACCATAAGACATAGGAGCAGTATTAGGCCACTTGGCCCATCGAGTCTGCTCTGCCATTCAATCATGGCTGATACTTTCTCATCCCCAATCTCCTGCCTTCTCCCCATAACCCCTGATTCCCTTATTGATCAAGAACCTATCTATCTCTGTCTTAAAGACACTCAGTGAATTGGCCTCCACCGCCTTCTGCGGCAAAGAGTTCCACAGATTCACCACCCTCTGGCTGAATAAATTCCTCCTCATTTCTGTTTTAAAGGATCGTCCCTTTAGTCTGAAATTGTGTCCTCTGGTTCTAGTTTTTCTGACAAGTGGAAACATCCTCTCCACGTCCACTCTATCCAGGCCTCCCAGTATCCTGTAAGTTTCAATAAGATCTCCCCCCCCTCATCCTTCTAAACTCCAACGAGTACAGACCCAGGGTCCTCAAACGTTCCTCATACAACAAGCTCTTCACTCCAGGGATCATTCTTGTGAACCTCCTCTGGACCCGTTCCAAGGCCAGCACATCCTCCCTTAGGTACAGGGCCCAAAACTGCTCATAATACTCCAAATGGGGTCTGACCCGAGCCTTATGCAGTCCAGAACACCATCCCTGGTCTTGTATTTTAGCCCTCTTGATATGAAGAACTTCACAGTTCTTGTGAAGATAAAGTCCCATCTTCAGATTGTGCATGCCCTCCATTAGGTTGTATGGATCTACCACTGTGTTAAATGGGATAGATTTCAAACAGACCTAGCAACTCAAAATTGTTGGACTTTAACCTGGTGTTGTAAGACTTCATACTGTGCTCACCCCAGTCCAACGCCGGCATCTCCACATCACAACTCAAAATTGGGCATCCATGTGGCACGGTGAATCATCAGCAGCAGCAGACTGTACTCAACCACAATCTGTAACCTCATGGTCCGGCATACCCCCCTCTCTATCATTACTAGTAAACCAAAGAATCAACCCTGGTTCAATAAAGAGTGCAGGAGGGAATGACAGAAATAGCACAAGGCACCTAAGAATGAAGTGTCAATGTTATGAAGCTGCAGCACAGATTCCTGGCATGCCAATCAGCTCAACCAGTATGCGATAGGCAGATCCAAGTGACCCCACAGCCAATGGATCGGATCTGAGTTCTGTCGTCCTGCCATATCGAACTGTTAATGATGGTGGACAATTAAACACTAGCTGTAGGATGAGGTTCTACAAGTATCCCATCCTCAGTGATGGAGGAGCCCAGCACATCAGTGCAAAAGAGAAGGATGACACATTTCCAGCCATCTTCAGCCAGAAGTGCCAAGAGGATGTCCCATCTCAGTCTCCTCTAGAGGTCCCCAGCATCACAGATGCCAGTCTTCAGTCCATTTTATTCGCCCCATGTGAAATCGATGAAGGCATTGGCTACTGCAAAGGCTATGGGCCCTGACAATATTCTGGCAATAGTACTGAAGACTTGGGCTCCAGGACTTGCCGTGCCCCTAGCCAAGCTGTTCCAATACAGCTACAACACTGGCATGTACCTGGCAATGTGGAAGATTGCGCAGGTGTGTCCTGTGCACACACCCAGGACAAATCCAACCTGGCCAATTATCGGCCCATCAATCTACTCCTGATCAACAGTAAAGTGTTAGAAGGTGTCCTCAAAAATGCCCTCAAGTGGCACTTACTCAGCAATAACCTGCTCAGTTTGGGTTCCATTCAAGCCACTCAGCTCCTGACATCATTACAGTCTTGGTTCAAACATGGACAGGAGAGCTGAAATCCAGTGGTGAGGTGAGAGTGACTGCCCTTGACATCAAGGCAGCATTTGACGGAGTATAATTGAGGTCAATGGGATTAAGAGGTAAACCTCTCCACTGGTTTCTCCACTTTCCACATAAAGGAAGAAGGTTGTGGTTGCTGGAAGTCACTCATCTCAGACCTGGGACATCACTGCAGGTGTTCCTCATGATAGTGTCTTTTGGGAGGAGAGGCAAGGACTCAGTTGGTATAGGGCGAGCAGGGAGGCCAAAGTCCACTGAAGATGTCATTTCCTTGGGGCTATTGTCTACACGCAGCTCTCCAACTACCTCAGTTTGTCTGAGATTTCACCTCTCAGAGGGACACAGTGACAGCAATATCCCAGATGATTGGGCTGTAAATCGCCTCCAGCTGCGTGGGCAGACACCATAGTATTCCAGTGGCTCTGAAAGTCACAATGACCCTCATACCTCTACTCCACTGGTTCTTTCCAGGGGTCAGCCGGAGACCTGTGAGGTGTGTCTTAAATAGCTGCACTCAGCTGCATCAGGCTTGTTATTGATAGTCTCTTCAGACGCATCCTCATATTTATCCATTACCGGACAGATGAGGCCAGCCAGGCATGCAGAGCCAGAATCTTTGTGGCGATTGATGGGTTCCGTTACAGCCAGGGTGTCATAAGATCGGTTGCAGTACTGTGGCCATCAAGGCACCAATGGTGAGTCGGGTACCTTGGCCAACTGAAAAGGCTTCCACTCAATGAAGCCGTAGATCTTCTGAGATCACAGGATACAGATTCTGGAAGTCTGCCCATTATCCTGACAGCTTATATGATGCTTACATCTTGTGACACTCACAGGAACCAAGGCTGTTCATGGCAGCTGCCTGTTTGGATGAATGGCTTCTGGATGACAAGGGATATCCCTCAAAAAGATGGCTGATGATCCCACTCCAGCACCCAAGAACAGAAGCAGAGGAGAGGCACAACAGGAGTCATGCCTCCACAAGGTAGCGAGGACCAATGGGCTGCTGAAGATGTACTTTAGATGCCTGAAGCGTTCAGGGGGAGAATTGCAGTATCCTCCAGAGCACATCTTGCTTATAGTCATTGCATGTTTCACTCGGCACCATCTGGCTCTGGCAAGGAGGGACCCACTGGAGGCTGAAGAAAGCGAGGCAGTTCTACAGGCCACAGAGGATTAATCCAATGATGGGTCTGATGAGCCCGGGGGAAAGAGAAGTGAGGATGTGGAGGCAGACAGAAGGAACCTTCAGGAAAGCAGAGACACCAGGGATGACTTGATCTTGCGATCCTTAAGCTGGACCTCCAGGGCATTGATGTTACCTTATGCCAATTGCACTGCCTCCTTACTAATCAATCGTGATACACCAACCCCAAACGCCATCTGCAGTCTGGCCTGTTCTGCAACTGGCACCTATTGTAACCATGAAGCCAACTCAGTTCAATAATGTAAAATCAATGTTTGTGTAATTTTCAATATACCAAAAATCATCATTTTGGCTGCACTGTACAGCGAATTCTCAATACTGAACGCAAATGAGAAGTCCCTGAAGTATCAAGGTGCCTTAAACTTACATTTTCAGGTGCTGTGTCTTGGTGACCTCATCACTGGCAGCAGCATTGGAGACAGCCTATTGGCTCTTCTGTCATGGTGGCCCTGATGACCTTCGCGGCCATCCTCTGCCCGACAGAGACAGAGCGGGTTCACCTGGAATGGTGTATCCAACCCCAAAGCTGTGCACTCCTCAGTCACCACAGCATGATCAGATGCAGGGGCCACTGGTGGAGGGGTGGAGGAGCTTGTGCACTCATCCATAACACTCATCCAGAGCACTCTGAGAGGAGATTCACCATGGGGTGCATTTGGACCTCCCTGCTCTCCATTGATGGATGGACACCTTGCTGAGAGACTGGGGTTCCTCATCCATCTCTCATACATACAGTGACCTCCTGAGTTCAATGGCAGCGTGAGAGCTTGCAAGTTCAAATGCAACTCATCAGTCCATAATACCATAAGACATAAGGACAGTATTAGGCCACTCGGCCCATTGAGTCTGCTCCGCCATTCAATCATGGCTGATATGTTTCTCATCCCCATTCTCCTGCCTTCTCCCCATAACACCTGATCCCCTTATTAATCAAAAATCTATCTGTCACTGTCTTAAAGGCACTCAATGATTTGGCCGCCACAGCCTTCTGCGGCAAAGAGTTCCACAGATTCACCACCCTCTGGCTGAAGAAATTCCTCCTCATCTCAGTTTTAAAGGATCGTCTCTTCAATCTGAAACTGTGCCCTTGGTTTCTAGTTGTTCTTACTAGTGGGAACATCCTCTCCACATCCACTCTATCCAGGCCTCTATGTATCCTGTAAGTTTCAATAAGATCCCACCCCTCATCCTTCTAAACTCGAATGAGTACAAACCAAGAGTCCTCAATCGCTCCTCATAGGACAAACTCTTCATTCCAGGGATCATTCTTCTGAACCTCCTCTGGACTCTTACCAAGACCAGCACGTCCTTCCTGAGCTATGGGGCCAAAGATTGCTCACAATACTCCAAATGGGGTCTGACCAGAGCCTTATACAGCCTCAACAGCACATCCCTGCTCTTGGATTCTAGCCCACTCAACATGAATACTAACATTGGATTTGCCTTCCTTAATGCCAACTGAACCTGCACATTAACCTTAAGAGAATCCTGAACTAGGAATCCTATGTCCGTTTGTGCTTCTGATTTCCTAATTTAGAAAATAGTCTATGCTTCCATTCTATCTACCAAGGTGCACGACCTCATACTTTTCCACATTGTATTCCATCTGCCACTTCTTTGCCCACTCTCCTAACCTGTCCAAGTCCTTCTGAAGCGCAGGATTCAGAGCTGGGACCTCAGCTGTTCACAATATACATGAATGATTTGGACGAAGAAATTGCATGCAATACCTCCAAATTTTCAGACGACACTAAGCTGGGTGGCAATTTGTGCTGTGAAGAGGATGCAAAGAGGCTGCAGGGTGTCTTGGACAGGCTGGCTGAGTGGGCAAATACTTGGCAAATGCAATATAATGTGGGTAAATGTGGGGTTATCCACTTTGGTGGCAAAAACAGGAAGGCAGATTATTATCTGAATGGTGGCAGTTTAGGAACGGGGAAGTGCAATGAAACCTGGGTGTCATGGTGGAACAGTCGCTGAAGGCTGGGATGCAGGTACAGCAGGCGGTGAGGAAAGCTAATGGCATGCTGGCTACATAGCGAGAGGATTTGAGTATAGGAGTAGGGATGCCTTGTTGCAGTTATATAGGGCCTTGGTGAGGCCACATTGCGTATTGTGTGCAGTTTTGGTCTCCTAGTTTAAGGAAGGACGTTCTTGCCATTGAGGGTGTCCAGCGAAGGTTCAGCAGACTCATTTTTGGGATGGCAGGACTGGGATATGAAGAAAGACTGGATCGACTGGGCTTGTACTCACTGGAGTTTAGAAGATTGAGGGGGGAATCTCATAGAAACATATAAAATCCTGAGGCGAATGGACAGGATAGATACAGGAAGAATGTTCCTGATGTTGGGGACGTCCAGACTAGGGGTCACAGCCTAAGAATAAGGGGTAAACCATTCAGGCTGAGATGAGCAAGAACTTTTTCTCTCAGAGAGACGTGAACTTGTGGAATTCTCTATCACAAAAAGCTGTTCGGGCCAGTTTGTTGGATATATTCAAGAGGGAGCTGGACGGCTGAAGGGATCAAAGGGTATGGAGAGAAAGCAGGAGTGGGATACTGAATTTGCATGATCAGCTATGATCATATTGAATGGTAGTGTAGGCTCAAAGGGCCAAATGGCCTACTCCTGCATCTATTTTCTATGTTTCTATGTCTCTATGTTTCTTCTGCACTCCTCCTGCTTCCTCAATACTACCGGTCCCTCTGCATGTCTTTGTATCATCTGCAAACTTAGCAACAGTGCCTTCAGTACCCTCTTCCAGATCATTAATGCATATTGTGAAAATTGTGGTTCCAACACCGATCCCTGAGGCACACCACTAGTCACCGGTGTTGCTCGTTTTAGCCTTAGTTTAATTGCTCTTGTTCTATCACCTTTGCTCTTGAGTCGCCAGGTATCTTTCTGATACCGCCACGTGGTTCAAGTCCGAGTAATGATCAATAATCCAACACACCGCTTAGTAAGAGTTAAATCAACGCACATTTATTATATACAGTAATCAATACTTATACATATAAAATCTTCTTCTAAGCTACTTCCTACAACTAACAGGCCAATACTTAACTTTGGAAATGGCCCACCAGGTCAAGGAAATGAATGGCCTTTCATATGGGTTCTGAGCCTGCGGGATTCAAAGCTGGTACAGGTCGATAGCTAGGAGCGCCTATCTCGTAGCGAGCGTTGAAGTAAGACTTACGATTTTAGCAGCTGTTGCAGAAGGTCAGCAGAAGGGCCTCGAAGGGTGCGGAAGGATGGAGAGAGGAAAAGGGGCGATTTGAACTTGGACTCTATTCTTATAGTCCCCAGGGGCTTCCCGCCTTTCGGGGCGGACCCTGTACCTGGTTCCAAGTGATTGGACTTTGTCCCAATCACATGGTTCGATATTCTCCAATGCTGGAGCGATTCCTTGATCGATGGGCGGTTTTGGGGTGGTCATTCACCTCTCTTTGTGTAGGCTCCTGCTGGCGCCGAAAAGTCTGGGATGGCTTTGCGTGTCTAATTTGTTGCACATTGTTCCCGGGGATTGCTACTTAATATTCAGATGGCTGGTGTGTTGTTATGCTGATGGCTGCAGGTATCGATTCTGTCTGGCCTCCCCAGAGGCGAATACACAGTTTTACCTGCAGCTGCTTGTTTTTAGTCCTGTTGGCTGATTTTCCCATCAGCCTTTTCCATTTGCCATTTTAACTCGGGGTTGGCCACTCTAATCGGGAGTTAGCCATTTTAACTGGCTACACCGGCTATCAGCCTGAAAAGATCCCTTTATCCCCACTCTCTGCCTTCTGCCAGTCAGCCAATCCTCTTTCCATTCCAGTATCTTACCCTTTACATCATGGGTGCTTAACGTATTTAATAGCCTCCTATACAGCACTTTGTCAAAGGCCTTCTGGAAATCTAAATAGATCTAGTCCATGGTTCTCCTTTGTCTAACTTCCCTGTTAACAGATTTGTCAGACATGACCTCCCTTTGAGAAAACTGTGCTGACTCAGTCCTATTTATCATGTACTTCCAAGTACTCCGTAATATCATCTTTAATCATGAACTCTAAAATTTTACTGATGACCGAAGTCAGGCTAGCTGGCCTATAATTAAACGTTTTCTTGTTACATTAGCCATTTTCCAGTCCTCTGGGACCCTCCCTGCCTCCAGTGATTCCTGAAAGATCACCACCAATGTCTTCACAATCTCCTTAGCTATCTCCGTTACAATCCTGGGATGTAAACCATCCGGTCCAGGTGATTTATCCTCGTTCAGACATTTCAGTTTCCCCATACTTTCTCTTTAGTGATGGCCACTACACTCACCTCTGCTGCCTGATTCTCCTGAAGCTCTGGAATCTCAGGGATCTCTGACTCTGTTTCTGAAGTTGTCTCTCCATGAGAGCCGCCACTCACTCAATGGATGAGGCTGTGAGCTTGGTGCTCAGGGTCAACAGAGTACTCATGCTCCACATGGTCTCCTCAGAGATCTCCGCCAGATCTCCCCATGCATCCTGCTGGGGATCCGCCATCTGCCGCCTGATGGACTACTCCAGAGCAACATCATCAGCCTCAGGCTCAGCATAGTCCTGGTGTCCAGCAGTCTTCATGCGAGGGTGATGTGCCCTCATCGCTGTGCAATAACCGTGGAGCTGATGACCTAATGCCAACTGACATGCCCATATCTGCACAGGTGCTTGCCTCAGAGAGAGGGCATGATGTTGGTGGCAGTATCAGTGGCTTCTCATCAGTGGTTAAAGGGGCATCTTCAGGGTCACTGGAAGTTCTTGTGGATGGTGCATCCAAGGGAGAAAGTACATTCAATTATCACATAGTCAACATGCGTGTAGGCCGGTTGATGAGACAACAGAGAACTGCAGTCTGGTACCATCTGGATTGAAGCATTAATGGACACTCTGGCAGTGGCATCTCCATTTCAGATGAGAGGACCCCATAATGTTTGCACTCCCTGCCATACTTGCATCTGTGCATTACAGTCTTACCTTGAACCAAGATCCCTGCCTCCCCACGACCAGTGGAGCAAACTCTGCGGTGGCATTCCACCTCGAGTGCATCCATCTCATTGCAGTTCGAGACATGCAGATTGGGTGCCCCATCGCCTGTTCTTCTGTGCTCTGCCACATTATGTCTTCTCTCCTGAAAGGGTAGAATAGAATTCATCATTAGTGCTCCCTCTCATTGAAGCACCATTCCAGCTTGCCGACTCCATCCCTACAGCTAGGTTCTGGACATGTCAAAGTGACACACATCATCCTCCAATACATTCAAGCCAAGCATGTAGGCATCCCAGCCTTTGCAGTGCAGGTTCCAGGATCAGCAGACACACACACTCTTACACGCTGAGCGTCACGAGCAATGGCCACCCATCTACACTTCTTCATGCGGTTCTATGCCATTTCTGCACTCACTCTTGCCAAACGCAGGAGACCACTGAATTATTTGCAACACTGAAGTCACATGCATCGCGCCACATTGTGTCCACTGATCTGGGCAGCAAAATGCCGTGCATGTCACTGAGCTCCTACACCAGTACTCCAAGACATTCATTGGAAAAACATGGTGGGCGTGTGGGGGCAGGAGCGGGGGGGGGGGGGGGGTGGTGGGGGGGGGGGGTGAAGAGTGGGGGGGGGGCGGCAGAGTGCCCATGGAACTTGCCATCAACCCCTTCAGTACTCAGGCAATTATCGTAAACGCTTTCTTCTTCCGTTGCAGAAATCTCCCTTTGCCTCCCCTGCAACCCCTGGCAACCTCTGGGTGACTGTAGAGCTTGTTACCCCCCCACCCCCACCCCGGCCACCCCCTAGGATGCAATTTAACCCTGCAGCTGACTTATTCCTACCCGGCCTGCACTGTCAGGCCTGCCGGAAGACATACATCATGCTGGGCGGCTTTGTTTGGCTACCCAGTGTGAATTCGCAACCTCACATGAGCGGACTCTACATCTGCTTCCGGGCCGGCGCATACCAAGCGTAAAATCCGGGCCACATAAGTAGCATTTAGAAGGCATTAGCAGTCCTGATGATTTTGGTAAATGCATTGATGCATTGTCTACAACAGACCAGTCAGGAACATCCCATGTTTGACCAATGATTTGTGCTAAATTATCTGATTTCAGCCCCCCTTTAGTGTCAGCAATAGAAAGGGAAAAACCTTATGCTTTTGGCACCTTGAAGCAAGGACAGGATTGGTTGTGATGTCTCTGTGACATAAATGAAGTGTTTCTGAGTTTGTTAAATGATCGATTGGTTTCTATACCGCTGGCCGCAGCTCATGCCCAGGATTAAATCAGTTACTGAAACCTATTTCTGCAAGCTGCAGAGAATGACAGTCCAGCAAAAACTCGCAATGCAGATCACGGCTAAGACATGGTATAGCTAGCTGTGGAAAACAGTCTATCAAGTAATTCAAAATATCTGGTACGGATCAATAACTCAATTTATTCCATTCAATTTCAAAAGTTTTAAGTGGTTGTCATCACTGTGGGAGGCCATGGATTTGATTAACTGCTGTGTCTGTGGTGAAGAAGGGAGTTGGGCCTGTCTGGGTCCTGGGCAGAGGGTTTCTGGGTGTGGAATGATAACCATTTGTCGTGCTTAAATGGGCAGCCCTGTCAGTCGGTCAGTCGAAAGCATTTAGGCTAAACTTTGAGTGCACAATTACCTGACTGATGGCTGAGAGCGCTACAAACAGTAAAAAGTTTGTCTTAAGCTCCTGATTAGAACCTAAATTGCAGAATATCAAGCCTAAAATCAGCAAGTATTTGCAAAATGCTGATCCCAGCATTAAGAATATCTGAGATGGTTGGTCAAGTCAGCATTCACAGTAGAGTGGCATTGAATCATTATTTTTCCTTTTGTACTAATTACGAATCTGGCCATCAATAGCAACATTAGATGTAGAATTTATAAACAGGCAACGAGGTGCACAGTGAAACATTGCAATCTTTTGAACAATGCACCAACCCCAATAGTGCTGGCAAACTAAAAAAGCATCAGATTAACATAACAAGGTCTTCCCTGTCAGTTTTTTGAGGGTGCAGAACTAATTCATTATGATCCATGTAATTAGAAAGAAAATTTAAAATTATTTAAATGGAAACCTTGGTGATCTGAATTACTGCATAACTTCAAACATGCATGATTCTTGTATTTTACGAATTAGAAGTATGGGAACAGTCAAGCAGAGATTCTGTCTTTGTTGTTTTCAGATACTTCCTGATGGTCAGTGGAATAAAACATAGAACATAGAACATAGAACATTACAGCGCAGTACAGGCCCTTCGGCCATCGATGTTGCGCCGACCTGTGAAACCACTCTAAAGCCCATCTACACTATTCCCTTATCGTCCATATGTCTATCCAATGACCATTTGAATGCCCTTAGTGTTGGCGAGTCTACTACTGTTGCAGGCAGGGCATTCCACGCCCTTACTACTCTCTGAGTAAAGAACCTACCTCTGACATCTGTCTTATATCTATCTCCCCTCAATTTAAAGCTATGTCCCCTTGTGCTAGACATCACCATCCGAGGAAAAAGGCTCTCACTGTCCACCCCATCCAATCCTCTGATCATCTTGTATGCCTCAATTAATTCACCTCTTAACCTTCTTCTCTCTAACGAAAACAGCCTCAAGTCCCTCAGCCTTTCCTCATAAGATCTTCCCTCCATACCAGGCAACTTTCTGGTAAATCTCCTCTGCACCCTTTCCAATGCTTCCACATCCTTCCTATAATGCTGCGACCAGAATTGCACGCAATACACCAAATGCGGCCGCACCAGAGTTTTGTACAGCTGCAACATGACCTCATGGCTCCGAAACTCAATCCCTCTACCAATAAAAGCTAACACACCGTATGCCTTCTGAACAATCCTCTCAACCTGGGTGGCAACTTTCAGGGATCTATGTACATGGACACCGAGATCTCTCTGCTCATCCACACTGCCGAGAATCTTACAGTTAGCCCAGTACTCTGTCTTCCTGTTATTCCTTCGAAAATGAATCACCTCACACTTTTCTGCATTAAACTCCATTTGCCACCTCTCAGCCCAGCGCTGCAGCTTATCTATGTCCCTCTGCAACTTGTAACATCCTTCCGCACTGTCCACAACTCCACCGACTTTAGTGTCATCTGCAAATTTACTTACCCATCCTTCTACGCCCTCCTCCAGGTCATTTATAAAAATGACAAACAGCAGTGGCCCCAAAACAGATCCTTGTGGTACACCACTAGTAACTGGACTCCAGCCTGAACATTTCCCATCAACCACCACCCTTTGTCTTCTTCCAGCTAGCCAATTTCTGATCCAAACTGCTAAATCACTCTGAATCCCATGCCTCCGTATTTTCTGCATTAACCTACCATGGGGAACCTTATCAAATGCTTTACTGAAATCCATATACACCACATCAATTGCTTTACCCTCGTCCACCTGTTTGGTCACCTTCTCAAAGAACTCAATAAGGTTTGTGAGCCACGACCTACCCTTCACAAAACCATGTTGACTATCTCTAATCAAATTATTCTTTTCCAGATGATTATACATCCTATCTCTTATAAACCTTTCCAAGATTTTGCCCACAACAGAAGTAAGGCTCACTGGTCTATAGTTACCGGGGTTGTCTCTACTCCCCTTCTTGAACAAGGGGACAACATTTGCTATCCTCCAGTCTTCTGCCACTATTCCTGTAGATAAAGATGACTTAACGATCAAAGCCAAAGGCTCAGCAATCTCCTCCCTAGCTTCCCAGAGAATCCGAGGATAAATCCCATCCGGCCCTGGGGACTTATCTATTTTCACACTTTCCAGAATTGCTAACACCTCCTCCTTATGAACCTCAAGCCCTTCTAGTCTAGTAGCCTGAATATCAGTATTCTCCTCGACAACATTGTCTTTTTACTGTGTGAATACTGACGAAAATATTCATTTAGCACCTCTCCTATCTCCTCGGACTCCAAGCACAACTTCCCACTACTGTCCTTGACTGGCCCTACTCTTACCCTAGTCATTCGTTTATTCCTGACATATCTATAGAAAGCTTTAGGGTTATCCTTGATCCTACCTGCCAAAGACTTCTCATGACCCCTCCTGGCTCTTCTTACCTCTCTCTTTCGGTCCTTCCTAGCTAACTTGTAACTCTCGAGCGCCCTAACTGAACCTTCATGTCTCATCTTTACATAAGCCTCCTTCTTCCTCTTGACAAGTGTTTTGACTGCTTTAGTAAACCATGGTTCCCTTGCTCGGCCACTTCCTCCCTGCCTGACAGGTACATACTTATCAAGGACACACAGTAGCTGTTCCTTGAACAAGCTCCACATTTCCATTGTGCCCATCCCTTGCAGTTTTCCTCTCCATCCGATGCATCCTAAGTCTTGCCTCATCGCATCATAATTGCCTTTCCCCCAGATATAACTCTTGCCCTGCGTATATACCTATCCCTTTCCATCACTAAATATGTGGGTGAGGACGCACCTTAGGCTCAGCTGTGATGCCTTGGTGGTTGGATATCTTGCTGCCACTCCTCGTCTAGCTGAGTCAAAGATTGTTTTTTTGGAATAAGATGTAGAACACGGTCAGCAAAGCAGGAAGAGAAACTATTTTGCTGGTTTAGCGTAGCCTAGAAGCAGCAATCGACAATGTTCTCCAGCTATGAAGTCAGTGGAGAGAATCTTTCATAATGTCTTTACCTGGATAAAGAAAGGTGATGAGAGAAATTCTACATGAGGAGCAGCGTTGTACCAGCCCTGTGGAGGTGGGAACGTAGTTGGGGGAGCTGCTAAAATGGAATGGGCCGCATCTGTCAGGGGACTTCCCAGTGTTTTCACCACCAATTAATTTCACCAGTTGTGACTGTTGGGATGGATCAGTGGCAGGTAGATCTCACAGTGAGAATGCAGCCACATGGAATGGCTGTGCAGTGGTCAGTGGATCTCCAGCATCTTGAGGAAGTCATTGGAGGAGGATACAAAGGAGGCAAGTGGCTCCTTTCGCCAAGTCTTGCTGCCTTCCCTTGTCGGAACTGTGTTAAAGGTCTACACAGGTGCTACAGGCCACACAGGTCCATGAAGTATTGGACACAACCGCTGCTTTATTCATTCTCCATTGCTTCCACACTTGTCCTGCCCTGAGGGACAGTCTGCCTTGCCGTGACCCATTTGATCCACGTGACCTTTTCCTCCATCGGTGTCACCACGGCGATGAAAGGTACTCAACATCCAATGCGTTGACACACTGCGGCATTCTGAGTGTGCTTTTCCTGCAAGCACAGACTATGCAGTGCCACTCCTGTCTCATGGCCCATCTGTGCTGCTGGTATAACATGGTTTATGTGGTTCAGTTGTGTGTACTGAGTGCCCCAATTTGGGCATTGCTGCCTGATGTTTCCCCCTGCATGGGTCAACCACCTGGCCTCACATTTCATGGGCAGCTTTTAATTCATAATGGTTTTCCAGTTTGTAGTTCCACAGGCCACTTCACTTTCCAGATGCATCAGGTCATGAAATCTCTTCCTGAACTGGATCAGGGTTCTTTTTTTTTTCTGATTCTTGCAACTACCCCTTGTCTGTGACCTCCAGCCATGCTTCCTTCCTTAGGCTTGCTGGCCTTCTCATCCAGTTTACAGGTGATAGGGCAACTACTTTCTCTGTCTGCCTGCAGGATCACGTCCAGGGAGGAGTCGCTGAATCGTGGAGAGACTCTACGTTGTGCTTAAGTGATTCCTCTTCCCCCATTGTTGTAGACCCTCGCCTTTTAGCCTCTTTCTTCAGTCTGCCTGAATGATGCATACGTACATTTAAAAAGGGTGCTTTCATATGAGCTTCCGGCACTATGACCCACTGTCCACCATTATTAATTAGCCAGATTCCCCACCTGCCAGCCCTTAGTTGGCTCCTCCCGGTTGTTGAGAAGGTCCCATCACCCACCTGAGCTTCCAACCCGCATATCGCAGTCCCTCCCTGACATAGGGTCAGCTCGCTGATCAGTAAGATTCAGACAAAACAGTCTGATCTCTGCGATCTCCATGCAGTGCTATCCAATTGGGGAGTTTTGGCAGCCAGATTAACCCTCTGAGAATGCCTCTGCTGAACAATGCAGCTCCTGCACTGCAGCTCCTATGGCCTGTGCTGCAGTCTAAATGCAGGGGTCTATGATTCATAACATGGTGTGTGATCTTCGTCAGCATATTAAAAGTAGGTAAAATGCCACTTCAGAGGGAGCGATCATTCCCTTCACTGTTTGAAACACCAGAACCCGAGAGGACAAGCGATCTGGGAGCATATCGGCATCTCCATTTATACTTTTGAAAAAATACTCTTCTGTTTTCACTTTGCTAATTTCCTTAACAGCAGACCAGCTATGGTGGAATAGTCAATTCGCACAGTGACTGAACTGATTAAGTGGGTAAACTTATAGCTGAGTTCAACACCACTTTCAAACACCAGGCATGTTGGGCTGAATGGCCATTTTTGCGCTGTTACACTCTGTAATTATGTGAAGTGGTTTTTCCTCAAGAGGAAGAGTAATAACGTGCATATCTGTAGTACATTACATCCAACAAAGTGCCCCACTGTGTTTTACTGACTAAGTCATAGATTCTAAGCAGCCAGTTAATCCATATAACCATGAGAGGAAGTAAATTTTGACAAAGCTTTTTGAATGAGGTGAGAAGATGGGCTGGGGCAGGGACCGGAAAGAGGACAGACTTGAGCTTGCATTTTGGAATGGGAGGCTGCAGATATTTGCAATGAGAAGGGTGAGTCAGTCAATGGAAGGGTTTGAACATAGTGTGTGTGTGGGACAGAATGCATCAATTTATTTTTCACTAACTTAAATTTATGTATTACTTCATATCCTAGTTTGAAGTAATCTTATTTTAACATATCACCAATGAAATTACACAATAAAAGTTCACTTAAAAGCTATGAGAGCTGCCCTTTACTTTTGAATAATGTTCCTGGAAAAACATTACCAGAATGTTGGAGCCTGTTAGAAATTAGTGCCCGCTGGCCAGGCAGTCAGAATGCATAAAATGGATAATCCATCCACAAATGAAAAGTACACCAGTGCTGGTCTGAATTAACTTGAAGGCCTTAACCTCTACCATGCCAGTGTAATGTTCTCTGCATGCACGGATGGTGAGGTCTTTGTAGTTGAAGTGATCAGAAAACACACGGCTTTGTAAATGAACAAAACTGTTTATTAATTAATTAAATCACTAAAGGGTTTCATGATGTAAGATCACAGTTGGATATTACGGCTAAATACAAACAACTATGGTTAACTCTTATTAATAACTGTTGACTCAGGAGCTGCTCGATATGCGACTGCACTCTGTGCTGGTTGTCCAGGTTCTGTCTCTGTGTGCTGTTCAGGAGATTACCTCCTATCTCCATGCGGCATGTATTCCAGTGACCTACTCCTGTCACCACACCACCTGTGGTCGGATGCTAGAATCTCAGTCTATGCATGCGGCACCAACTTTACTTACAGTTCGGTTATTAAATTATACACAAATGATATTCTACATATCATTACATCCTCCTCTTTTTCAAGATGATTGTTAAATCACTTACATGCACATATGAACTATTTACAAAGACAGTTTTTTTAAATGGGTGAAATTGTACACATACAAATTATTTTTCCAAAGTGTCTGTAAAAAGTCTGTATCATTCTCTTGGCTGATTCTGCTGTTTCATGTCTTTGTTGTGTAGGGTGTTCTTTGTCTTGAGCTTGTGGTGTTTATATGTCTTACTGGCTTTTGCTGCCAGCCCAACTTCCCGATTAAGTTCTGAAGGAAGTTGTTCCGTTTTATTTGGCTTCAGGGATTTGCTTGCTATACCAGGCCTCACCCATAACTTCAGAGGACATTGTGCCTGCATGCGGCTCCGCTTTGTCTGTGTGTCCTTGATGATGTGCTGCAGGGCACTCATTTCAGCGTTTTGCTGCTTTATGATTGTTTTCGATGATTCTTTCGTTTTGGTTTAGTTGTTCAGGCAGCTGCTGAGATATGCATTGCATTGTGTTTATTATTTCATTTGACTCACTGTTTTGGTCGCTGTGTTGGTGCACGCTCTCGGAAGCAACCCTGTCTTCTAGGCCCACCATGCTTTCGGTAGCAGCTTGAAAGTGCTTTTTTCTGAGCAGAGCTGCGGCCTGAGCTTTGGATTTGTTCTCCGGCGTCTGTCGTGTCTTTTCATCTATGGCTGCCATGTGCACTATCTTTTTGCAGTTGGTGTCTGTGTCTTGAATTTCTGCGTCGGCGATTGTCACTGAACAATTCATCAGGTTCAAAGAAATTGTCTTGATCGTATAGTCGCTGGACTAGTTGTAGGGCCTCACATGCTGTCACGCCTAACAGTGCCTGATTATCTGCTTCAACAACTGTGAATTCCACCAAATATGACTGTTCATTAACCTCTACTTGCAGAGTGCATTTTCCAAGCATCTTAATTCATGCGCCGTGGTAGTCTGTGAGACTGCACTCATTGTCTGGCCAAATGTGTGGCTGAATGCACATCTTCTTGAGATCTGTCTCATTTATTAAATTTGCTCTGGCACCAGTGTCCATTTTGATGAATGTGGTGGTTTGATTTATCATTAGCTGAATTATCTAATTGTCTACCTGGCCGGTTCCCATTTCTTCAATCTCATAGAATCGTTCTGTGTCTTCCTCGATGGTATCGATGAAGAATGAATCTTCGTCGCCATCTGTTGCACTGGTGTCCTCATCCTGCCTACTCCGGACTATATCTTGCAATGTAGATGCGTCGTTGCTCTTTTGTTTACATAGTTGATGCTCCTCGGCACCTTTGTTCGCTCCATGGACTGGCATTGCTGGGCAAAATGGATCTGCAAAACCTCCCCCATCCCCTCCACCGGGTCTGATATATACAAGAGTAGATCGTCCCGCGTACAGCGAAACCCGGTGTCCCCCCCCCCACCCCCGAACCAGCCCCTGCCACTTCTCAGGGCCATGGCCAATGGCTCTATAGCCAGAGCGAACAGCAACGGGAAGAGGGAGCACCCCTGCCTCGTCCCTCGGTGTAGCTTAAAGTACCCCGACCTCAGCCGGTTCGTGTACACGCTCGCTACCGGCGCCCGGTAGAGCAACCGCACGCAGTCAATAAAGCCCTCACCAAACCCAAACCTTCCCAGCGTCTCCCATAAATACTCCCACTCCACCCGATCAAAAGCCTTCTCCGCGTCCATCGCAACCACCACTTCCGCCTCCTCTCCTTCTGAGGGCATCATAATTACGTTCAAAAGCCTCCGAACGTTAGCATTGAGCTGTTTGCCCTTAACAAATCCGGTTTGGTCTTCCCCTATCACCCCCGGGACACAGTCTTCTATCCGAGTGGCCAAAATCTTAGCCAGCAGCTTGGCATCTACATTCAAAAGTGAGATCGGCCTATATGACCCACATTGCTCCGGATCCTTCTCTCGTTTAAGAATGAGTGAAATCGAGGCCTGCGACATCGTTGGGGAGAGGATCCCCCTCTCTTTAGCCTCGTTAAAGGCCCTCATCAGCAGTGGTGGGCACAACACCTCTGAGAACGTCTTTAAAATTCTACCGGGTAACCGTCCGGCCCCGGAGCCTTGCCCGACTGCACGCCCTCCGGTCCTTTAACAATTTCCCTTGCCTCAATCGGGGCCCCCAGCCCCTCGACCCGGTCCTCCTCCACCCTCGGAAACCTCAACTGATCAAGGAACTGCCTCATCCCTTCCACACCAGATGGGGGTTCCGACTCATATAATTTGCTATAAAATTCTTTTAAAATGTCGTTCACCCTCCCTGGATCCAAGACCATGTTACCCTCCCTATTCCTTATTCTCCCAATCTCCCTGGCCGCTTCCCTCTTCCTAAGCTGGTGTGCCAGCATCCTGCTCGCCTTTTCCCCATATTCGTAGACCGCCCCCCTTGCCCACCTCAACTGCTCCACCGCCCTCCCCGTGGTCAAACTCTCCGTGTAGTTTCCGACGCTCCCTCAGGAGCCCCGCATCCGGGGCCTCCGCATATCTCCTATCCACTCGAAGTATCTCCTCCACTAATCTCTTTCACTCTGCCCATTCCACCTTTTCTCTATGGGACCGAATCTAAATTAGTTCCCCTCTTACAACTGCCTTCAGAGTCTCCCAAACCATCGCTGCTGATACCTCACCCGTATCATTTGTATCCAGGTAATTCTGGATGGACTTGTTCACCCGCCCGCAGACCGCTTAGTCCGCTAACAACCCCACATCCAGTCTCCATAGCGGGCGCTGCCCTCTCTCTTCACTCAGCCGCAAATCCACCCAATGCGGGGCATGATCAGAGTCTGCAATTGCCAAGTATTCCGTCCCCGCCACCTTCGGAATCAGCGCCCTGCTCAGAACAAAAAAATCAATGCAGGACTAAACTTAATGGACATGAGAAAAAAACGAAAACTCATTCACCCTCGGCCGCTCGAATCTCCACGGGTCTAAACCCCCCCACCCCAATCTGCTCCATGAAACTCCTCAACTCCTTCGCCGCGACAGGCCACCTCCCAGTCCTGGATTTTGACCTGTCCAGATCGGGATCAATGACCATGTTAAAGTCTCCCCCCATGATCAGGCCGTGAGACTCCAGGTCCGGGATCTTGCCTAACACCCGCCTCATAAATCCCACATCGTCCCAGTTCGGCGCATATGCATTCACAAGCACCATCCGTACACCCTTCAACTTCCCATTCACCATTATATATCTACCCCCTTATCTGCCACAATTCTTCCAGCCTCAAAGGGCTGATCAATATTGCTACCCCCCTGGTCTTTCCCTTTCTCAATCTCGCCTGGTCAATAATCTTTAGATGTGTCTCCTGAAGCATTGCTACGTCTGCGTTCAGTGCCTTTAAATGCGCGAAAACGCGAGCCCTTTGACCGGCCCATTCAAACCTCTCACATTCCACGTAATCAGCCTGGACGGGGGCTGCCATCCCCCCAACCCCCCCCGCCAACTAGCCATAACCTTTTTTTGGCCAGCCCCGAGCCCGCGCCCCCCGCTTCCCCAAGCTCCGCCACAAGCAGCAACTGCCCCCGACCTCCCTTTTGTTCCCCGATAATAGTTCCTCCCCTGTCAGTGAAGCAGCCTCCCCCTCCCCCCCCCCCCACACCAGCACCCAAAACCTTATATCCCAGGTCAAGCACCATCTTAGCACATGCTCACCCCCCACCTCGCTTCCGAGAGTCAGCTGAACGATGCTGACCTCGACAACCCCCGCCCCTGGTGCCAAACAGTCTGGCTCCCTATTGTTCGAATCCCTCTCCCGACCTGAATAAACCATTTAACAACATCACATTCCCCAGTAAGTAAACAACCTCAAGTAAAAGAAATTAACATAAACCAATGAAGAAACAATCGCTTGAAACAAGACTCAACCTCCCACAGAATAGCACCAACTCTGAGGCCCCCTCCCCACTCCGCAACACATCCCTGCAAAAACAAAGCACCCTCAAACCACCACCGCAGCCCAATACTTAACCCAGAACTACATACAATCTTATTTGAAACGATACAAAAATTACACAGATTACAAACCACGGTCACATAACTTCTTCGAGACTTAAGTGTCCTTTAAGACGCTTCCAACTTCTTTTCTTTAATAAATGACCATACATCGTACGGTGCCTCAAAGTAGAAATGCCTGTCTTTGTGCATGACCCACAACTGCGCTGGATACAGCAACCTGAATTTCACCCCTTTCTTGAAGAGGATCACCTTCACCCGATTGAACTCAGCACGTCTCTTGGCCAGCTCCGCTCCCAGGTCCTGATAGATGTGCAACTCGCTGTTCTCCTATCTGCTGCTCCGCTCCTTCTTGGCCCACCGCAAGACAAGTTCTTTGTCTGAAAAACGGTGGAAACGCCCCCCCCATGGCCCTCGGCGGGTCATTCGCCTTTGGCTTCCTTGCGAGGGCTCTGTGCGCTCCATCCACTTCCAGGGGCCGAGAAAACACCCCAGCCCCATCAGCGTCTCCAGCATGCTCGCCACATATGCTCCCGGGTTCGACCCCTCAATTCCTTTGGGGAGGCCGACAATCCTTAAGTTCTGCCTCCTGGACCTGTTCTCCAGGTCCTCCAGCTTCTCCTGCATTCTCTTGTTGCGCTCATCCAACATCTCCACCTTATGCTCCAGCACGGTTAGTTCGTCCTCCTGGCTGGATAACGTCAGCTCAATTTCTTGTATCGCTTTCCCTTGGGCCGCCTGACTCAATACCATTTGATCGATCACAGCCTTGATTGGGTCCAGCATTTCCTTTTTCAGCTCAACGAAATAGTCCTTAAAGAACTTCATCTGTTGCTCCTTATACCACTGAGCCACCGCTCCCTGGTCCTGGCCCTCCGCCATGTACCAGCTCCGACTGCTTCACTCTATCTGGGCTGAGTCTTTTCACATGACCACTTCTAGTCCAATTAGCCATACATCGGAGGGGGAATCCTTCTTAATATTGTCCACTGCACCGATCTAGCCCCTAAAGTCCGAGATAAGTCGGGAAAAAAGGTCCGAAAGTCCATTCCGGGCGTGAGCTATCGAATGTGCAACCTACTCCTCCATGGTCGCCATCGGAAGTCCCCTAACTCCCCACTTTAACTTGCCCCCACCCTCTACGCACACACATACACACAAGACAGACAAACACAGAGGGGTGGAAAGGGGTAAAAATCATAAATGAAGAGTAAAAGTGCCTTTGTGTCAGATGATGGCTTTTAGCACACCTTTCTTCACAGCAAGCTTGCAGGTTAAAGTCTCTGCAGCTTGTACCACTGATCTCTGTAGAATCATTCATTCATTCAAGTTCTCTATAGTTTACAAATGCAGTACTCACAGCTTCTCTGGAGAGGCACCTTACTTCTCTTCAAACTTTGCTTTCATTTTGTGGTTTCAGGAATACATCCCTCACAGCAGGCTTTCTGGAGAGAGATAGCACTCACAGCAGCTTTTCTGGGGAGAGTTTGCATTCTCTTACCCCTGGGCTGTCAGAATCAAAACTGAAACTCCTTGGAATTCCACTGGGATATAATCCAATCACCACCTGTTACCAGGCAGAGTGCGGCCTTTTGGGCCAATTCATTGGCCACCAGCCAATCAATCAAACCGATTCCCAACCCATCCCTCTCTCTGGTGCTGACAATTCTGTGATCTCCTGTTCAAACCAGCAGAGACTAGCACGGTGATCTCTCCTGCAACTTCTGGAGTCTTCTGCTTGAATTAAAGGTAAAGGCTGCTTGCCTTAAAGAGACAAGTCCATTAATGGATCAAAATAAGAATGAAAAATAGAAGAAAGGGAAATTAGGGGAATAAACAGGAAGGACACTTACAGGTGGCCACAGCCCAAATTGTAGCTGGTCTGTCGAAGGAAGCAGGTTGACTTCTATGTTAACCTGGTGCAAACAAACCTATGCCAGGAATGTCCAACACAAGGCCGTAGAGCCCTTGAAGCCCAGGCAAGTGAGGAATCATTTGGTATTTATTTACTTAACAAATTTTCTGGTTTGAATTTGGTGGGGCTGGGGTGAGGGGAGAGGGTGGGGGTGCTGCTGAGGGGAGGGGTTGCTGTTTGGAAAGGACTATTTTTAGTTCTGCGATGCCATTGTTGGATACATTCTAAATTACATCAAGATCTTTTGGCATAAGCAACATGAGACGTGTGCAACTTAACGGAAAATATATTTGAATTTTATATGCACCCACTGAAGCTCCCTAGTGTTTACCTGTGGCCCATAAAGTCTGAAAGCTATGACATCCTCTGCTTTGTAATTTGTGCGCCTCACTCACCCTCATTCATGAACCTCTCTGTTCCTCCTCACCAATTGCCTATTGAGTCTGTTTCTGTTTTCAACGTTGAGTAGTGATTTGAGCAAAAGAAAAGCAGCGGAGTTATTCAGCATCAAGGCAGCTTGCATCGAGGGAGCTGAACAGCTCAGGCAAAGTTTATTTGATAATCTCACACTTCTGCTTGATTTCATGAGTCAAAGGGTTGTGTCCACGGGGTGAAATGTTTGTATTACGCTGGCTGCAGGTGAAGAGTTGGAGAGAACTGGGCTACTCACCAGAGACCCCACATACAATATACATTATAAAGTGCGACTACTTTAGGCTGATACCTGAGGGGAATCATCACACATGTATCATTTTCTCTTCGTCCAGAAAGCTAACTAAAAAAAAAACATATTCTTTGGGGCTCAGCCTTTCCTCACAATTATGGTAGATGCAGAAAGTGTTGAAGCTGCTGGCTCAGACGAGAATGCATCAGAAGTCTCTTTGATGTATCATAAGTGCCAACCATCAGCATTCGATGCTAATATCGGCGCATTCGGGCCTCCGTCAGGATTTGCAGACAAAAATAAGCTCCCCCACTTCCCCTCCGATCTGCTCCTATAGGAGCCCTGCTGCTAATTGGTTTCTCAGCAAATCTCTTGAGGAGCTCCTGACTATGGTACGTAGCAACCAGAATCATTTAGCATCTGTACTCAGCCGGGAACAGATCCGTGGGAATGGGAAACGGAGAGAAATGGACAGCTATGATAGGGTTGGCAAAGCAGAGGGAAACATGGCTGGTAGTAATAGGAAATGTAAATTAAAAGCAAAATACCGCAGATACTGGGAATCTGAAATAAAAAACAGAAAATGCTGGATAAACGCAGCAGATCCGGTAGCGTCTGTGGAGAGAGAAGCAGAGTTCATGTTTCAAGTTCGTAGAACTCTTCTTCGGAGACATACAAAACATTGACTCTGTTTCGCTCTACACAGATGTGCCAGAGCTGTTGAGTTTATTCAACATTTTCTGTTTTTATTGTAGGAAAAGGCGATGGGTTGGCTTAATGGGCAGAAGAAAATAAACAAAATGAATGGCTGAAGGAACTAGATGGCAATGAAGCAGACAGGAGAGATGGATGAAACAAGCGCTGCGAGTGGTGTCTTCGAATGTGGGTGCATGGAGTACGCCAGCAATATCTGAGGTGGGAGTGAGGATCCACACCACATGAGGGAGTGGCTAGTGGGAGAGCCAACATTAATTCGAGAACTGTGAAAGAGAGCAGCAATGTTAACTGCGGGAGCGAGGAGGGAGAGTGACAATATGAGAAGGCAAAAAGCCAGCATTAAGTGAGGGGCTGGGATGGGGAGAGAAAGTCAATAACTGACTGTGCGAATAGGCAAGAGAGTGGGCCAGCATTGACTGAGAGAGTTGGGGAATGTGAAAATAGGGCCAGCATGAACTGAAATGAGGAAGAATGGGTGAAGAAAGAGTGCTGGTTTAAAAGGATAAGGTTGTGCTAGCTTGAAGGAGTGGAATATGAGAACATACGAAATAGGAACAGGAGTCAGCCATTTGGCCCATCAAGCTTGCTTCATCATGCAGTAAGATAATGGATGATCTGATTGTGGCCTTAAATGCACTTTCCTGCCTGCCTAGGCCCTGTCTTCCTTGTAGATCAAAAATCTGTCCAACTCATCCTTGAATATATTTGATCATCCAGCCTTCACTGCTCTCTGGGGCAGAGAATTCCAAATAATATAACCATCCTTTGGATGAAGAAATTCCTCCTCCTCTTAAATAAGAGGTATCATGGGCTGGATTCACCGATTGTTGACGCCAAAATCGCGTTCGGCGATTGGTCGGAGAATCCGCTTTTACGCCGAAATCGGGGGCGACACCGTTTTACGGATGCTCCGCCCCCTCAAAAACGGCATCATCGCTGAGTACACTGCATGCCATTGGGACGGCCTCAAGACGTCACCTGAGGCCCTCCCCCGATGCTCCGGCCCCGATGGACCGACTTCCCGACGGCCTGGGCTGTGTGTGCTCACAGTTTTCGGGGACCTCGCGTAGCGGCTGTGGACTGTGTCCAGCGGCGCTACAGTTGGGGCTGGGAGAAGTTCCGCTGGCCAGGAGGGCTTCGGCGGGGGCTGGGGGGACTGGTAGTGGGTGGTCCGAGGGTGGCGAGAGGGGTTACAGGGGGGCACTATCTGGCAGGCCAGGTCCGCGGGCGGCCAGTGCCATGGTGTATGGCGTGACCACTACAGGTCGCCGCTGTGCACATGTGCGGTCAGAGACCTGGCAATTCGCCATCGAGATCTGCAGGTAAAGCCTACATGGCACGGCTACTCGCCCCCCATCGGACGGAGCATCGGCGCGGGGGTGGCACCGACCTTTTGGTCGTAAGCCGAGACACCTATTCCGGACATAGCCTCAAAATCAGAGAATCCAGCCTCCTATTTTTAAAATGAGTCCCCTAGTTCTAGATTTCCACACTGTGCCACATTTTTCCATGGTGACAGTGTTTCGTACTACTGCCTCACAGCATCAGGGACCCGAGTTCAACTGTGGCCTTGGGCGACTGTCTTTCTGTATGGAGTTTCCTCCGGGTTCTCCAGGTTCGTCCCACAGTGCAAAGATGTACAGGTTAGGTGGGACTATGGAGATTGGGCAGGGGAGTGGGCCAAGGTCTGGAGCTCTTTTGGAGGCTTGGTGCAGAGTCGATGGGCTGAATGGCCTCCTTGTATGGATTCAATGGACAAAAATCCACCTGTCAAGCTCCCGCAGAATCTTATATGATTCATGTCAAGAGGGCTGGAATACAAGACCAGGGATGTACTTTTGAGGCTGCATAAGGCTCTGGTCGGACTCTATTTGAAGTATTGTGAGCAGTTTTGGGCCCCGTATCTAAGGAAGGATGTGCTGGCCTTGGAAAGTGTCCAGAGGAAGTTCACAACAATGATCCCTGGAATGAAGAACTTGTCGTATGAGGAACGTTTGAGGACTCTGGGTCTGTACTTGTTGGAGTTTGGAAGGATGAGGGGGGATCTTATTGAAACTTACAGGATACTGCGAGGCTTGGATAGAGTGGACGTGGAGAGGATGTTTCCACTTGTAGGAAAAACTAGAAGCAGAGGACACCATCTCAGACTAAAGGGACGATCCTTTAAAATAGAGTTGAGGAGGAATTTCTTCAGCCAGAGGGTGGTGAATCTGTGGAACTCTTTGCTGCAGAAGGCTGTGGAGGCCAAATCACAGTGTCTCTTTAAGACAGAGATAGATAGGTTCTTGATTAATAAGGGAATCAGGGGTTATGGGGAGAAGGCAGGAGAATGGGGATGAGAAAATATCAGCCATGATTGAATAGCGGAGCAGACTCGATGGGCCAAGTGGCCTAATCCTGCTCCTATGTCTTATGGTCCTATTATAGTCTTATGGTCATAAGACAACCCCTTCAGGCAAGAATCAACCTAGCGAACCTTCTCTGAATTGCTTCCATTTCAAGTAATGAAGAGATGCGAGGGCGAATTGGGAAAAGAATGTTATATTAAGCAGGGGTGGAGGAAGAGAACCAAATTGAATTATGGACATAAGGAGAAGTAGGCCAGGCTGGATGGAAGGAGTTGGAGAATTAACCGAGCTGCTGTGTGAAATCTAGGGAGTTAAATGTGATACAGTGCAGCTGTGAATGAGGTATAAAGACTGCCGCTGTGAATTAGGTCTAGAAAAGTTGAGTGCCTCTGTGAACTGCGGCATAGGCACTGGTGCCAGCTGAATATGGCAGATTAGCCAGTGAACATTTCTGGGGAAGCGATGGTCTGGTTGATAAATTGAAAATTCTAATTTCATGGACTGGATTCTCCGATGTTGAGGCTAAGTGCCGACTGCGGTGTGGGAACTGTGGCGTTTTCCAACGCCAAAATCGGCTCCGAACCCTCACCGATCCTGGGACTGGTGAGGGGCTAGCAGCCGCGCCGGGTAGAACCCCCGGCTCCCACGCCAAAAACGGTTGGGAAATGGCCGGGTCCGTGGCCGCACGTGTGCACGGCGACAACATGCAGCGGTCGTGCCGTGAAACATGGTGGCTATGTGCGGACCCAACCTGCCAGATACTGCCCCAAAGGACAACCCCTGGCCACACCCCGGCCACCCCCCACCATCCCTTGTGGAAGCTCCCCCGGCCAGCAGCATGGCTCCTGGCCAACAGTGGCGGCGCTAGACATAGTTTGCAGCTGCCACGCCGGGCTACTGACCGCTGAGACCACACGTCCCTGCGTGGTCGGGAACCCGGCCCCATCGGGGGCGGAGCGTTGGGGGAAGGCGTTCAGGTGACGCACCAACGCCGTTCCAACGGCGTGCGGCGTGCGATGATGCCATTTTGGAGGGGGTGGAGCATCCAAAAACTGGAGTCAAACCAGCCCTCCCCCGATTTGGGCGTTGGAAGGGATTCTCCACCCGACTGCCGATTTTATGGTTCTTAATGTAAAAATTCAGAACATCACCCATTTTGTACCTTCAACATCTGAATATCCCCTTCAGGCTTTAATGCTTTATTTTTTTCTCCGATAGCAATGAAAAAAATAGACACTGTACCGACAGTTTAAGGTTTTGTTTCATTCACTTACGGGATGTGGCCATCACTGGCTGGGTCAGCTTTTATTGCCCATCCCTAATTGCCCTTGAGAAGGTGGTGGTCAGCTGCTTTCTGGAACCACTGCCGTCCCTGAGGTGCAGGTGCACCCACAGTGCTGTTAGGAGGGGTTCCAGGATTTTGACTCAGCGACAGTGAAGGAACGGTAATATATTTTCAAGTCAGGATAGTGTGTGGCTTGGAGGGGAATCTCCAGGTGGTGGTGTTTCCAGGTATCTGCTGCTCTTGTCCTTGTCGGTGATGTCAGTCACTGGTTTGGAAGGTGTTTCTAGGTTACATATGAGATTATAATTAATTTTAAAAATCATATAAGAACTAACATGAACAGTAATGAGCTTCATTCTCATTTGTACAGCTGCCCTTTTGATCGTAACATCATTTTGCAAAACTATAATTTTGTGCTGAGTGAAACTACATACTAATGCTTAAGTTTTCTTCCTTTGCCCCGGGCTTCCATTTCATGAAGTACTTCCACAATAGCCTCATTTTGAGTTGGATAATAATAATAATCGCTTATTGTCACAAGTAGGCTTCAATGAAGTTACTGTGAAAAGCCCCTGGTCAGCACATTCCGGCGCCTGTTCGGGGACTGCATTTACTCAAAAACATTGAGTCCTTATGGAGGGACCAGTGAATCGACAAGGAGCTGGTCAATCAGCTGCTCTTTGACTGACATGTTCCCTGTAAAATTTAAACACCCTGAACCTATTCCATTGACTTCATACGTGTAATGGTCAGATGTAAAATATATATGGAGGGGAACCTTCAACTCAGACTCAATGAGAGGCGGCAACAGAAACTATCTGTCATTCTGCATAAAGCAGGTAATTTCATCGGATTTCCTTTTGCAGTTTGTAAAAGAAATCTAGGGGGAAAATTGTTATTGAGGGCTTGGTAGAGTGAGATGCTGTGCAAGTGACCCTGAGATCGGACATGTTGAAGAGATGCACTGAGGTCCATTTGGAAGATATGGCCATGCAGCATCCTCTGAGCATGGAGGTGAGCGAGGCTTTGGCAATTGGGATGGAGGAGAGAAAATGGAGGAAAAAGTGGAACAGCTTGAAAAAAAGCAATGTAGGAAGATGAAGCATGGTCAGAGATAACTTGAGATAAACAAACATTTAATATGGAGAGTTATAGAAAAATACTTAAATTAAAAATCTATATTTCTAGTGCACACCCCTCTGTCATTTATTCAGGAAATGCATAAGGTGAATTTTTAAGTGCAGTTAAGTTTGACATGCATTCAGGTCAGAAGCATTGTGAATTATTTATGCTATCTCTCTCTCAGAGGAGGTTACCTTCCTGAGAAATATTTTAGAGGTTGTATCTGGGTCAGGTTTATACTTCTGCCAATGGAACCAGAGATATCCAAGAAATTTCAGTTGTGGACAGCCACAAGTATATAAGGCAGTTGTCTCTGTACATTTATCTCTTATTCAATGCAATGTTTTATGTTTTTTCTGGTGATTTGTTTTGTATGCACAAATAAAGTTGATTGAAAGATGTATTAACTCTATTATATTACAAAACATTTCTGGTAATCTTGCCGATACCAGGTTCCTTAAAGTAGTAAGACTAGAAATAGCGGAGGCATTGGTTACAAACATTTCAACCCTCTTTGGATACAGGAGCAGTGACATAGGACTGGAGTGTTGTTTCACTACTTAAGGAGTGTGATGCACCAACAGCATAGGTTCAATCCCCATACCTGCTGTGGTAGTTCATGGAGTTTCTGCCTTCTGACCTTGCCCCAAGACTCCAGGATGGTGTGTTGTCTCCCTGGTGCAAGGGTCAAGGATGTCTCAGAGCGGCTGCAGGACATTCTGGGGGGGGGGAGGGGGAGGAGGGGGGGGGGGGCGGTGAACAGCCAGCTGTCGTGGTGCACATAGGCACCAACGAAAAAGGTAAAAAAACAGGATGAAGTCCTACAAGCTGAATTCAGGGAGTTAGGAGTTAAACCAAAAAGTAGGACCTCAAAGGTAGTAATCTCAGGATTGCTACCAGTGCCACGAGCTAGTCAGAGTAGGAATGTCAGGATAGATAGGATGAATGCGTGGCTCGAGAGATGGTGCAAGAGGGAGGGATTCAAATTCCTGGGGCATTGGAACCGGTTCTGGGGGAGGTGGGACCAGTACAAATCGGACGGTCTGCACCTGGCAGGACTGGAACCGATGTCCTGGGGTGTGTTTGCTAGAGCTGTTGGGGAGGGTTTAAACTAATGTGGCAGGGGGATGGGATCCAATGTAGGAAGCAGAGGGGAAGTAAAACGGGGCCAGAAACAAAAAGCAGTAAGGGAGAAAGTGTAAGGCAGAGAAGCCATAATCAAAAATCAAAAAGGGCCACAGTACAGGGTACAGTGACTGACGAGAGTGTGAAAAGAGAGGTGGCCAATGCAGGATTGAGGCTGTTGTACCTAAAAGTGTGCAGTATATAGAACAAGTAAATGAGCTTCTTGCACACATTGAAATTGGCCGGTACAATGTTGTGGGCATCACAGAGACGTGGCTGCAAGAGGATCAGGGCTGGGATCTAAATATCCAAGGATATATGTCCTATCAAAAGGATAGGCAGATGGGCAAAGGGGGCGGGGTTGCATTGTTAGTAAGGAATGAAGTTACATCGATAGCAAGGAGCGAATAGGATCAGAAGGCATAGAATCTCTGTGGGTATAGTTGAGGAATCGCAAAGGTAAAAAGACCCTGATGGGAGTTATGTACAGGCCCCCTAGCAGTAGTCAGGATGTGGGACAGAAAATAAATCAGGAGATACAAAAGGCATGTAAAAAAGCCAATATTACAATAATCATGGGGGACTTCAATATGCACGTGGACTGGGAAAATCAGGTTGGTAGTGGATCCCAAGAAATGGAATTTGTGGAATGTCTAAGAGATGGTTTTTTGGAGCAACTTGTGACAGAGCCTACTAGGGAACAGGCAATTCTGGATTTGGTGATGTGTAATGAGACAGACTTGATTAGGGAACTTAAGGTGAAGGAACCCTTGGGGAGCAGTGACCACAATATGATAGAATTTACCCTGCAGTTTGAGAGGGAGAAGCTGCAATCAGATGTAACGGTATTACAATTAAATAAGGGTAACTACAAGGACATAGATTATCATAAAATTATCATAGAATTTACAGTGCAGAAGGAGGCCATTCTGCCCATCAAGTCTGCACCGGCACTTGGAAAGAGCACCCTACCCAAGGTCAACACCTCTACCCTATTCCCATAACCCAGTAACTCCACCCAACACTAAGAGCAATTTTGGACACTAAGGGCAATTTATCATGGCCAATCCACCTAACCTGCACATCTTTGGACTGTGGGAGGAAACCAGAGCACCCGGAGGAAACCCACGCACACACGGGGAGGATGTGCAGTCTCCACACGGACAGTGACCCAAGCCAGAATCGAACCTGGGACCCTGGAGCTGTGAAGCAATTGTGCTATCCACAATGCTATCATGCTGCCCAGGAGAGGAGTTGAGGGAGGAGTTGGCCAGAGTTGATTGGAGAAGGAGCCTAGCAGGGAAGACAGTGGAACAGCAATGGCAGGTGTTTTGGGGGGTTATTAGGGAGGCACAACAGAAATTCATCCCAAGGAGGAGGAAACATGCTCAGGGGAGGACAAGGCATCCATGGCTGATGAGGGATGTCAAGGACAGCATAAAGGCTAATGAAAAAGCATACGAATTGGTGAGGATTAGTGAGAAACCGGAGGATTGGGAAGCCTTTAAAAGCGAGCAGAGGACAACTAAAAAAGCAATAAGGGGGGAGAAGATGAAGTACAAGTACAAGCTAGCTAGTAATATAAAGGAAGATAGGAAGAGATTTTTTCAATATATAAATGGTAAGAGAGAGGCAAAAATAGACATTGGACCACTAGAAAATGTGGCTGGAGAAGTAATAATAGGAAACAAAGAAATGGTAGACGAACTGAATAATTACTTTGCACCAGTCTTCACAGTGGAAGACACCAGTGGGATGCCAGATCTCCAGGAGAACCAGGGGGCAGAGGTGAGTGCAATGACCATTACTAAGGAGAAGGTTCTGGGGAAACTGAAAGGTCTGAAGGTGGATAAGTCACCTGGACCGGATGGACTACACCCCAGGGTCCTAAAAGAGATAGCTGTGGAAATTGTGGAGGAATTAGTGATGATCTTTCAGGAATCATTGGAGGTAGGAAGCATCCCAGAGGACTGGAAGGTGGTGAATGTAACACCACTGTTTAAGAAGGGAGGGAGGCAGAAGACGGGAAATTATAGGCCGGTTAGCCTGATTTCGGTCATTGGTAACATTTTAGAGTCTGTTATTAAAGATGAGATCGCGAAGCCCTTGGAAGTGTATGGTAAAATAGGACTGAGTCAGCGCGGCTTTGTCAAAGGGAGGTCGTGTCTGACAAATCTGTTAGAGCTCTTTGAGGAGGTACAAAGCAAGTTAGACAAAGGAGAACCAGTGGACGTGATTTATTTAGATTTCCAGGAGGCCTTTGACAAGGTGCCGCACAGGAGACTGTTAAATAAGTTAAGAGCTCATGATGTTCAGGGTAAGATCCTGGCATGGATAGAAGATTGGCTGACTGGCAGAATGCAAAGAATGGGGATAAAGGGGTCTTTTTCAGGATGGCAGCCGGTGACTAGTGGTGTGCGTCAGAGGTCTGTGCTGGGATCACAACTTTTTACAATATACATTAATGATCTGGAAGAAGGTACTGAAGGCACTGTTGCTAAGTTTGCAGATGATACAAAGATCTGTAGAGGGACATGTAGTATTGAGGAAGCAAGGGGGCTGCAGAAGGACTTGGACAAGCTAGGAGAGTGGGCAATGAAGTGGCAAATGAAATACATCGTGGAAAAGTGTGAGGATATGCACTTTGGAAGGAGGAATGTAGGCATAGACTATTTTCTAAATGGGGAAATACTTCGGAAAGCAGAAGCACAAAGGGACTTGGGAGTCCTTGTTCACAATTCTCTTAAGGTTAATGAAAAATGAAAATGAAATGAAAATCGCTTATTGGCACAAGTAGGCTTCAAATTAAGTTACTGTGTAAAGCCCGTAGTCGCCACATTCCGGCGCCTGTTTGGGGAGGCTGGTACGGGAATTGAACTGTGCTGCTGGCCTGCCTTGGTCTGCGTTCAAAGCCAGCGATTTAGCCCTGTGCTAAACCAGCCCTTTAAACCAGGTTAATGTGCAGGTTCAGTCGGCAGTTAAGAAGGCAAATGCAATGTTAGCATTCATGTCAAGAGGGCTAGAATACAAGACCAGGGATGTACTTCTGAGGCTGTATAAGGCTCTGGTCAGACCCCATTTGGAGTATTGTGAGCAGTTTTGGGCCCCATATCTAAGGAAGGATGTGCTTGGTCCAGAGAAAGTTCACAAGAATGATCTCTGGAATGAAGAACTTGTCATATGAGGAACGTTTGAGGACTCTGGGTCTGTACTTGTTGGAGTTTAGAAGGATGAGAGGGGATCTTATTGAAACGTACAAGATGCTGCGAGGCCTGGATAGAATGGACGTGGAGAGGATGTTTCCACTTGTCGGAAAAACTAGAACCAGAGGACACAATCTCAGATTAAAGCAACGATCCTTTAAAACAGAGATGAGGAGGAATTTCTTCAGCCAGAGGGTGGTGAATCTGTGGAACACTTTGCTGCAGAAGGCTGTGGGGGCCAATTCACTGAGTGTCTTTAAGACAGAGATAGATAGGTTCTTGATTAATAAGGAAATCAGGGGTTATGGGGAGCAGGCAGGAGGATGGGGATGAGAAAGTATCAGCCATGATTGAATGGCAGAGCAGACTCGATGGGCCAAGTGGCCTAATTCTGCTCCTATGTCTTATATGCTTGTGGATTAGCATCCTTAAGTTATGAGTAACCAAACATGTGTCTCTGATGGAGAGAGATTACTATGGCTAGATGCATTCAAGAAAGAGGAAAGTGATAAATCAGGAACTGCAGCTTAACACCAATGGGTGGGGAAATTTTAGAAGCCATCTTTGCAAACAAAATAACCTTGCATTTAAAAAGGCATGGATTCATTAAGAAACATCAACATGGATTTGCAAATCATTTTTCGATGAACTACATTGGATTCTTGAATGTTATCGAAGTTAACTGTCAGCTACCATCAACTGGTGCATTCTCCATGGCAATGCCTCTATCAGACTCCACATGCCAACCCGTCAGCACCCTCTTCTCACACAGAATATATTGTTGTTTCCCTGACATTGTTATTGTTGAAATTGTCCTGGTGAATGCAAGATGAAAAACTTTGATGACATATACTTTTTTAGCAATACTCAAGTTCTATAGTACCAGATGGCTAATGGAGTAGATAGTGATGAGGATAATCATAGACTTCAGGATATCAACAGAGTGGTGGGATGGGCAAAAGCATGGTAGATGGAGTTAAATGTGGACAAGTGTGAGAGTGTTGCATTTTGGGAGAACTAATATGGAAATACTATAAATGGCATGATTGATATTGAAAAGTGTAGATGAGTAGAGAGACCTCGGTGTCCATATACACAAATCCTCAAAGATGGCAGGACAATTTGATAAGGTGGTTAATGAAGCATGTGTTACTTGGATTTCTGAACAGAGGCAAACAATATAAAAGCAAAGAGTTTGTCTAGAACTTTATAAATCCATGGTTAGAATTCAACTGAAGCATTGTGGACAATTCTGAGCACTACACTTCCAGCTTAGAAAAAATACAGAGCGGGTTTACCAGTTTGTTTCTAGGGATGAGGAACTTAGATTATGAGGAAACATTAGACAAACTAGGCCTGCTCCACTTGGAACCGAAACGTTTAAGAGGTGATCTAATAGAGATTTCCAAGATGAGTGGGGAAACAGCCAATTTCAGTCAGTACCCATGGAACTCAATCTCTTCAGCTATTCACACATCTGGACAAAATCCCAATGGATGAATTTTTATTGTAGCATTACCTTAAAATCCAAGGAAGAGGAACATTGAGTTGCACACCTTTGTACAGTCAGTATTGTCTGATTTTTGAGTGTGATTGTTATGCTGGATCTTCAGCTATTTTTCATCCTGTCCAATCTCAGTGATCACTGAAGAATCATTGTCAGCTTGTGGATGGATGGAGGAATATTAGAACAAAGTGAAGGTATATTTGCTGACATATCTCTGGTTGCATATGTGCCTGGGTTTGCTAGGGATTGAGTAGATGGAAGTTTATTTAAAGAGTTCAATTTCTACCCCTTTGTTTCCTTTACATTTTCACTGAAGTTTCAAATAGACTAAGTGGCATATGTCATGTAGCAATCCTGTTCAGTGGGTCTCCCAGACCTCTAGAACTTCAGATTTCAAATCAACATTCTTGGTTTCAAATTTACCCTCCCTATCTCTATCATTTCCTCCAGAGATACAACCCTCCCAAGAACTCTGTGGTACGCCAATTTTAGTCTCTTGCTCATCCTAATAAAAATAGACAAAATGCTGGAAACCCTCAAGAAGTTCAGGCAGTGTCTATGGAGAGAGAAACAGCGTTCACCTTCAGTTCCGGAATCCTGATGAATTTGATATTTGAAATATAATCACTATTATTTTGTAGAAAAAACATGTCAGCCAATTCACACATAGCAAGGCCCCGGGAACATCAAATGAGCATAACGTCCAGGCAATCAGTCCGGATAGAATTTCTTTAAGGTTGAATGCTGGCCAGGATACCAGGAGAACTTCCCATTCTTCTTTGAATAATGCAGTGAGATTTTTGCATCCAGCTGAAGAGGGAAACTGGGCCCAAGTTTTAAAAAAAATATATATATTTTATTCAAGATTTTTTGGCCAAACATAACAGTACATAGTTTTTCTTTTAAACAACAATAAAGCAGTATAAATAACAGTGGCCAGTTTTAAACAAGTAAATAAATAATATATAAACAGAAACAAAAACAAACTAAATGGCAACTGCCTTGTCAAAAATAGTTACTCTCCAAAGATACAATCCAACAGTCCAATATACATTACCTATAACAAATGTCTATACATATACAATGACGTCCCTAAGAGCCCGCCCGGATCCTCCCCCCCCCCCCTCCCCCCTGGGTTGCTGCTGTTGTTTCCTTCTTTTTCATTCCCTCTATCGTTCTGTGAGGTAGTTGACGAATGGTTGCCACCGCCTGGTGAACCCTTGAGCTGAGCCCCTTAATACGAACTTGATCCGTTCTAACTTTATAAACCCTGCCATGTCGTTTATCCAGGTCTCCACGCCCGGGGGTTTGGCTTCCTTCCACATAAGCAATATCCTGCGCCGGGCGACTAGGGACGCAAAGGCCAAAACATCAGCCTCTCTCGCCTCCTGCACTCCCGGCTCTTCTGCAACCCCGAATATAGCCAACCCCCAACCTGGCTCGACCCGGACCCCCACCACCTTCGAAAGCACCTTCGCCACCCCCACCCAGAACCCCTGTAATGCTGGACATGACCAGAACATGTGGGTGTGATTCGCTGGGCTTCTCGAGCATCTCCCACACCTATCCTCTACCACGAATAATTTACTGAGCCGTGCTCCAGTCATATGCGCCCTGTGTAGAACCTTGAATTGTATCAGGCTTAGCCTGGCACATGAGGACGACGAGTTTACCCTACGTAGGGCATCAGCCCACAGCCCCTCCTCAATCTCCTCCCCCAGCTCTTCTTCCCATTTCCCTTTCAGCTCATCTACCATGATCCCCCCCTCGTCCCTCATTTCCCTGTATATGTCCGACACCCTACCATCCCCCACCCATGTCTCTGAGATCAATCTACCCTGCACCTCCTTTATACCCCGAAAAATCCCCAAACTCCCCAAGTATCCGCATTATCTCTGGCATCCCCTCCACCGGGTCCGCCACATACAACAACAAATCATCCGCATACAGAGATACCCGGTGTTCTTCTCCTCCCCTAAACACTCCCCTCCACTTCCTGGAACCCCTCAGTGCCATGGCCAGGGGCTCAATCACCAGTGCAAACAATAACAGAGACAGGGGCACCCCTGCCTCGTCCCTCTGTAAAGCCGGAAATAATCAGACCCCCGTCCATTCGTAACCACACTCGCCATCGGTGCCCTATACAGCAACTGTACCCATCCGATATACCCATCTCCAAAGCCAAATCTCCTCAGCACCTCCCACAGATAATCCCACTCCACTCTATCAAATGCTTTCTCGGCATCCATCGCCACCACTATCTCCGCTTCCCCCTCTGGCGGGGGCATCATCATTACCCCTAGCAACCTCCGTATGTTCGTGTTCAGCTGTCTCCCCTTCACAAACCCAGTTTGGTCCTCATGAACCACCCCCGGGACACAGTCCTCTATCCTCGTCGCCATTACCTTGGCCAGAATCTTAGCATCCACATTTAAAAGAGAAATGGGCCTATAGGACCCGCATTGCAGCGGGTCTTTTTCCTTCTTTAGGAGGAGCGATATCTTTGCCTCTGACATAGTCGGGGGCAACTGCCCCCTTTCCCTAGCCTCATTAAAGGTTCTCATCAGAAGCGGGGCCAGCAAGTCCATATACTTCCTATAAAATTCCACCGGGAATCCGTCTGGTCCCGGGGCCTTCCCCGCCTGCATGCTCCCAATCCCTTTCACTACCTCCTCCATCTCAATCTGTGCTCCCAGTCCCGCCCTCTCCTGCTCCTCCACCTTAGGGAATTCCAGCTGATCCAGAAAGCACATCATTCTCTCCTTCCCTTCCGAGGGCTGAGCTTTATATAATCTTTCGTAGATTACCTTGAACACCCCATTCACTCTCTCCGCTCCCCGCTCCATCTCTCCCTCCTTGTCTCTCACCCCCCCTATCTCCCTCGCTGCTCCCCTCTTCCTCAGTTGGTGGGCCAGCAACCGGCTCGCCTTCTCCCCATATTCATACTGTACACCTTGTGCCTTCCTCCATTGTGCCTCTGCATTACCCGTAGTCAACAAGTCAAATTCTACATGTAGCCTTTGCCTTTCCCTGTACAGTCCCTCCTCCGGTGCTTCCGCATATTGTCTGTCCACCCTCAAAAGTTCTTTCAGCAACCGCTCCCTTTCCCTACCCTCCTGCTTTCCTTTATGTGCCCTAATAGATATCAGCTCCCCTCTAACCACTGCCTTCAACGCCTCCCAGACCACTCCCACCTGAACCTCCCCATTGTCATTAAGCTCCAAGTACCTTTCAATACACCCCCTCACCCTTAAACATACCCCCTCATCTGCCAATAGTCCCATATCCATTCTCCAGGGCGGGTGCTGTTCTTTTTCCTCCCCCATCTCCAGGTCCACCCAATGTGAAGCGTGGTCCAAGATAGCTATAGCCGTGTACTCCGTCCCTGTCACCTTCGGGATCAGCGCCTTCCCAAAACAAAAAAGTCTATCCGTGAATATACTTTATGGACTTAGGAGAAAAATGAGAACTCCTTACTCCTAGGCCTGCTAAACCTCCAGGGGTCTACTCCTCCCATCTGCTCCATAAAGTCCTTGAGCACCCTAGCTGCAGCCGGCCTCCTCCCGGTCCTGGGCCTCGATCTGTCCAGCCCTGGGTCCAGCACCGCATTGAAGTCTCCCCCCATTACCAACTTTCCCGCCTCTAGGTCCGGGATACGTCCCAACATACGCTTCATAAAATTGGCATCATCCCAGTTCGGGGCATATACGTTCACTAGAACCACCGCCTCCCCTTGCAATCTGCCACTCACCATCACATATCTACCCCCACTATCCGCCACTATGGTCTTTGCCTGAAACAGTACCCGTTTCCCCACTAATATAGCCACCCTCCTGTTCTTTGCATCTAAGCCCGAATGAAACACCTGCCCCACCCATCCTTTGCGTATTCTGACCTGGTCTATCAGTTTCAAATGCGTCTCCTGTAACATAACCACATCTGCCTTTAATTTCTTTAGGTGTGCGAGTACCCGTGCCCTTTTAATCGGCCCGCTCAGCCCTCTCACGTTCCACGTGATCAGCCGGGTTGGGGGGCTCTTTACCCCCCCCCCCTTGTCGACTAGCCATCCCCTTTTTTAATCCAGCTCCTCACCCGGTTCCCACGTAGCCGTATCTCCCCCCGACGAGCGCCCTCCCGCCTCGACCACCCCACCCCGTACCAGCTCCCCCTTCTCCCCAGCAGCAGCAACCCAGTTAACCTCCCCCCCCCCGCTAGATCTTTTTCTAGCGTAATTGCACCCCCCATGTTGCTCCCAGAAGTCAGCAAACTCTGGCTGACCTCGGCTTCCCCCCCGTGACCTCGGCCCCCACTGTGCGACTGGGCCCAAGTTTTATGCATCATCCAAATGATCGGCATTTTTTGAATCTAAAATATAGAATTCTAGAACTTGAATCTATAACCTTCTGGCTCAGCGATAAAGTGGCACTTGACAAGCTTCCCCTTGATAGTGACTATTAAAGAGATCTCTATCCTTAATCTTTATGCTTTGGGAGCATTTCTGGTTGGTTGTGGTGATGCAAAAACTGAGTCAATTAGCTGACCATAGATATGTAAAACAAGTGATCAATGATGTGTTGGGTGTTCTGGATCACATACAGGTCACCAACACTTGAAGTAGTGCAACACTATTTTATTAAAAGTTTAACTATTTAAACATACTTGAACTGTGGGTAAATTTGATCCTAGCTTTAACTAAAGATCTTTGCCTTGTCCGAACCAGTTGATGCACTCAGCACATGGTGAATGTCTGTGTTGCAGGCTGTGAGCTCTGTGCTCCTAGCTAGCTGCTACTCGAATGAGCGGGAACTCTGATGCCCCCTATCTTTATCGTGCGTGTGCTCTCACTGGTGATTGGCTGCGGTGTTGTGTATGTTGATTGGTCCCACTGTGTGTCCATCAGTGTGTGTCTGTGCCATGATATACTGGTGTATATTATGACATCCCCCCTTTTATATTAAAAAAATGTGCCTGCGTGACAATAATAGTGTGTGGTGAATGTTCCTGACTACATGTATGCAAATTATTTACAGGACTATGCACATAAAACTAAGCTATTTACATGGGAAGGTGCCTGGTGCAGAAAAAACAGGGCGTCACACAAATAACGCGATGAACACGATATACAAACCACTTGAACGATTAAACGGAAGAACAGAACAGACCAGAGAGTCCATTAGTGCACCAAGTTCACAAATTAAGTCTCTGAGGTGGGCGACGAATTCTGGTTGACCGCCTCAAGGGTTGCTCAGGAGCCACCAGCTGAGGAGCGGGGTGGACTGCGTCAGAGTGAGGAGGATGCAGAGTAACCGGAATCTCCGCATAGTCCATGTCTGGGACAACAGGAGGGCGTGGCACTGGTGGAGGATCACATAGCAAGCGCGGAACGAGATGGATAACACGTCGATTACGACGCAGAATGGAACCATCCGGTAGACGAACCAGGAACGAGCGGGGAGCCACCTGCCGAAGAACCACAGCAGATGCAGACCAGCCACCATCCGGAAGATGGATGTGGACGTTGTCATCTGGGGCCAGAGCAGGGAGATCAGCTGCACGGGAGTAATGCGCCGCCTTGTGCTGTGCACGAGACAGTTGCATTCGTTGAAGGACCGGAACGTGGTCGAGGTCTGGGACGTGAATGGACGGCACTGTCGTCCTCAGGGTGCGACCCATGAGCAGCTGGGCTGGCAACAGGCCAGTGGACAGTGGGGCCGGGCGATAGGCCAGCAGGGAGAAGTAGAAGTCGGATCCCGCATCGGCAGCCTTGCAGAGGAGCCGTTTGACTATGTCGACGCCCTTCTCCGCTTTGCCATTGGATTGGGGGTACAGGGGACTGGATGTCACATGAACAAAGTTGTACCTCCTGGCAAAGTTGGACCATTCCTGGCTTGCGAAGCAGGGGCCATTGTCTGACATCACAGTGAGTGGGATGCCATGACGAATAAAGGTGACCTTATAGGCACGGATGACTGCAGACGATGTGATGTCGTGCAAACGTACCACCTCCGGGTAGTTTGCAAAATAGTCTACAATCAGAACATAGTCCCGGCCCAGCGCGTGGAACAGGTCGATGCCGACCTTGGACCAAGGGGACTTGACCAACTCATGGGGCTGTAGGGTCTCACGTGGTTGGGCCGGCTGGAACCACTCACAGGTGTGGCAGTTGAGCACTGTGTTGGCGATGTCGTCATTGATGCCGGGCCAGTACACTGCCTCTCGGACCCGTCAGCGGCACTTCTCCACGCCTAGATGGCCCTCGTGTAGCTGTTCCAAGACAAGCTGGCGCATGCTGTTCGGGATAACATTGCGGTCCAGCTTCAGGAGGACACCATCGACTACCGCCATATCGCCTCTAATGTTGTAGAACTGCGGGCATTGGCCCTTGAGCCACCTGTCTGTTAGGTGGCGCATGACATGCTGTAGCAGGGGGTCAGCCGCAGTCTCGCGGCGAATTTGGACGAGGCGTTCATCCGTGGCAGGTAGATTGGAGGCCACGAAGGCCACATGGGCGTCAACCTGGCAGACGAATCCCGCTGGGTCACACTGCCCTGGACAGAGCGTCGGCTATGATCAGGTCTTTGCCCGGGGTGTATACGAGCTGGAAGTCATATCGCCGGAGTTTGAGCAGAATGCGCTGGAGGCGAGGCGTCATGTCGTTCAAGTCTTTTTGTATTATATTGACCAACAGGCGATGGTCGGTCTCGATGGTGAATTGGGGAAGGCTGTACACATAATCATGAAACTTGACGACACCGGTCAAAAGGCCTAGGCACTCCTTTTCTATTTGCGCGTAGCGCTGTTCTGTGGGGGTCATGGCGCGTGACGCATTTGCAACGGGGGCCCATGATGAGGCCTCATCGCATTGCAGGAGCACTGCCCCAATGCCAGATTGGCTGGCATCGGTCAAAATTTTTGTCTCTTTCGCTGGATCAAAAAAAGGTCAATACCGGGGCCGTGGTAAGTTTGGTTTTAAGTTCTGTCCATTCGCTCTCGTGGGCAGGAAGCCATTGGAAGTCTGTCATCTTCCTGACCAGGTTCCTGAGATCTGTGGTATGAGAGGCGAGGTTAGGGATGAACTTCCCTAGGAAGTTGACCATGCCGAGAAATCGGAGGACCGCCTTCTTGTCCTCTGACTTTTTCATGGCTGTGATGGCAGCCACCTTGTCCGCATCCGGCCGCACACCCAACTGGGAGATCTGGTCCCCTAGGAACTTGAGTTCCGTCTGGCCGAAGGAGCATTTGGCTCTGTTGAGGTGTAGGCCCTGCTCCCGTATGCGTTTGAACATGCGCTGGAGGCGACTGATATGCTCCTGCGGGGTGGTGGACCAAATGATTATGTTGTCGACATAGATGCGAACACCTTCAATGCCTTCCATTATTGAGGTACCCTCAATAATGATGCTTAGAGATTAAACTGTAAAGAAGGCTTTATTAGGCTAATAACTATGCTACAGATTTGGACGAGAGCTGACTACTATACAGACCATGAGGCAGGCCTTTATGTATGGCTCCCAGATGGGCGGAGCCAGAGGCGGAGTCCCCAGGGTTCCAAGCCTGGTCTTAAAGGGGACATCACCTTACATGATGATAAGGCAGTAACCGTTCATCACATTCACCCCCTGTTTAAAAAGGAGTCCGGCGGGGGTGAAGTGCCATCATAGGTCCATCCGTCTCGGCGGCCGGATCGTCCTCCTCGATCTCCTCAGTTCGGGCGGTGGTGCGGCGGGCACGGACGTCCCGGTTGAGGGCACATCCGGGAGCACAGCGGTCGGAGCTTCGGTCCGGGTCGGGGCAGAGGAACTAGGCAGGGCCGGGGGTAGTGGAGCCGGGGCAGAGGAACTAGGCAGGGCCGGGGGTAGCGGAGCCGGTGCCGGCGGGGTGTGTAAAGGGGGGGCGCACGGTAGGAGCTCACCAACGGGTGGTAGGGCCGGAAGGGGGTGTGTTGTAGGGGGCGACGGGTCCTGCAGGGGAGCGGCGTGGGAAGGGGCGTCTGTGGTGGAGGATTCAGCGGGCGCCAGATCCCGGAGGGAAACCGTATCTTGCCTGCCGTCGGAGTACTCCACGTAGGCGTAACTGGGGTTGGCGTGGAGCAGTCGGACCTTTTCAACTAGGGGGTCCGTTTTATGGCTCCTCGCGTGCCTCCGGAGAAAAACAGGTCCCGGAGCCGTCAGCCAAGGTGGAAGCGAGACCCCGGAGGTAGACTTCCTGGGGAAGCGAAACAATCGCTCATGAGGGGTCTCATTTGTGGCCGTGCAGAGGAGTGACCTAATGGAGTGTAGGGCATCAGGTAGGACCTCCTGCCAGCGGGTGGTTGGGAGATTTCTCGACCGCAGGACCAGAAGGACAGCCTTCCACACGGTCGCGTTCTCCTTCTCCACCTGCCCGTTTCCCCGTGGGTTATAGCTGGTCGTTCTGCTCGGGGCGATGCCTTTGCTGAGCAGATACTGACGCAGTTCATCGCTCATGAACGATGTACCCCGGTCGCTGTGGATATAAGCAGGGAAACCGAACAGGGTGAAGATGCTGTGCAGTGCCTTAATCACCGTGGCTGAGGTCATGTCGGTGCAGGGAATGGCGAATGGGAAACGGGAGAGCTCATCGATCACGGTGAGGAAATAGGCATAACGGTTGGTGGACGGGAGGGGCCCCTTGAAGTCCACGCTCAGTCGCTCAAAGGGGCCCGAGGCCTTCACGAGCCGAACCTTGTCTGGCCGATAGAAGTGCGGTTTGCACTCCGCACAGACCTGGCAGGCCCTGACCATGGCCTTGACCTCCTTGGTTGAGTAAGGTAGGTTGCGGGACTTGATGAAATGGACGAGCCGGGTAACCCCCGGGTGGCAGAGGTCATTGTGGATGGCTTGCAGGCGGTCCTCCTGCGCGTTGGCGCATGTGCCGCGGGACAGGGCATCTGGGGGCTCGTTGAGCTCCCCTGGACGATACTTGATATCGTACGAGTAGGTGGAGAGTTCGATCCTCCACCTCAAAATTTTATCGTTCTTTATTTTGCCCCGTTGCGTGTTATCGAACATATAGGCGACCGACCGTTGGTCGGTGACGAGGGTAAACCTCCTACCGGCGAGGTAGTGTCTCCAGCGCCGCACAACCTCCACAATGGCTTGTGCCTCCTTTTCGACTGCAGAGTGTCGAATCTCGGAGGCGGTGAGGGTTCGGGAGAAGAACGCTACTGGTCTGCCTCCTTGATTGAGGGTAGCAGCCAGGGCGATGTCTGATGCATCGCTCTCTACCTGGAAAGGGATGGTTTCGTCCACCGCGTGCATGGCGGCCTTGATGATGTCGGCCTTGATGCGGTTGAAGGCCAATTGGGCCTCAGCCGAGAGGGGAAAAGTGGTGGTCTTTAGGAGTGGGCGGGCTTTGTCCACATACTTGGGGACCCACTGGGCGTAATAGGAGAAAAGCCCCAAGCACCGTTTGAGGGCCTTGAGGCTGCGGGGGAGAGGGAGTTCCTTAAGGGGGCGCATGCGGTCGGGGTTGGGACCTAGGACCCCGTCTTCCACGACATAGCCGAGGATGGCCAGCCGGGTGGTGTGGAAAACGCATTTGCCCTCGTTATAGGTCAGGTTAAGGGCTCGGGCGGTCTGGAGGAACTTTTTGAGGTTAGCGTCATGGTCCTGCTGATCATGGCCGCAGATGGTGACATTGTCCAAGTACGGGTATGTAGCCCGCAAACCGTACTGGTCCACCATTTGGTCCATCGCCCTTTGAAAGATGGAGACCCCATTTGTGACACCAAAGGGGAGCCTGAGGAAGTGGAAGAGCCGGCCGGCTGCTTCGAAGGCAGTATAGGGGCGGTCTTTTGGTCGAATGGGGAGCTGGTGGTAGGCAGATTTGAGGTCGACCGTGGAAAAGACTCGGTATTGGGCGATCCGATTTACCATTTCCGCGATGCGAGGAAGGGGGTACGCATCAAGCTGCGTGAATCGGTTTATGGTCTGGCTATAATCCACGACCATCCGTTTCTTCTCCCCGGACCGGACTACCACCACTTGCGCTCTCCAAGGGCTGTTGCTAGCCTCGATGACCCCCTCTCCCAGTAAACGCTGGACCTCTGACTTGATAAAAGCCATATCTTGGGCACTGTAGCGCCGGCTCCTGGTGGCGACGGGCTTACAGTCAGGAGTGAGATTAGCGAATAGCGAGGGGTTGCGACTTTCAGTGTCGCAAGGCAGCACACCGTAAGGGGGGGCAAGGGTCCGCCGAACTTCAGTGTCAGGCTTCGGTGGCTGCACTGGAAATCCAGTCCAAGCAGCAGGGGGGCACAGAGGTAAGGGAGGATATAAAATTTGAAACGGGTGTATTTGGCACCCTGGATCGAGAGATCCGCAATACAGTACCCCGCGATTTGTACCGAGTGGGACCCAGATGCGAGGGCTATGGTTTGGGATGTGGGATGGGTGCGTAGGGAGCATCACCTTACCGTTTCAGGGTGGATAAAGCTCTCCGTGCTCCCGGAGTCGAAGAGGCATGCAGTGTCGTGCCCGTTGACCTGGACCTGCATCATGGAATCCTGCAGGTGTTTTGGCCGAGTTTGATCGAGGGTAATCGCACCCAGTCGCGGGTAGTCGGAGTCGTAAAATGGCCGCTGCCGTTGGTCGCACGTGTCGGGTCGAGAAGATGGCCGCTCCCATGATTCGCACGAGGCTGATGACGCGTTAGAAGAGGACGTGTCGGGTCGGTGCGCAGCAGCATTGCGAGGCCTGCGGGCCTGGGAGCTTGATTTTCGGGCCGGCTGTTCTTTGTTTTTCTGGCCCCTGGGTCTGTCCAGGCAGACCCTCGCAAAGTGCCCTTTCTTCCCGCAGTCGCTGCAGATCGCGGAGCGGGCTGAGCAGCGTGGGCGTGGGTGCTGGCCCTGCCCGCAGAAGTAGCAAGGTGTGCCCCCATGGTGAGCGGGTCGCCGCGTGGCGCAGGCCTGTAATACGGGCGAGTCTGAGGAAGTCCGGGAGGGGCTGGCAGAGTCCGCGGGGTACGTACCCAAATTACGTCGGGCCACCTCCAGCGAGCGTTAGCGTCTCCTGGAGGTCTTTTGCCCCGTTTTCGAGCAGTCGCTGCCGGATGTAGGTCGAGCGGATGCCGGACACGAAAGAATCTCTGATGTGCAGGTTCATATGGACTTCCCCTGTCACATCCTGATGGTCACAGTCCCTGGCCAGCGCGGTGAGTTTCTCAACAAACTCGTCGAGCGATTCCCCCGAGCGCTGCCGGCAGGTAGAGAGCAGATGCCGGGTGTGCACCTCATTGAGGGGTTTGAAAAACCGCTTGCGGAGCAACTCAATCGCTTCCTCATAAATCGTCGCCTTTTCGAGCGTGGCGGAGATTCTGTGACTCACCCGGGCGTGGAGTAGGCGCAGCTTGCGTGGCCCCAGGATGGGAGTCTCTGAGGAGTCCAGGTAGGCCTCAAAGCACCGCAGCCAGTATTAAAAAATTTCCTTTGCCTCCGGCGTTCGTGCTTCCAGATTGAGCTTCTCTGGTTTTAGGCCTGCGTCCATCCTGAATCTAGTTTAGCCTAATAAATTGAGGTACCCTCAATAATGATGCTTAGAGATTAAACTGTAAAGAAGGCTTTATTAGGCTAATAACTATGCTACAGATTTGGACGAGAGCTGACTGCTCTACAGACCATGAGGCAGGCCTTTATGTATGGCTCCCAGATGGGCGGAGCCAGAGGCGGAGTCCCCAGGGTTCCAAGCCTGGCCTTAAAGGGGACATCACCTTACATGATGATAAGGCAGTAACCGTTCATCACAATTATTTGTTCCATGATACTGTGGAACACCTATGACGCCGATATGATCCCAAACGGTATCCTGTTGAAAGGAAAATTGCTTATTGTCACAAGTAGGCTTCAAATGAAGTTACTGTGAAAAGCCCCTAGTCGCCACATTCCGGCACCTATTCAGGGAGGCTGGTATGGGAATTGAACCGTGCTGCTGGCCTGCCTTGGTCTGCTTTCAAAACCAGCGATTTAGCCCAGTGTGCTAAACCAGCAACAATATCTGCTAAAAGGGGTGTTAAAGGTACACAGTTTCCTGCTGGATCTGTCTAGTTGAATTTGCCAGAATCCTTTTGAGGCGTCAAGTTTGGTGAAGAGCTTGGCGCGAGCCATCTTGCTGTTTGAGTAGGATCTTGTAAGTATATGGGAGCGTGCCCATGCCTTCGAAGACGTCGCGGTGCTGGTCGATGATGGCATTGAGTTGCGCCCTGAAGTCAGCATCCTGGAAGGCAGACGTGTCATCAAGAGAGAGAGAGTGAACTCTTTGAATGAGGTTTAGCAGCTTGCGCGCCTGTGTGCCAAGCAGAGAGTCCTTCGAGGAGCCCACGATCTCGAAAGGAAGGATGGCTTTTCGTGACTTGTGCGTGTAGAGGGTTCCATCTTTGCTACTCCACTACTGGGCCGATATCTGGGGCTTGAGTATCTGTGTGTGTCACTTCGAGTTGGCATGAGCCGGTAGCAGGAATGATGTTGCCATTGTAGTCCAATAGCTGGCAGGCCGATGGGAGAATGGTTGGTTTGACACAAAGGCTTTGGAAAGCAGACCACGCCATGAGATTGGCGGAGGCACCAGTGTCCAGGCGGAATCGTATTTGGGACCGGTTGACCGTCAGGGTGGCACACCACTCATCGTCCGGATCGATGCTGTATACCGACAGCGGCTGGTGTCTTTGCTTCGGAATCGGACTCGGTGACCGTGGGTTGAATTGCCCGGACATTCCTGCGAGGCTGGCTGAAGCGATATGAATTGGAAGGCTGAGCTGCTCGACAGCAGGCAGCATAGTGGCCAAGTCTTTCACATCGTAGGCATTGTTGAGATTTTGCGGGGCATTGCCGCTTTAAATGGGTGGAGCCACAGATGCCGCATGTCGTGACGTCAGCACGTTCGCTGCGCCACCGCGCATGCGCGGTGCGGTTGTATGTGGTGCGCGCTTGCGCAGCACATTCGTCGACGTCGCCGTCCCTTCGTTCGGTGCGAAAAGCACGTGAAATGGCCGCCCTCATCCAGGCTGAGGCCCTGGAGTTGCTCGATTGCTTGGACCCGTTCTGCCTTGTGGGGACCTTGCCGCGCCGTTTCAGCCGCTTGTATATGGGAGTACCGACTGATGGCATTTTCATGTAGGACACAGGTCTCGATGGCGGTCGCTAGGGTGAGTTGCTTTACTTTGAGGAGCTGCTGACGTAGGGGGTCCGACTGAACACCGAAAACGATCTGGTCGCGTATCATGGATTCAGAGGTGGGCCCTCTGACGTCACGACATGCGGCATCTGTGGCTCCACCCATTTAAAGAGGTAGCTGCAAGGTTGCGCTAGGATGTGGAGGTGCGTTAGAAAGGATTGGAAAGGTTTGTCCTTACCCTGCTAACGCTGCTGGAACACGTAGCGTTCGGAACTCTCATTCACCTCTATGCAGCAGTGAGTGTCAAATTTGAGGAGAACCGTCTTGAACTTCGTCATGTCTTCGTCATCTGCAAAGGTGAGAGAGTTGAAAATGTGGATGGTATGGTCCCTGGCCGTGGAGAGGAGAAGAGCAATCTTTCTGGTGTCCGAGGCGCCCGCCCTGTCCGTGGCTTCGAGGAAGAGCTGGAAGCGCTGTTTGAAAATCTTCCAGTTGGCCCCGAGTTGCTGGCGATGCGGAGCGGCGGTGGCGGGCTGATGTTGTCCATGTTGCAGGATGACGGAATGCTGGCGGAATGCAGATCACTTGTAGGTAGGTCTAAGAAGTGCTAGTATGCAACCACACCTGGTATCATGATGTGTTGGGTGTTCTGGATCACATACAGGTCAGCAACACTTGAAGTAGTGCAACACTATTTTATTAAAAGGTTAACTATTTAAACATACTTGAACTGTGGGTAAATACGATCCTAGCTTTAACTAAAGACCTTTGCCTTGTCCTAACCAGTTGATGCACTCAGCACATGCTGAATGTCTGTGTTTCAGGCTGTGAACTCTGTGTTCCTAGCTAGCTGCTACTCGAATGAGCGGGAACTCTGATGCCTCCTGTCTTTATAGTGCATGTGCTCTCACTAGTGATTGGCTGCGGTGTTGTGTATGTTGATTGGTCCCACTGTGTGTCCATCAGTGTGTGTCTGCACCATGTTATACTGGTGTATATTATGACAATCAATGCCTTGTTTACTTAATCAAGCAATTCCATCTCCTTCCTGTGGACAACTGACGGCAGGATAAAAAGGCTGTACAATTGTAACGAACGACAGGATTGCTGAAGGCTATAAATTTACTCACGAGGGTCCATGAACTGCCTCACTGAATATCCTATATACATGAGCAGGAGCAGGGTTCCAGTCTTAGAGTCAGCTGTACCTCAGTAGGGATGACGCTTGTCTCTGAGTCACATGGTCCTGGGTTCACGTTCCGCTCCAGTGTTTGAGCAGAAAAACATGCATTGACCCATCGGCTTAATCCTAACGGAGTGCTGCACGGTTGGAGATGATCTTTCAATCAGATGTTAAACCATGGCCCTGTTTTGGTAATTGTCACATTGCTGTTTGTGGAGGCTTGCTGTGCACAAATTAGCTGCTGAGTTTCCTATGGCCAAAATTTTCCAGCCTCACCGGCGAGCCATTTGGTGGGACTGGAAGATCCCATTGGCTGGAGGGACTGGAAAATTCAGGCCTACATTGCAAAAGTGACTACTCTTCAACATACTTCATAAGATGTCTGGTGGTTGTGATAAGTGCTATACAAATGAAAGTCTTTCTGTCTTTCTCAATATTCAGCTTGGTTTAGGCCTTTGCAGTGAATCACATGAGCCAAAGTTCACTTCTCAGGGAGTGGTCACTATGCTTCAATTTCCCGGCAATTTACAGCCCTGTCGATATTTGACCCATAGTGGAAACTTTTGAGCTGGAAAGCTTGTAGGGACATCAAAGAAATCACACAGAGGAACCTGAAGAGGCCAAAGGGAAGATCCTGATGACAGCAGCACCTATTATCCTGAAGTTCTGACACAACACACCTCCTCGGGGCAGCACGATGGTGCAGTGGTTAGCACTGCTGCCTCTCGGCGCCGAGGTCCCAGGTCCGATCCCGGCTCTGGGTCACTGTCCGTGTGGAGTTTGCACATTCTCCCCGTGTTTGCGTGGGTTTCACCTCCACAACCCAAAGATGTGCAGGGCAGGTGGATCGGCCACGCTAAATTGCCCCTTATTTGGATAAAATGAATTGGTACTCTAAATTTATAAAACAAAAGCAACACACCTCCTCATCACTTGTTCATCCGCTAACTTTTTTTTTAAGGAAACATTGGATAACAGAGTCACAAAACTGCCAATTAGTTTTTAACAAGAAAAAAAAATGTTAAATAAACATGAAAAGTTTGACTATAATTCAATACTCCTTCACTCCCCCCTTATCTTCAGAAATGTGCTCAGATTTCAAGAATAACACGGGATACACAATGGGGTGAATTCTCCGCCTCCCCAGCCCTGTGTTTCTCGATGGCATGCCGTCCCTGACTGCAGGATTCTCCGTTTCCACCACCAGCCAATGGGATTTCCTATTGTAGCCACCCCACGATGCCGGAAAATCTGCGGGCGGGGTTGCACTTCCGGCGGAACGGAGAATCCCGCCGGCAGAGAATTCACCTCAATATATCTTGTTCTATAATGTTCTCAATAACCCAACAGGCCAGTTGTAGTCAGACAGCACCAATTCTGAAACCTTGCGGCAGATGCCTCTCAACAAATATTCTGTAGATTTCTCCTCAAATTCCTTCAGATGATTGTCACGCCAGTGTTTCCAAACGCTATTCTCAAAAATACACCCTTAAAACCTTCTTTCACACAATGCTTTCCCTCAGCAAGGATCCATCTCCAAGTTTTTCCAATTATCGTTTTGAAAAAGGCTATCTCTCCGCTGTTTTAGCAAAGATTCACCTCCAGGTTTTCCAACTCTCTTCTCAGTATTCCTTTTTCTGCAGTGCAGAAGGTCATTCGGTGTATCAAGTCTGCAGTGACTCTCTAAAAGAGCACCCGACCTAGGCTCACTCCCCCCTCCCAATTCCCCTAATGCTATAGCCCCACCTAACCTGCATATCTTTGGACACGATGGGGCAATTTAGCATAGCCAATCACTTGATTTGTCCATCTTTGGGCCATGGGAGGAATGGGAGCACTAGGAAACCCATGCAGACACAGGGAGAAAGCTCAAACTCCACACAGTCACCCAAGGCCAGAATTGAAACTGAGACCCTGGTGCCACCGTGCCGCCGATCTTGAATTGCTACATGCAACAAACCTCTACGCAAAAACTCAATTACTCAGCCTCCAAAAGAATACTATTGTTTCCAAAGGCTGGAAATAAGCGCACCAAACCCTACAATTGCCCCCGGGGCGGGATTCTCCCGCAACTGGCCTGATGGCCCTACGCCGGCGCCAAGAGCGGTGCAAACCACTCCAGCGTCGAGCCGATCGGAAGGTGCGGAATCCTCCGCACTTCCGGGGGCTAGGGGTTGGCGTCACGCCAACCGGCGACGAAGGGCCGGCACGAATTGGCGCATGCGCAGACTGGCTGTCGTGTTCCTGTGCATGCACAGGGGGTTCTTCTCCGCGTCCAACATGGCAGAGCGCTACAGAGGCCAGCGCGGAAGGAATGAGTGCCCCCATGGCACAGGCCCACCTGCGGATCGGTGGGCCCAGATTGCGTGCCAGGCCACCGGGGCCTCCCCCGGGGCTGGAACCCCCCCCCCCCCCGCGCACCCCCCCCCCCCCCCCACCCCGCACCCCTCCCAAGACTCACCTAGCCGGCCTACAAGCCAGGTCCAGCCGTGATGGACCATGTCCATTTCACACCGGCAGGACTGGCCAGGAAACGACGGCCGCTCGGGCCATTGGGGCCCGGAGAATTGCCGGGGGGGGGGCGCTGCCAACGGTCCCCGACTGGCGCGGCGTAAACCCCGCCCAAAAACCGGCACTGGAGAATACGGCAGCTGGCGTCGGAGTGGCGGGCCGGGATTCGTGCCACCCCCCCCCCCCCCCCGGGGATTGCTTTGGCTTTTCCCTCGCCAATTTCACCTTCCAGCCTTCCCTTTCCAGATCTGTCTTTAACTTCAGTAAAGAGTACCCTATTCCAATTTCATTCCTCCTTGTTCCTTTAACTTCAAACTTCTGGGAAACATCTTTTCATTCTTTAATTTGCAGAAATAACTGTCCTTTAGTTCCTTGTGAAACCTGCTTTCATATCCATTACTCCATTGTATGGCGTTCTTGCTTGCAGCAGAGCTGAGAGCTGTTTACTCTCTAACATCCTAGCACCAACTGCCTGGATCCAGTTCAACACAAAAACTCAAAAGGTCTTCTCACTAAAAGTGACCCCTGGTTGCTAAGCAACATCTCATTCTTTCTTCAAGCTCATGTTTACTTTCCAAGTCATAAACTCTCTTTCAGCATAATAGAAACAGTTTGAACTGAAACCAAAATTACACAGGCATGCATACACATTTGTCCAACATAAATCTAACTGGAGTTCTACCCTTTCCTACACAGAAACACTAAATTAACTTAATTTAAATCTATGATTTATTTCTAATATCCAACAATACAAATAAAGATTACTTAACTACCTCTGCTTCCTGACACAATCAACCGACTAACACAATCAAACATAGATCAATTGAACCGTTGAACATTATATTAATGATGAGTTGCTGAAATCCTCACATCTCCTTCAACTTCGTCCTTCGCTATTTCAATATCTTCATGGAATGCATGCATCACTTATAGTTCCCACAGTGTGTCGAACGTTACACTTTGCTGCACTAAATTCCATCAGCTATTATTCCACCCAATTGCACACCTTGTCCAACTCAATTTGTTATTCCTGAGCTGCCTGTTCAGAATTAACTGCCTCCTTGTTTAACACCATCTATAAATTTAAATGACTTGTATTGAGCTTGTAAATCCAAGTCATGAATGCAAATTAGAAATGGTAGCTGTCTCAAATACTTGGAGTGCCTGGCTAACATATTCCCATATTCACGTCATTCAACACCAGCCAATCTGCTACCTCTGAATGATCTTGCCTGTTTGAAACAGTTTGTGCTTTTGGGCTTATCGACTCAATGAGATTCAGAATGCACAAGCTCATTTCACATTGGAGGTTACTGCCAACAGAGAAATGTGGCTGTCTTCTTGTCAATTTGGGCTGGATTTTAATGTAGGTTTTGGAACCGACAGGCTGGGCAGGATTTTACCCACCCCCAGGTGATGGGCTAGGAGGTGGGTCGAAGCCCAGTAAAATGCTCGGGAGTCGGGATGTTTCCCTAGTGCAATGCTGCTGTCGCGCAGGCTTCCCAACAGTGGCTTGGCTACCCATTGACCGGAGGTGGAGAGCCCACTTAGAGAATTAGAGTTCCAGTTAAGGACTATTTCCCCAGCCGTTGGCATTTTGTCACACGACGATGCCATTGGTTGCAAGGAGATGATTTCCTGCGGCTCTCTAGGTGGCCATTGAATCCTGAGGAAGAGTAGAAGGGTTTTAGTCTACCTTTAACCTGTGTTAAATTCAACGACAAAAATTGGCACAAGCACAATGTGCTGATTGGTCTCACCCTGGTGTTACATAATTCTCTGTATCACTTCACTGTACATGTATATAACACTTTGTAATGTCAGAAAAATGGCCCCAAGTATTATTAGACACAAATTAACACCAAATCAAAGAAGGCAGTATTAATATGGATGATCAATAGCTTGGTAAAAATGGTCTGGTGACCTTTGAGGAGGACTTTTATAGATTTCAAGAGGACATAGGCAGGCTGGGGTAGACGTGTAACAGATGACGTTTAATGCATAGAAGTATGAAGTGCTACTCTTTGAGAGAAAGAACAAGGAGAGGCAATAAAAAATAAAAAATACAATTCTAAAGGGGTTTCAGGAGAAGAGAGACATCGGTATGGACACAAACCATTGAAGGTGGCAGGGCTGGCGAGAAAACTGTTAATAAAGCATGGTAGCACAGTGGTTAGCACTGTTGCTTCACATCACCAGGGACGCGGGTTCAATTCCCGGCTTGGGTCACTATGTGGAGTCTGCACGTTCTCCCCGTCTCTGTGTGGGTTTCTTCCGGGTGCTCTGGTTTCCTCCCACAAGTCCCGAAAGACGTGCTTGTGAGGTAATTTGGACATGCTGAATTCTCCCTCAGTGTCGCCGAACAGGCGCCGGAGTGTGGTGACTGGGGGCTTTTCACAGTAACTTCATTGCAGTGTTAATGTAGGCCTACTTGTGACACTAATAAAGATTATTATTATAAAGATTATTATGGAATCATGAGCTTTATAAATAGAGGCGGAGTTTACAAAAGCAAAGAAGCTCTGATGGACCTGCGTAAAACACTGGTTTGCCCTCGACTGATTGTTGTGTGCAATTCTGAGCACCGCACTTCCGGAAGGAGATGAAGGTATCAGAGAGGGTGCAGAAAAGATTCACAAGAACAGTTCCAAGGATGTGAGACTCCAGTTACAAGAATAGATTGGCTATGTGGGGGCCATTTACCTCAGAAAGGCGAAGGTTGAGAGGAGATTTGATAGAGCTGATCAAAATCACGAGGGATCTGGACAGGGTAGATAATGAGAATCTGTCCTCATTGGTGGAAGGATTGAGAACAAGACAACACCGATTTAAGGTGAATGGTAAGAGAACACAAAGGAGGAAACACCTCTTTAGCCAAGTGATAGAATCTGTAGTGATCTGCCTGAGAGTGTGGTGGAGGTAAAGCCAATCAAGGCTTTCAAAAGGACTTTGGATAATTATCTGAAGAAAGAAAGATTGCAACACGATGGAGAAAAGGCAGGAGAATGAAACTAGCTGACTTGTGCTTTCAGAGAGAGATGGCACAGACATAATTGGCCAAATGGCCTCATAGATCATAGAAATTACAGTGTATAAGGAGGCCATTCAGCACAGGCACAGGCCCATGGAGTCTGCACAGGCCCATGAAAAGATCACCCTATCTAAGCCCACACCTCCACCCTATCCCTGAAACCCGGTAACCCCATCTAAACTTTTTGGACAGCGAGGGAAATTTATCATGGCCAATCCACCAAATCTGCACATCTTTGGACTGTGGGAGGAAAACAGAGCATCCGGAGGAAACTCACGCAGACACGGGGGGAACGTGCAGACTCCGCACAGGCAGTGACCCAAGCCGGGAATCGAACCTGGGACCCTGGAGCTGTGAAGCAGCTGTGCTAAACACTGTGCTACCGTGCCGCCTCCTTCTAAGCTGTAAACATTGCATAACTCTATGATTCTAAAGAGGGAGAGAGAGCTGGAGAGGCCTGTGGATTGGGAAGAGAATCACAGAGGTTAAGACCTAAGCAGTCAAAGGCATGGTCATCAAGAGTGGATTGAAAGTATTGGGGATGCTCATAAGGCCAGATTTGGAGGAACACTGAATTTTTCGAGGAGGTTATAAACAGATACTGAATGAATACATAGCAGGGCACTTACTCAAGAACTGCTGTGGAGTAATTCTGGTGCTCACATTTTCTCTGAACACTCTCTCTATCATTACAGTGTTGCTAGCACTCGGCGAATTCATTAACAATTTATTGATTTTGCAGTATTCTTTAATGATCATGATTCACAGACTTGGAAGGAAGAGAAAATTTGTTTCTCTCTTCCATCTCCATGAATAGCGCACATTTAAATAGTGAAAAATCAATTAATGAAAAAAAATTGCAATGCTGCATTCTCTCTTCCCCACCCCCACTCTGTTCACTCTCTTCCCTCCAAACGTCAATTCTAGCAGTGCTGGCAGACTGTAGATAGACGACTAGATAGCTTACCTTGAGGGTTACACCTGAGAGGAAGGTGGGTTTTCTTGCTGTGTGTGCAATAGAATGAGCTTCATTCGGTTCTAAACCATGACATGCGACCAATTTTAACTCGGCAAAAATTGGGGTTTGGGTATGCCAACAGCCTGAAAATGGAATCAGCAAAAACTTACTGCCCAGTTAACCTGTCTGCTTAGATTGCTCCCATTGGCCCCATGGGCAGCTGATGGGCCCTTAGTTTTAGATATTAGGCTAACATTAGGTGACTGGCACTGTACTGCCATTTTAGGACACTGCTGGTTAGAATGAGTGCCAGTTTTACTGGTGGTGCAAACATAGAGGCCCAGAAAGCTAAATTTAAAATGTATTTGAGCAGCCAGGAGGAGCAGGCTTCCCTTATGAACAACAACGTGTGTTTACACAATGTCTTTAATGTAGAGAAATGTCCCAAGGTACTTCACAGGATTCTTATGAAAGAAAGTATAAAACTGAGTGGTGGCTATGGATGCAGAGAAAGCTTTTGACAGGGTTGAGTGGGGTGCTGGAGGTTTTGGGCAAGTTCAGATTTGGGCCAACATTCATCTTATGGGTTAGATTGTTTTATAGCCCCCCCCCCCAGGTGTGTTAAGACTCTAATTCGATTAGCTCAGGATATTTCCAACTATTTAGGGACACAAGACAGGGCTGTCCATTATCCCCACTTCTGTTCACATTCGCAATAGAACCGCTGGTTATTGCTCTCCGAGTTTCTCGGGAATGGTCAGGTAGTGTTAGAGCGAATAGAGAACATAGAGTTTTGCTATATGCAGATGATGTATTATTATATATATCTAATCCTTTGAAATCTATGGATAACATTATGAATATATTGAAAGATCCTTGTCCCTTTTCGGGCTATAAATTGAATATAACAAAAAGTGAAATATTTCCTACAAATACCCTGGGAAGAGAATCAGATTTAAGTACCTGTGGTGATATGCCTGTGAATAATATTGCATAGCTCAGCAATGCAACCTCTCACCAGCAGGTGGCAGCAGACATCAGTCATGTGACATCCAACTATCGTCAGTTGGTAGTAAGGCATACACAAGGACAATCGCACATCGGGTAGTTCGAGAGCAACCTAGTCTGTATCGCATTCTGTATGTTATCCTTCCACGTGTTAACTAATAAAACATCATTCAAAGTAAGTCATCAGCAGTTCTGTATTAAGCATTGCAAGGACAAGACAATGGAACATAACATGGTACCAGGTGTGTTGAGCATTTAAGGAAACAGCAGAAAGGACAAAGGAAAATAGCCCGAAGAATGAAACAGAAAAAAGAAAAGATTCTTCAACCGTCCTGGTAAACTACAGCCTGTGGCAACTCAACGCTATAAAAGACAATGAAACTCGAGATGGAGAGTTTAAAGGCACCCCACCATGTTCAAGTATCCAGTAATGTAGACGAACACGACATGAAAATTGCTGTATGTATGTATCATAATCGATGTTACGTTATTATTCACAATGTAATTTGATTCACAAACATCATTATGTAATATAATCTGCAATGTATTTGTGAGTGTGCATCATAAACTATTAAAAATAGCTGTGTTTTTAATATCCATTCATATATCAGTCTGACTCCCGTCTCGCCATAGGCTATCTACTTCCAGGGATGTATTTCTGAGGCTGTATAAGGCTCTGATGACACCCCATTTGGAGTATTGTGACCAGTTTTGGGCCCCGTATCTGAGGAAAGATGTGCTGGCCTTGGAAAGGGCCCAGAGAACGTTCACAAGAATGATCCCTGGAATGAACAGCTTGTCGTATGAGGAACAGTTGAGGACTCTGGGTCTGTAATCGTTGGAGCTCAGAAGGATGAGGGGGGATTTTATTGAAACTTACAGGGTACTGCGAGGCCTGGATAGAGTGGACGTGGAGAGGACAGTAGGAAAAACAAGAAGCAGAGGACGCAATCTCAGACTCTATTGTCTATTGTCTATTCTAAAGGGATGATCCTTTAAAACAGAAATGAGGAGGAATTTCTTCAGCCAGAGGGCTGTAGAGGCCAAATCACTGAGTGTCTTTAAGACTGAGATCGATAGGTTCTTGATTAATAAGGGGATCAGGGGTTATGGGGAAAAGCCAGGAGAATGGGGATGAGAGAAATATCAGCCATGATTGAATGGCGGAGCAGACTCGATAGCCGAGTGGTCTAATTCTGCTTCTATGTCTTATGTCAAAAATAATGTTTAAAATGGCTTGCATATAGCCGATTCTTTGAAGGAATAGAAGATATGCGTGAATGTTGCCGGGGTGGGGTGAGGGGGGTGGGGGGGGGGGGGCACTAATCACGTTCATATGTTTTGGTCCTGTCCAAAGCTAGAGGATTACTTGGAGGAGGTTTTTAGGGTAATTTCTAAAGTGGTGTACGTGAAACTGGACCCTGGCCCCCGGGAGGCCATATTTGGGGTGTCGGGCCAGCCAGGGTTGGAAACGGGTGCGGAGGCAGATGTTGTAGTCTTCACCTCGTTGATCGCCCGAAGGCGGATCCTGATAGGTTGGAGAGCAACCTCTCCACCCTGTGCCCTGGCATGGCGGGGGGACCTGTTGGAATTCTTGACTCTTGAGAAGGTTAAGTTTGAACTGAGGGGAAGGATGGAGTGGTTCTACAATTCATGGGCATTATTCATTATGCACTTTCAAGAACTGGTGACATCGAACATTAGTTGGGGGGGGGGGGGGGTTGGGGGGAGGGCGTGTGTGTGTGTTAAAGGCGATTATGGGTGATCCCTAATTCCTTTTTGTCATTTGTTTGTGTGAACATGCGGGCTAATGTTTGGGTTTTGGTGGGAAGATGGGATCGTCGTTATTGATATGGGGATTGACATATTTGTTATTGATTATTGTTTATTGTTGGTGGGTGTAAGTTTGGGAGAAAATGTGAAAAAGGAGGAGAATAAAAATATTTTTTTTTAAAAATGGCTTGCATATGTTGTGATCTGCAAAACTATGGTCCACATAAAGGAAATGATTGGGAGCCAGTGGTGTAGAATATCACAGCTAAACTCAATCCTGGCCTCGGTCTATAACCATGCATGTGCACTGCAGCAAGAAGGCATGGTGACCAAGAGCTGGAACCCTGTCTCTTCCCTCTCCAATCCTGGAACGCTGGGATGAATTCCAGCTTCCCGAACACTGACCTCGTTCAAAGTGGCCAACAGCACAGACACATCATTTTTAATAACAGGTAGTGAAGACTTCTACAAACCCGCATAAGAAGTACAGTAATGCATCCGTCACTTAAAAGGGCGAAATGACAGCCAATAGCAGTTTTGAGGATCAACCCCACGGTGGACGAAGATGTTGGGGAAGAATAGGATAGGGTCCCCAGTGATACTATCAGTGACACTCATATGAATAAATTAACATTGTGAGGTGGCGGGGGGTGGGGAGTTGGGGGGTACAGTGGAGGGGCCCTGCAAACAACCCCAGAAACCACTGTGGCAGAAAGAAAAATGACAAGCAGAAATATGAAGCTACACCAAAACAGAAAATGCTGCAAACACACAGCAGGTTAGTCGATATCTGTGGGAATAATAGATGCAATGATTTCCAAGTTCAGACCCTTCGTTAAAAGATTACGAGGGACAGGGAATGTTTCCTTGGGGAAAATGCCTTCCGTTTAGTAAAGGTTACACCCTCCTGCCACCAATTTTCTAAGGTGCCAGTTGTCACACGGTAAACATCGTACCGGAGGGAAAAACAAGCCTGAAGTTCCAGCAGCTGCGTGTGCTTTCTTTTGGAGTTTAAACAAAAACCGACGGACCGTGTTGACCGACAGCGAGTCAAGTTTCCCCCAATTAACTTCAACAAGAGCTTAGCCTGAATCTTTCATGAGCAGAAGGAAATTTTAGTTGTTTTAACTGTGGGCAGCTTTGTTGATGAGCAGGTTGTTCATGTTGTGATGAATTATTGCTGAGCTTTCCCTTCCCCCATTCTGGCTCCATTCCCTCCAGTTTGTACTGACTGGATCACTGCTTAAAGCACAAGAAATGTTACAAACAGGAAAGGGCCATTTGTGCACAAAAATCCCATTGCTTTTTCCCTCCCCCCAAGACCAAGGCCATTGTTGTCAAAGGATAATTACGCGGCAGCTCCAACGATGCAGGGTTGGTTCTGCCAGGAAATTTACAAGAGGCTTTATTTACTTGTGGTGATGGACCATTCCCACCCACACCATCATCAATCCCCCTCTCCTCAGAGAAATAATTTTCTGAATGGATTCTGGCGGCACGGTGGCACAGTGGTTAGCACCCCGGTTCAATTCCAGCCTTGGGTGACTGGGTGGAGTTTGCACGTTCTCCCCGTGTGTGTGTGAGTTTCCACCGGGGGCTCCGGTTTCCTCCTACAGTCCAAAGATGTGCAGGTTAGGTGGATTGGCCATACTAAATTGCCCCTGAGTGTCCAAAGGTTATGTGGGGTTACAGGAATAGGGTAGATAGTGGGCTTAGGTGAGGTCCTCTTTCGGAGGGTCGGTGCAGATTCGATGGGCCGAATTGCTTCTTTCTGCACTGTAAGGATTCTGTGATTGTCACTTCAATGGTAACTAATTCTTCGGCTGACTTCCCACCTGGCTGACCTCCCCTCCTCTAGCTTGGTCTTCACTTCCTCCTAATACCATTAGGATGTTCTCCAGTGCTCAAAGCGTCACATAAATTAGAGTTGTTCTCCCTAATTGTTAACCTGTGTTCTCTGATGTTTGAACCCTTTTTTGGTTTGGTGCACAAATATGTCTTTATCGATTTTGACAGTTATTTTTCTTTGTGGGTTGGAAGAGGATGGAGAAGGCGCTCTTTCTTTCTCTGTTTCTCGTTCCCTCTCTCTCTCTTTCACTTGTTTTTTTCCTGAACCCGATCGCTTGTCAGCTAATTATCTAGCTGAGTGGAAACAAGTAACACAACACGGGCAGCTCTTCAAAGAGTTTCAGGATTTGCACCGGCTGCTTTTCAATTAACTACCGGTGTGAAATCATATCTTGTTTCTTCTGAGTGTAGCTGGCCTGGGAGGATGAGCCCAGCCCAGCCCCTTCCCTTTAATGCTCTGTGCTGGAGGTCATTACATTGCAGTGGTCTCCGCCTCTTCTGATGGGGTTTTGTGGAGGGTATCAGTCATTCTCAGATTCCTCAACCAAGTAACCATCTTTCATGCCTGAGTCAAGACAATGTATGGAGGGAAGTCTGGATGTGACCTTATTCAACGTCTTTAAGGTCAAGCAGGTGTCACTGGACAATGATCAAGAACAGCAATTCTGAATAGCAACTCAGTTAATCTATCCCAACTCCGCCCAAGCAGTGCTGAGGTCTATAGCTTCACCTACAGTTTATATACAGAGGATGTTTTACCTACAGCATCTGTCATTGTAATAATTAATGTATAATTTTGTAAACTCTTATCAGTTCAGCTTCACCTTATACTATATAGTGCCTGATATTCTTTATAAAAAGACACAAGGGCCAAGGTTTTCACTTCCAGGTTGGGAAGCACAGAATTCCCAGTACCATAATCCCGACCTCCAACAATGTCTGCCCAGACTTTCGATTTTCAGTTCGGGGGGGGGCAGGTTTCAATAGGATTTGGGGGACACTGGAATAGTGAAGGTGGAGGGGGTGGTGGTATGGGCCGGGCGTATGTTGGGTGGCTCAGGCGTAGATACGACCATAAGACATAGGAGTAGAAGTAGGTAATTTGGCCAATCGACCCCATTCAATGAGATCGCAGAGTCATAGGGCGCTATCTACTGTCCACTCTGCGCCTGTAAAGCAGCGCGCCGCAGTGCAACATGGCCTATAAATGACAGGAGACCCTGCTCCCGGGATCTACCTGGCTTGCTGCGCCTTGCGAGATCTAACGCAATCATGTGAGACGTCGGGATGTGAAACCCGTCGATTGTGGGTGGGATCATCTTTTGGCAAATCTGCACATTAGAGCAAGACAGCTAGACTCACTGTAATATGCAGTTCCCTGAGGTAACGAAAGCGTTGGGATCAATCCACTTCACCTTGGAGATGTCGGCTGAGCACCGTTGCGTGCTGGTCCCCACAAACGGGCACCAGACAGAACGACACTCGTGGGGGTCAACCGGTGCTTGCCCTCTGGGAAGGATGGCACCCTGGCACTTCTGGTCCCACCTGTGCACTGCCAGCCTGGCAAGGTGCCAATGTGACACTGCCAGCTGCAAGAGGCACTGCCAGAGTGACAGACTGGCAGTGCCAAGGTGTCAAGCTGACATTTTATGCACGGCGGAGATTGGGCCCGGGGGGGGGGGGCGCGGGTGCAGTGCACAGCATGGGTGTGGGAAATGTGGGGGGATCCAGGGACCTCCTTATAGTGATTTGGGACTTGAGGGGGGTTCAGGGATGCGTCGGGAGCTCTCGCTGCGCTGAGGAGTTCCAGTGAGCGGAGCTCCTCAGTGCAGAAAATGGGGTTGAGTGCGGCCTTGGGACTGCGTTCCCCGCTCAGGCCCTGTATCTAACTGGATGGGTGTTAGATAGCGGGGTGTTTCTCGGTGCTATAGATTATTGGACCCATAGAGTTTTACAGCACAGAACGAGGCCCTTTGGCTCATCTGGTCTGTGCCAAGCAGCTGTCTATTCAAATCCCATTTACCAGCATGGCCTTGTGTGCTGTGGCATTTCAAGTGCTCATCTAAATGCTTCTTAAATGTCAGGATTCCTGCCTTCACTACCCTTTCAGGCAGTGAGTTGCAGATTCCCAACACCCTCTGGGTGAAAAGGTTTTCCCTCAAATCTCCTCTCCTTACCTTAAATCTAAGCCCCCTGGTTATTGATCCCTCTACGAAGGGGAAACGTTTGTTTTTACCTTCCATACCTGTACCTTCAGAATTTTGTACACCTCGATCATTCCCCCCTCAGCCTTCTCTGCTCTAAGGAGACCAACACCAGCTGAACCAGCCTTCCTTCATAGCTGATACGCTCCAGCCCAGGCAACATCCTGGTGAATCTCCTCTCCACCCTTTCTAGTGCAATCAGCTCCTTCCTACAGTGTGGGGACCAGAACTGCACGCAATACTCGAGCTATGGCATAACGAGCATTTGTACAGCTCCATCCTAACCTCCCTGTTCTTAAATCCTCGGCTAATAAAAGCAAGTATCCCATATGGCTTCTTAACCACCATATCTACCTGCTGCTTTCAGGGATCTTTGGACATGACTGATCTGATGTGCTAATCCTCAACTCCACTTTCCCGCTTTATCCTCATAACCCTTGATTCACATACCGATTAAAAAATCTCTGCCTTTGTGGTAGTCAACACTGATGTATTATACTGTATATATATGGGGCGCGATTCTCCACTCCCATGCCGGTTGGGAGAATCGCCTGGGCCGCCAAAATTTCCGGGGACGCCGGTCCGACGCCCTCCCGCAATTCTCCCAAGCGGCGGTAACGGCCCGGGCGGGTTTCGCGGGCCGCAGGCCGGAGAATCGCCGGAGACACCGAAAATGGCGATTCTCTGGCACCCCTGCTATTCTGAGACCCGGATGGGCCGAGCGGCCAGGCCAAAACGGCAGGTTCCCCCCGGCGCCGTCCACACCTGGTCGCTGCAGTCGTGAGAGGTGCGTAAACGCTGGGGGGGGGGGGGCGGCCTGTGGGGGGGCGAGGGGGGATCCTGCACCTTAAATGTGGGGTGGCCCGCGATTGGTGCCCACCGATCGTCGGGCCGTCCTCTCTGAAGGAGGATCTCCTTCCTTCCGCGGCCCCGCAAGATCCGTCCCCCACCTTCTTGCGGGGCGGACTTAGAGTGGACGGGTACCACGCATGCGCGGGTTATGCGGCGCCGGCCGCGTCATCTATGCGGCGCCGCTTTTACGCGGGCGACAAAGCCTGGCGTGTGTAGATGACACGGCCCCGATCCTGGCCCATTGTCAGGGCCTGAATCGGTCGGGACCGGGGCCGTTCCGCGCCGTCGTGAACCTCGACGGTGTTCACGACGGCACAGCCACTTCGGCGTGGGAGTGGAGAAGTGCGCCCATGGGTTTTACGGTAAGGCCCCTGTACTACAGGTACGGGGGTAGATCCCTGCCTCCTGGCTCCGCCCAGTAGGCAGAGTGTAAATATGTGTGCTCTCCGTACAGCAGCCATTTCGTCAGCTGCTGTAAGAGGCCACACTTCTCTGTGTAATAAAGCCTCGATTACATTCTACTCTCGTCTCGTCGTAATTGATAGTGCATCAATTTATTACACAGAGATTTTTCAGAGATGGACCTCCGCATCAAGCCGGATCGCCTGCAGCTGCATCCTCAAGCAGACAATGCCAAAAAAGACTTTGAACATTGGCTAGCCTGTTTTGAAGCATTGGGTCTGCGCCAGACCCAATCCCAGAAGCATAGAAGTTCCAGATTCTGTACACGCAGCTGAGCTCCAACGTTTTTCCGCTCATCCAGGAGGCGGCAACCTATGCAGAAGCCATGGCGCTACTGAAGGAAAATTACGCTCAGCGGACGAACAGAATCTATGCCAGGCATCTCCTATCCACGCAGCGCCAACTTCCTGGTGAGTCTGTGGAAGATCTCTGGCGTGCCCTGCTCGCCTTAATGAGAGAGGGTGACTGCCAGGCTGTTTCGGCCACTGAACACTCGAACCTACTGATGAAAGACCCGTTCGTTACGGGCATAGGGTTTGACTACATTTGCCAGCGCCTCTTAGAAGGCAACCAAAAAACTAGCACTCTCGCTTACGGTTGCATCACGCTATGGTCAGGCCTATGCCCCCGACCGTGCGGCACCCCCCCCCTGTGCATCATGGACTGCGCCGACGGCCACCCCATCATGGACCCCATCAGCGAACTCCCTCAGCCAACCCCACGCCTGCGCCGCACGGCAGCCAACCAACACCGGGGGACCCAAATGCTACTTCTGTGGACAGTCAAAACACCCCCGGCAGTGCTGCCCCCTGCGGAGCGCCCTCTGCAAGGCCTGTGGCAAGAAGGGACATTTCACTACAGGGTGCCAGGCCCGCTCAATCGCCGCTATTGTCCTGGCATCGCCCACGTGCATTCCCCTCCTCAGACCACGTGCGGCCCGTGGGCGCCGCCATCTTGCTCTACTCACAACACGTGCTGCCCGTGGGTGCCGCCATCTTGCCTCCCCCAGGACACGTGCGGCCCGTGGGCGCCGCCATCTGACCCGCCTCAGGACCCCTGCCCGTCGGGCACCTCATCAGGCCGCTCATCGCCTGCAACCGCCGACGACCAGCCACGTCTCGCCTCGGTCACGATTGACCAGTCTCGACCGCACAACCTCGCGACCTCTTCGACAAAGGTGAAGGCCGATGGGCCCGAGATCTCCTGCCTTCTGGACACCGGGAGCACTGAGAGCTTCATCCACCCCGATACGGTAAGGCACTGCTCCCTCGCGGTACACCCTACTAACCAGAGAATCTCCCTGGCCTCCGGATCCCACTCCGTGGCGATCCGGGGGTATTGCATCGCCACCCTCACTGTCCAGGCCATGGAGTTCAGCGGCTTCTGCCTCTACGTCCTCCCCAACCTCTGCGCTGCCTTGCTACTCGGCCTGGACTTCCAGTGCAACCTCCAGAGCCTAACCCTGAAATTTGGTGGGCCCTTACCACCCCTTACCGTTTGCGGCCTCGCGACACTTAAGGTCAACCTGCCTTCCCTTTTTGCGAACCTAACCCCGGATTGCAAACCCGTCGCCACCAGGAGCAGACGGTACAGCACCCAGGACAGGACCTTCATCAGGTCTGAGGTACAGTGGCTGCTGCGGGAAGGTATCATCGAGGCCAGCAACAGCCCCTGGAGAGCCCAAGTGGTAGTGGTGAAAACTGGGGAGAAAAACAGGATGGTCATTGACTACAGTCAGACCATCAACCGGTACACGCAGCTCGACGTGTACCCCTTCCCACGCATATCTGATATGGTCAATCAGATTGCACAATCCCGGGTCTTCTCGACAGTGGACCTGAAATCTGCCTACCACCAGCTCCCCATTCACAAGGCGGACCACCCATACACTGCGTTTGAAGCAGACGGCCACCTTTACCACTTTCTTAGGGTTCCCTTCGGTGTCACCAATGGGGTCTCAGTCTTCCAACGGGAGATGGACTGAATGGTTGACCGGTACGGGCTGCGGGCCACCTTCCTGTACCTGGACTCGTCACCGTCTGCGGCCATGACCAGCAGGACCACGACGCTAACCTTTCCAAATTTCTCCACACTGCCACTCTCCTCAACCTCACGTATAACAAGGAAAAGTGCGTGTTCAGCACGAACCGATTAGCCATCCTCGGCTATGCGGTCCAGAACGGTATTCTGGGGCCCGACCCTGATTGCATGCGCCCCCTCATGGAACTCCCCCTCCCCCACTGTCCCAAGGCCCTCAAATGATGCCTGGGGTTCTTTTCATATTACGCCCAGTGGGTCCCAAACTATGCGGACAAGGCCCTCCCACTAATTCAATCCACCGTTTTCCCATTGACGGCCGAGGCTCACCAGGCCTTCGACCGCATCAAGGCCGACATCGCCAAGGCCGCGATACACGCGGTCGACGAGACATCCCCTTCCAAGTCGAGAGCAATGCATCAGACGTCATTCTAGCCGCCACCCTCAACCAGGCAGGCAGGCTCGTGGCATTCTTTTCCCGCACCCTCCATGCCTCCGAAATTCGGCACTCCTCCGTCGAAAAGGAGGCCCAAGCCATCGTTGATGTTGTGCGGCATTGGAGGCATTACCTGGCCCGCCGAAGATTCACTCTCCTCACTGACCAACGGTCTGCCTTCATGTTTAATAACACACAGCGGGGCAAGATCAAAAACGATAAAATCTTGAGGTGGAGGATCGAGCTCTCCACCTACAACTACGAGATTTTGTATCGCCCCGGTAAGCTCAACGAGCCCTCCCGATGCCCTATCCCAAGGCACATGTGCCAGCGCAGAAGTGGACCGACTCTGGACCCTGCACGACAATCTCTGTCACCCAGGAGTCACCTGTTTTTACCACTTCATTAAGGCCTGCAATCTGCCCCACTCCATCGAGGAAGTCAGGGCGATCACCAGTGACTGCCAGGTCTGCGCGGAGTGTAAACGCACTTCTACCGGCCAGACCGTGCACGTCTGGTGAAGGCCTCCCACCCCTTTGAACGCCTCAGCGTGGACTTCAAAGGGCCCCTCCCCTCCACTGACCGCAACACGTACTTCCTCAGTGTGGTAGACGAATATTCCCGATTCCCCTTTGCCGTCCCATGCCCCGACATGACTTCTGCCACCGTCATCAAAGCCCTCAACACCATCTTCGCTTTGTTCAATTTCCCTGCCTACGTCCACAGCGATCGGGGATCCTCATTTATGAGCGATGAGCTGCGCCAGTACCTGCTCAACAGGGGCATTGCCTCAAGCAGGACGACCAGCTACAACCCCAGGGGAAATGGCCAGGTGGAGCGGGAGAATGGGACGGTCTGGAGGGCCGTCCAGCTGGCCCGATGGTTCAGATATCTCCCAGCCTCCCGCTGGCAGGAGGTCCTCCCCGACGCACTTCGCTCCATTCCGTTGCTCCTGTGCACCGCGACTAGCGAAACCCCCCATGAACGTCTCCTTGCCTTCCCCAGGAAGTCCACCTCCGGGGTTTCGCTCCCAACGTGGCTGGCAGCTCCAGGACCCGTTCTCCGTAGACACGTGCTACTCCACACCGACCCGCAGTACGCTTACGTAGCGTATCCGACGGCCGCCAAGAAACAGTTTTCCTTTAACACCAGGTTAAAGTCCAACAGATTTGTTTCAAACACTCGCTTTCAGAGCACTGGTCCTTCCTCAGGTGAATGAAGAGGTCTGTTCCAGAAACATATATATGGACAAATTCAAAGATGCCAGACAATGCTTATAATGCAAGCATTTGCAGGTAATTAAGTCTTTACAGATCCAGAGATGGGGTAACCCCAGGTTAAAGAGGTGTGAATTGTCTCAAGCCAGGACAGTTGGTAGGATTTCGCAGACCAGATGGTGGGGGATGAATGTAATGCAACATGAATCCCAGGTCCCGGTTGAGGCCGCACTCATGTGTGCGGAACTTGGCTATAAGTTTCTGCTCGGCGATTCTGAGTTGTCGTGCGTCCTGAAGGCCGCCTTGGAGAACGCTTAGCCGGAGATCAGATGCTGAATGCCCTTGACTGCTGAAGTATTCCCCGACTGGAAGGGAACATTCCTGCCTGGTGATTGTTGCGCGATGTCCGTTCATTTGTTGTCGCAGCGTCTGCATGATCTCGCCAATGTACCACGCTTCGGGACATCCTTTTCTGCAGCGTATGAGGTGGACAATGTTGGCCGAGTCGCACGAGTATGTACCGCGTACCTGGTGGGTGGTGTTCTCACGTGTAATGGTGGTCTCCATGTCGATGATCTGGCACGTCTTGCAGAGATTGCCATGGCAGGGCTGTGTGGTGTCGTGGTCGCTGTTCTGAAGGCTGGGTAGTTTGCTGCAAACAATGGTTTGTTTGAGGTTGCGCGGTTGTTTGAAGGCAAGTAGTGGTGGCATGGGGATGATTTTGGCAAGATGTTCATCTTCATCGATGACGTGTTGAAGTCTGCGAAGAAGATGTCGTAGTTTCTCCGCTCCGGGAAAGTACTGGACGACGAAGGGCATTCTGTCGGTTGTGTCCCGTTTTTGTCTTCCGAGGAGGTCGGTTGCATTGCAGTTGAAAAGGGCAAAGAACAGCATAGAGATAGTCCAGACTGGGGGTGGGTCATCCTGACTGGGACACATCCGAGCCATTAAACAGCCTGTGAGAAGACACTGGTTCTCTCAGTCTTATTGAGGTATGATGACCTCAGTCTGTACAGCCATCCCCAGGGTGGTACCTGATTATGCTGGACCTCCCCCTCCTCCTTCTTGGTGTGTGGGCAGCAGCCTCTTCCTCCTGATCTTCTGCCCTCCCTTTGGCTTCTTGCTGTTCATGGTTGACTGGCTTCTATGGTCTGAAAGTATGAGAATACGATGCACACCTTCTATGTTCCTTTCCATGAAGTGCTTTGCACCCTTCTCCTGCACAAAGTTCTTTCTGCCACCTGGCCATGAGTAAGCAGGGCAAAAATAATTGCTCTGCAGGTCAAGAAAACCCACCCTGATACTTTCTTCGGTTACCGGGAATAGTTGTAATTGGTTTTGTGGCACTTCTAGGGCAGGGAATAATATTTCTAAGCAAATTCCACATGAGTATAGGTTATTTAGCTGAGTTGGTTGGACAACTGGTTCATGATGCAGAGCGAGGCCAACACCACGGGCTAATTTCCCGTACTGGCTGATGCTAATCACGAAGGCCCCACCTTCTCAACCTTGCTCCTTGCCTCAGTTGTGGTAACCCTCAGGTTAAACCACCACCAGTCAGCTCTCTATCCAAAGGGGAGGGCTGACCATGGTCCTTGGGGTTTGTGGCGACTTTCACTGTAGGGATGGATGGTGGCATAGTGGTTAGCACTGCTGCCTCATAGCACCAGCGACGCGGGTTCAATTCCAGCCTTGGGTCACTGTCGGGTCTGCGTGGGTTTCCTCTGGGTGCTCTGGTTTCCTCCCACAGTCCAAAGATGTGCAGGTTAGCTGGATTGGCCATGCTAAATTGCCCTTAGTGTGCAAAAGGTTAGGTGGGGTTATTGGATTATGGGGATAGGGTGGGGGCATGGGCCTAATTAGGGTGCTCTTTCAGAGGGTCATTGCAGACTCGATGGGCCGAATGGCCTCCTTATGCACTGTAGTGATTCTATGATTCCCTGATTCTTCTGTGAGTACCTTACCTCTCCAAATGGGCCCCCTGGCTATCCAAAGTGTTACAATTCAGTTTGTGACCATTTTCGTTTTGTTTAAAATGGACAAAGTGTAAAATCCCAATCACGGATATTCATTAAGAGAATAAAGATTCTAAAATAAACTCTACCCTATAAAGTCTGAAAAATAAAACAATCTATAATATCTATCTTGTACTCTAACATTCAGAATTAACATGAGGTAAATATGAATATCAGGTAAACTGTTGTCAAACACACCACCCTGCACATTAAAGGGAAGATGTGACCAACACTGATCCCATGGATTTCTCAGGAACAGACCCAGATATCAGTGGCTACTGTAAGTCATGAAATCTCATTAATACTCTGTCTTCCTCAAAAGAGATTTCAATTTCAAAGATCTAGGCTTTGAATTCCCTTGAAAGCAGTTTGAATACACGGCAGCACGGTAGTATAGTGGTTAGTACAATTGCTTCATTGTCCCAAGGTCCCAGGTTCGATTCCCGGCTTGGGTCACTATCTGTGCGGAGTCTGCACGTTCTCCCCGTGTGTGCGTGGGTTTCCTCCGGGTACTCCGGTTTCCTCCCACAGTCCAAAGATGTGCAGGTTAGGTGGATTGACCGTGATAAATTGTCCTCAGTGTCCAAAATTGCCCTTAGTGTTGGGTGGGGTTACTGGCTTATGGGGATAGGGTGAAGGTGTGGACTTGGGTAGGTGCTCTTTCCAAGAGCTGGTGCAGACTCGATGGGCCGAATAGCCTCCTTCTGCACTGTAGATTCTATGATTCTATGATTGTTCTGAAACTGTTTCAATGACTGTTCACCTCCTGATGGTACAATCTCTTCTCCTGAGACTGAAGTCTATGGGATTCACAAAGCAGCACTCTGACCTCTAATTATCGGCACTATTCCAAGTCTTTTGCAGACCATTAGCTTCACTAAGCTGGCACTGCCCCTGGGTTTCCAGTCTCCTGCCTGCACCAGGCTATCAGAGGCTCCCAGAGCTTCTCTGAGCCCTAACTGCCTGGAATGGAACCAATCATATAATCCCTGCAGTGCAAAAGGAGGCCATTCAGCCAACCGATAACCTTCTGCCACTTTCTCAGCTCTCTAGGACTTCTCCAGAGACCCACTGAATGGAGCCTGCTTACAGAAGCACCTTTTCAGAATGGAACTTCCTCCCCTGCTGCAGAACAGTCAGATCCATTGAAGCCAGAGAATCCTTTTTAGCTCCATCCAGATTCCTGGTGTCGTAGCCTTTCTGGGTTTATTTCTATGCTTTTAAACTAATCTAGCTCTAACTCCTCAAAACAAATCATCTCTCTGGACTGCATTCCTTTGTAAGCAGTGTTGACATCACATCTCCAGCTCTTCAGCGAAGTCAGTTAATTTGTTGTTTGGTGGCTCGCTCCCTTGTACTCTAACTCTTTTAATCAAACAGGGGTAACCTTCAGAACTGCCATTTCTTGAAATGTTTTGACAATCTCCAGAGCCCAGTGTTTTAGTTACCTTACCTCTTACAACAATAATCTGCCCACAACTCAGCATTATGGCTGAAATATTGACATGGACCATTTTGTCACAAAATAAATATGCTAAGGTCAGACTTACTCTTTCTACGTCTACTTCAGATTTCACACTCCTAGGTTACCAAAATCCAACTTGAATGGAGGCAGCTGCTGATATAAATGGCTGGTTGCCTCCGGAAAATGTGTATTTGTGAAACATACCCCATTCCCTACCACTGTTGAAAATGGGAAGTGCCATGTTTGTGGGCATTACTTTGGATTTTTGAGCCGTTCCGCTAGTTTTACCATGACAGTGAGCCTCTCCATCGCGGCAAAGGTCTGGACCAGGATCTGTTATTTGGTCTAATTCTGAGTATGCAGGATTTGTTATTTGCTATAATGTATGGAAAATCTATTATTCATTATAATATATTAAGGTGCATGCATAGTCAGTGATTCCCAGAAAATGAAACGGGCAGAATGGTGGCACAGTGGTTAGCACTGTTTCATCACAGCGCCAGGGACCCGGGTTCAATTCAAACATGAGGTGAATGTCGGTGTGGAATTTTCCTACTCTCCCTGTGTCTGCGTGGGCCTTCTTTGGACAGTGGGAGGAATCTGGGGCATCCGGAGATGTGCAGGGTAGGTGGATTGTCCATGCTAAGTTGCCCCTTAGTGTCTAAAAGGTTCGGTGGGGTTACGGTGATAGGGTGGGGCCGTGAGCCTAGGTGGGGTGCTCTTTCGGAGGGTTGGTGCAGACTCGATGGGCTGAATGGCCTCCTTCTGCACCATAGGCTTCTCTGGTTCTATGATTCTAAATGTCTGCCTATTGCCTAATACATACAGAGGGTCGACTGTTCCTCTGTGCACTCTGTATCTGACCTATGCTGTACCTGGTCTGGTGATGACTGAAAAGAAGTTTTACCGCTTGACTTGGGAATATATATTGGTGATGCTGCATGTCATGTGCAGAAATGCGGCATCAGTCATTCAGAAATGAAACCAGGGCCCCATCAGTACTTTCTGATAAATCCCATGGCAAAAACCAGGGGATTTCTCCTCAGTGACCTGACATCATTTATCCCTCAACCAATGCCCCTAAAACAGTTGAGTCAGTCGTTATTTCACCGCTATTTGTGGGACCTTGCTGTGGAAAAATTGGCTGCTTCATTTGCCATGGTCCATTTTTGCACCATTTGTAAACTCCTTAATTAACACACATGCAGATAAGTATAAATCATTGATATATTCCAGAACAGCAAGAGATCCAACTGAACCCTGAAGAACCCTACTGGAAAAACCCTTCCACCACAAGACGTCCAGATGAACATAATCTTTGGCATTTTTCCATTGAACCAATTTTCAAAGCAATTTGCCACTTGCCCTCTCTTCCCATGAGTTTTTAATTTTCTTAACAGTGTGCCATATGGGACCTTGTCAAAACTCTCACTAAAATCCATGGGGGCCAGGGCAGGCTACTCATTGAGCCTCTCATTTCCTCAACATTTTCAATCAGGTTAGTGAGACAGAACCTTCCCTTCACTGTCCTTGATTAACCTGTGACTTTCTAAATGGCCTTTTTTATTTCTCAGAGATTTTCCCCAATAATGTACCTCCATCACTGAGGTTTGACAGATTAGCCTGTAGTTAATTGCTCTACCCCTTCCTCCCTCCCTTTTTAAACAATGGTACAATTAGCATCCCTCCAATTCTCCAGCCTAATAACAGCCAATTGAACGGTAAATAGCTGCGTGGCAGCTAGTGTTTCTCTTGGTAGGCTGTTCCCCCTGACATTTTATCCAGGGTGTGGGGGGTGTGGGAGATCTAGCACCTTCAGCCTGTAGGAACTATGGCAGCCCTCCGGCATGCAGGAACCCACCACAATTAGCAATGTTATCACAAGATAACTCATGTTTTGAGACATTGATTGTGCATTATATATTGGCCAGGACACCAGGGATAATTCCACATTAGCTTGAAATAGCACTCTGGGACCTTTGACCTTCACCTGAAAGCACAGATTGGACCTTGGTCTAATATCTCATCGGAAAGAAAGGAGTCTGAAGTTGCAGAACTCCATCAATACTGCACGGGACCCGAACCTGGAACCGTGCGACTTAAAGGCATGAGTGGTACTGGCCGAGCCATGACTGACAGATAACCAAGCCCATGCCTTTTCAGTCTCTGATTGGCTCTACTCTTTTCTTAGTTTCCTCCTTGCCCTTAAGCATCTTTGGGCTTTCTTTGACTTTACCTACTCTCTTGTTTTCCTACTCTCTTTTTTTTCTTAATTTCCTTTTCATTTCACCCTTGCACTTTCTAAACGCCTCTAAATTTCCTATAGTATTGAGGTTTTGGCACTTTGACATAAGCAGTGTTTTATTTGCCCTATCCTACTCGGTATGCTTTTTGACATCAAGGGGAGTCCCAATTTAGGAGTCTAACCCCTTCTCTTAGTGGGAACATATTTGTGGGACCCTTCTCTAGCACATCCTTGAATGCCTTTCACTTTTCGGACAATGATTTACCTTCAAGTAACTTTCTAATCCACCTTTTGCCAAATCATTTCCAATTATTAAAATTGGCCACGCCCCAAATTTAAACCTTGTATTATTGATCTATCTTTATCCTTTTCCGTAACTATTACTTAATCTAACCGATCCCTTCCACTAAGGTGCTCTCTTACCCCTTCCACTTTCCCAGTTTCAGAAACTCTGTTAGCTGCACAGACCAGTGAAGCATCCGTTATAGTCCAATGAATTCCACTCTTGCTTCTGAATCAGAAGGTTGTTGGTTCAAGTCCCACTTCAAACACTTGAGTATAAAGTTTAGAATCATAGAGTTGTACAGTGCAGAAAAGGCCCTCAGCCCATCGGCTTTGCACCAACAATAGCTATCCCTAATCCCATGCTAATCCCACCTACCAGCACTTGTCCCATAGAATATAGAACATACAGTGCAGAAGGAGGCCATTCGGCCCATCAAGTCTGCACTGACCCACTTAAGCCCTCACTTCCACCCTATCCCTGTAACCCAATAACCCCTCCTAACCTTTTTGGTCACTAAGGGCAATTTATCGTGGCCAATCCACCTAACCTGCACGTCTTTGGACTGTGGGAGTAAACCGGAGCACCCGGAGGAAACCCATGCAGACACGGGGAGAACGTGCAGACTCTGCACAGACAGTGACCCAGCGGAGAATCGAACCTGGGACCTGGAGTTGTGAAGCCACAGTGCTATCCACTTGTGCTACCGTGCTGCCCCCATATTCTTGAATGTGACGGTGTTTCAAGTGCTCATCCAAGTGCTTGTTAAAGGTAGTGATGTTTCCAACCTCCACTACCTTCCTAGGCAGTGCGTTCCAGATTCTCACTACCGTCAGAGTGAAAATTTTCTTTCTCACATCCTCTCGGAATCTTCTGCCCCTCACCCTAAAGCTATGCTCCCTTGTGATTGACCCCCTCAACCAAGGGGAACAGCAGCTTCCTATTTACTCTCATAATCTTAGACACCTCAATCAGATCCACCCTCTCAGCTTCTCTGCTCTAAAGAAAATAATCCAAGCCTATCCAGTCTCTCCTTATAGCTCAGATGCTCCATCCCAGGCAATAACCTGATGAATCGCATCTGTACCCTATCCATTGCAATCAGCTCCTTCCTATAGTGAGGTGACTAGAACTGCACACAGTACTCCAGTTGTGGCTCTATCAACATTCTATACAGCTCCATGGTCTAACCAACATTCTATATTTCTCCAGGCTATATAGGCTGTATAAAATCCTAATGCAATAATGTGGGAGTGTTGCACTGTTGGAGGTGCTATCCTTTGAATAAGATGCTATCCTTGGCATAATTTGAAGAAGGACGCTCAGCTGGGGCCTAGCCAAGATTTATCCCTAACCAACTGCATTCTAACAGAAATGTCATGTTGTCGATGGTGACACCATGCCACTTGTAAACTGACTGCTGCAGCTGCTACGTAGCAGCAGATACAACACAGTCGCGAAGAGCCTCAAAGTCATAACGTTTGAACCAATAAACAAAAAATGGGTAACAGATTGCTGGAATATATTACCCAGAGAGTTTGGAACAGGTCGAAATAAAAAGGCAAAATGCTGCAGAAGCTGGAAATGTGAAATAAAATCAGGAAATGCTGGAAACACACAGCAGATCCTGCAGCACCTGTGTGGGGGGAAACAGTGGTGATGTTTCAGGTTGATACAAGGTCACTGACCTTGGAACATTAACCCTGTTTCTCTCTCCACGACTGATGCCAGACCTGCTGAATATTTCCAGCATTTTCGGTGACAATAAGGTAACGCTCCCCTAGTCCAATCGCCTGCCTCAGATCAGCTGCAGCCAGACTTTTGGGTTTGGATTCAAGCCCATTCTTTCTGTGTGATTCAGACCTATATTGATTTTCCTTCCAGAATCCAATACATCTCCAATGAAGCTTTCATGTTTCACAGTGAGCAACTCCCAGAAGGTACTGTTCTCACCATCTCCTGATGACACAAAGAAAATAAGTTGTATTAAGAGTCGGCGGTATGCACAGAACATGGCCTTTGTTTGATTGGAAGATAAAACAATGTAAGACTCATTCAGAAATCCTCTTCACTAAAGTTTACATATGGTGAAATAAACTGGTGTTTTATTGCTTTGCTATCAGACTTTAAAAAAAATAGAATTTACAGTGCAGAAGAAGGCCATTCGGCCCATCAAGTCTGCACCAGCTCTTGGAAAGAGCACCCCACCTAAGCCATACCTCCACCCTATCCCCGTAACTCACTAAACCCACCTGACCTAAGGGCAATTCAGCGTGGCCAATCCTCCTAACCTGCACATCTTTGGACTGTGGGAGGAAACCGGAGCATCCGGAGGAAACCCACACAGACACGGGGAGAACGTGCAGACTCCACACAGACAGTGACCGAAGCCGGGAAACGAACCTGGGACTCTGGAGCTGTGAAGCAACTGTGTTAACCACTGTGCTACTGTGCCGCCCTGTTAATCAGTTTCTTTCTCGTTATCAAGAGTCTGGTTTGCATTTGTATTGAAGTTAAGGGTGTATGCACAGCTACCTAACGATTGGGGACCATTCCAGACCAACCCGCATGCAAGGTGACATTTGATGCAGCTAGAGGATTTCGGGGTGACCCAACTTCCTTCTTGCTGCTACTCCAATTAAGCCTGGGATGGGAAGGCCAGTGGACGGCCTTCCTGACTCAAAGTCATTTGAGGCCCACCTAAGGGCCTCCGTGGGGTGACTTCAATCCTTTGCAGTCTTGAGAGAATGACATCCAGTCTTACTGGGGGAGAGAGAAGAGCCCTTACACTGGATTTTTAGAGAGAATATATCTGATCAGATAGCGAGACTTAGATCTGCCCCTTCCAACTTCAGAACCAAAAGTGAAACTAGAAACCCAGCCTTCTCTCTGAAAAAACATCTTCGTGAGTTCAGAAACAATCTCCACTGGTCACCGGGCAAAGCACAGCATTTTGAGCCAGTTCATTGGTCACCAGCCAAGTCAGTGAAAGTGAGTCATCACTGATCTCTCCAGCTGCTACAATCCTCTGCTCGAATTAAAGGCACAGGCCAGGTACAAGCTGCTTTGTCTTAAAGTCACAGGTCCATTAATCATCTATGAATTGAAATGGTAATTTGTTTATTCAGGTGATGTGGATGTTGCTGGCTGGGCCAGCATTTATTGCCCATCCCTGAGAGAATTTAAGAGTCAACCACATTGCTGTGTGTCTAGAGTCACATGTAGGCTGGATCAGGTAAGGATGGCAGATTTTCCTTCCCTAAAGGACATTAGTGAACCAGACAGGTTTTCCGACAATCGACAATGGTTTCATGGTCAACTTTAGACTTTTAATTCCAGATTTGTATTGAATTCAGATTTCACCATCGACCATGGCAGGATTTGAACCCATGTCCCGACTTGGGGTCTCTGGATTACTTGTCCAATGACAACTCACCTTATGCAAAAATGAAAGAAAGGGAAAAATAAAGGAATGGACAGAACAAACAAGAGGGCCCTTACAGCAGTGCTCCAGCAGGTGTGTTATATCCCAGTCACCTGGATTAAATTCTGCTTTCAATGTCCACACACTCACACTTCAAAGGGAAGGCCACCAAACAGGAGCAGGAAGTTGCCAATTGTTCCCCCCTCTGGCTCAAGTGTTCTGGGGCCCCAACACCATCCTTTTAGCTCAGCTCAGTTAGTTCACAGCACAGATAGAACATGGAATTTTCCTTTTTAAAAATTAATTTATGGGGATGTGGGTTAGGCCAACATTTATTGCCCATCCCTCGTTGCCCTTCAGAAGTTGGTCGTGAGTTGCCTTCTTGAACCGCTGCAGTCCTTGAGGTGTAGGTACACCCACAGTGCTGTTAGGGAGGGAGTTCCAGGACTTTGACCCAGGGACAGTGAAGAACCAGTGATATATTTCCAAGTCAGGGTGGTGAGTGACATGGAGTGATCCTCCAGGTGGTGGTGTTCCCAGGTATCTGCTGTTCTTGTCCTTCTAGATGGTAGTGGTCTTGGGATAGGAAGGTGCTGCCTAAGGAGCATTGATGAGTTCCTACAGTGCATCTTGTGGATGGTACACATGGCTGTCACTGTTCATTGGTGGGAGAGGGATTGAATGTTTGTGGAAGGGGTAGAAATCAAACGGGCTGCTTTGTCCTGGATGGTGTTGAGCTTCTTGAGTGTTGGAGCTGCACTCATCCAGGCAAGTGGGGAGCATTCCTTCACATTCCTGACTTGTGCTTTGTAGATAATGGACAGGCTTTGGGGGCTCAGGAGGTGAGTTACTCGCCGCAGGATTCCAAGCCTTTGACTTGCCATGGTTGCCCAGTATTTTCTGGCTAGCCCAGTTCATTTTCTGGTCAATAATAATGTCCAGAATGTTGATAGTGCGGGATTCAGTGATGACAATGCCATTGAATGACGAGGAGAAATGGTTAGATATCCTCTCTTGTTGGGGATGCCAATTGCCTAGCACTTGTCTGGCACAAGTATTACTTGCCACTTGGCAGCACAAGCCTGTAGGTTGTCGAGGTCTTGATGCATTTGAACAAAGACTGCTTCAGTCTCTGAGGATTCGAGAATGGTGCTGAACATTGCCCAGTCATCTGCGAACATTCCCACATCTGACCTTATGATGGAACGAAGGCCACACCGTCCGTTTGGTGTCTGCACAATCTCCCAGTGTCTGCGTAGGTTTCCTCCGGGTTCTCCGGTTTCCTCCCACAGGTCCTGAATACGTGCTTTTAGGTGAATTGGACATTTTGAATTCTCCCTCATTGTACCCAAACAGGTGCCTGAGTGTGGCGACTAGGCGATTTTCACAGTAACTTCATTGCAGTATTAATGTAAGACTACTTGTGACACTAATAAAGAGTATTATTTTTACTCAATCAAATGCTGCCTTGTTGTTAAGGGCAGTCACTCTCACCTCACCTCTGGAGTTCAGCTCTTTTGTCCATGTTTGAACTAAAGCTGTAATGAGGTCTGGAGCTGAGTGACCCTGGCGGAATCCAAACTGAGTGTCAGTGAGCAAGTTATTGCTAAGTAAGTGTCACCTAATAGCACTGTTGATATCCCCCATCCATCACTTTACTGATGATTGAGAGTAGACTGATAGGGCGGTAATTGGCCGGGTTGGATTGACCTGAATTTTGTGCACAGGACAAACCTGGACAATTTTCCAAATTGTTGGGTAGATCGCAGTGTTGTAGATGTCCTAGAACAGCTTGGCTAGGGGTGTACACGTTCTGGAGCATAAGTCTTCAGTACTATTGTCGGAATATTGTCAGGGCCCATAGCCTTTGCAGTTTCCAGTGCCTTCAGCCCTTTCTTGATATCACGAGGAGTAAATCGTATTGGCTGAATACTGACATTTGTGGTGCTGGGGACCTCCAAAGAGGGCCAAGATGGATCACCCACTTGGAGGGAATGCTTCAGCCTTGTGCTGGGCTTCTCCATCATTGAGGTTTGGGATATTTGTGAAGCCACCTCCTCTGCATGTCTCAGTTCTGTACTGGGCAGTGCATTTACCATGGGCTTGGAGATGTATAATTGAAACATTGCATCTGCTTGAACGTAATAGTACACAATAATCATCTTTAATGCTTGTCAATATTTGTTGATTAATTTCATATGTCATGTGAGGGTACCTTTAAGACATGAATGTTTACGCAATGTACCTTTAAGAAAACAGTGATGTCAGAGAGTGGGTAGGGCTGAGTTCAGTTCAGCCATTTTGCAGTTTGGTTTTGCAATTGAAAAAGTGCCTGGCTGGTTTTGCTGAGAGCAGTTTAAAAGTGCCTGGCTGGTTTTGCTGAGAGCAGTTTAAAAGTGCCTGGCTGTTTTGCTGTGAGCAGTTTAAAAGTAGAAAGCCAGTTTGAGACAGCAACTTGAGAAGTTCTGGTTTGCTGTGAGTGCTTGAAGGGAGAAAGCCAGGGTTGAGAAAGCAGCTTGGGGTGTGTCTGTGTGTTTCCAGAGAGTTTTCAGGAAGAAAGCAAGGTGCTGGAGCTGAAGTCACCCAAGCTAATATATCTCTGCCATTCTACAGAAAATATATATATCCTTTAACCTGATGTGATACTGTTTAAAGGTGTTAGGTCTCTTGGAAATTTGAAGGAACATTTTAAGGAGTTATTTACTGTTGCAATATTTTCTGAGTTATCTTTGAAGTAAGGGGTGTTAAGAGATCCAATGTTTATTTAAGATGTTAAGTTGAGTTCATGGAATTAACAGTGTTTTGTGTTTAAAAACCCACGTGTCCATAATTGTAATCCCACACCTAGGGAAAAAGCCGGGTGCTTGGAAAAGCAACAAATCCATTAAAGGGAGAGGTTGGTTGAACTCCATGATACATTTTGGGGTTCTGAAAACGCCTCGCCCATAACACATAGGAAAAGGAGTTGGTCAAATTTCTTTTATCTTTTAAATCCAATTTCCTTGTCTTTTCACCTTATCCTTTAATCACTGTGTAATTAATGATCTATATTTTAACCAAGTAATTTGACTTGACAACTCTGGAACTCTGGGGCAGTGTGTACGAGATTCCCCCCTCCTCACTCGTGAATACAAAGAACAAAGAAAAGTACAGCACAGGAACAGGCCCTTCGGCCCTCCAAGCCTGTGTCGACCATGCTGCCCGTCTTAAACTAAAATCTTCTACACTTCCTGGGTCCGTATCCCTCTATTCCCATCCTATTCATGTATTTGACAAGATGCCCCTTAAATGTCACTATCGTCCCTGCTTCCACCTCCTCCTCCAGCAGCGAGTTCTAGGCACCCACTACCCTCTGCGTAAAAAACTTGCCTCGTACATCTACTCTAAACCTTGCCCCTCTCACCTTAAACCTTTGTCCCCTAGTAATTGACCCTTCTACCCTGGGAAAAAGCCTCTGACTATCCACACTATGTATGCCCCTCATAATTTTATAGATCTCTATCAGGTCGCCCCTCAACCTCCGTCATTCAAGTGAGAACAAACCAAGTTTATTCAACCGCTCCTCATAGCTAATGCCCTCCATACCAGGCAACATCCTGGTACATCTCTTCTGCACCCTCTCTAAAGCTTCCACATCCTTCTGGTAGTGTGGCGACCAGAATTGAACACTATACTCCAAGTGTGGCCAAACTAAGGTTCTATACAGCTGCAACGTGACTTGCCAATTCTTATACTCAATGCCCCGGCCAATGAAGGCAAGCATGCCGTATGCCTTCTTGACTGCCTTCTTCACCTGTGTTGCCCCTTTCAGTGACCTGTGGACCTGTACACATAGATCTCTTTGACTGTCAATACTCTTGAGGGTTCTACCATTCACTGTATATTCCCTACCTGCATTAGACCTTCCAAAATGCATTACTTCACATTTGTCCGGATTAAACTCCAACTGCCATTTCTCCGCCCAAGTCTCCAAACGATCTAAATCCTGCTGTATCCTCTGATAGTCCTCATCGCTATCCACAATTCCACCAACCTTTGTGTCGTCTGCAAACTTATTAATCAGACCAGTTACATTTTCCGCCAAATCATTTATATACACTACGAACAGCTAAAGGTCCCAGCACTGATCCCTGCAGAACACCACTAGTCACAGCCCTCCAATCACAAAAGCACCTTTCCATTGCTACACTCTGCCTTCTATGACCTAGCCTGTTCTGTATCCATCTTGCCAGCTCACCCCCGATCCTGTGTGACTTCACCTTTTGTACCAGTCTGCCATGAGGGACCTTGTCAAAGGCCTTACTGAAGTCCATATAGACAACATCCACTGCCCTACCTGCATCAAATATCTTTGTGACCTCTTCGAAAACTCTATCAAGTTAGTGAGACACAACCTCCCCTTCACAAAACCGTGCTGCCTCTCGCTAATATGTCCATTTGCTTCCAAATGGGAGTAGATCCTGTCTCAAAGAATTCTCTCCAATAATTTCCCTACCACTGACGTAAGGCTCACCGGCCTGTAGTTCCCTAGATTATCCTTGCTACCCTTCTGAAACAAAGGAACAACATTGGCTATTCTCCAGTTCTCTGGGACATCACCTGAAGACAGTGAGGATCCAAAGATTTCTGTCAAGGCCTCAGCAATTTCCTCTCTCGCCTCCTTCAGTATTCTGGGGTAGATCCCATCAGGTCCTGGGGACTTATCTACCTTAATATTTTTCAAGACGCCCAACATCTCGTCTTTTTGGATCTCAATGTGACCCAGGCTATCTACACACCCTTCTCCAGACTCAACATCCACCAATTCCTTCTCTTTGGTGAATACCGATGCAAAGTATTCATTTAGTACCTCACCCATTTCCTCTGGCTCCACACATCGATTCCCTTGCCTATCCTTCAGTGGGCCGACCCTTTCCCTGGCTACCCTCTTGCTTTTCATGTACATGTAAAAAGCCTTGGGATTTTCCTTAACCCTATTTGCCAATGACTTTTCATGACCCCTTTTAGCCCTCCTGACTCCTTACTTAAATTCCTTCCTACTTTCCTTATATTCCACACAGGCTTTGTTGTTCCCAGCCTTCTAGCCCTGACAAATGCCTCCTTTTTCTAAATGTTCTGATTTTCACAAACTCTATTTTAGCCATCTAAATTTGAATCTTAAAACCATGGTGGCACAGTGGGGAGCACTGCTGCCTCACAGCGCCAGGGACCTTGGTTTGACTCTGACCTTGGGTGACTGTGCAGAATTTGCAAATTCTCCATGTGCCTGCGTGGGTTTCTCTGGGTGCTCCGGTTTCCTCCCACAGTCCAAAGATGTGCAGCTTCGGTGGATTGGCCATGCTAAATTGCCCCTTCGTGTCATGATGAGATGGGGGAACTAGTTCATCAGCTCCCTTCATAATTTAAGCACTTCCATCAGATTTAGAATCATAGAATCATACAGTACAGAAGAGACCCTTCAGCCCACCCTTAATGTTTTCAACTCTGGAGGACATTACAAAAGGTTCTGCAGTCTTCCATCATAGCTGGGTCCCACGTAGTATTCCTTTGTCCAAGACCAGTGTATCCTCCCTCAAGTAGAGCACCCAGAACACCATATTGTAAAACAAGTTCTCAAAGGCTACTTTATATATTTGGAGTGTTACTTCTTCTACCTTACTTTACAATGCATTATTCTACCGAAGATGTCATAAATTGAATCTCATCCATTCTTCTCTCATCACATTATATCTTTGAGGACAACCGATCATGTGACAGAACTCGAGCATCTATCCGATCCAACAGTAAAATTTAAATAAGCCAACTGAAGTACAATAAGCTTCCTTAATTGATCCATTACCTCAAGAATTTCAGCAAAATCTGAGGGCCTATAGGGTCATAAATGCCATAAGAAAATGGATATTACATTTTCTATTAACATGTTGTATCAATTGTTTCATTCTGTTTCCAAGGCTTCTGTACTCAATAATTTAGGTGCTATTGTTGATGGATCATGGCAGCTAAAGTGCCTTCAAATCAAAATAATGTTTGTTGGATGACTCCTGTGTTTCTTCTCTCGTAAAATTGGAATTTTGCACCCAGTCCCATGTGTAACCTATTCACTGGGTTAATGAAAGAAAAAGGTCACAAAAGGAGTAGGTATTTTTGTTAACACATATGGAAATAAAAAACTGGGAAAGTATATTCAGAATGCATAGAAGTTGCCAGATGGGAAGTGAAGTTAGAAAGCAGATCAGACATGGTCTAATGCAAGGTTTCCCAAACTAGGTACCGTGGAACCCTGAGGTTCCATTGGATACGTCCAGGGGTTCCGCAGTTGACCAGGCTGATATAGAAAATTTAAAACCTAAACTTTGAAAAGGCTATGAAGTTGCTTGTCCAATCAGAGACTGGTTACTCCCAATGATCCTATCAGCAGTCAATGCAATGAGAAGCCAGTCTCTAATTGGACAAGCTGTAAACAACAGGAAAGTAAGTCCTCAAAGGTCCAGAGTGAGTGTGTGTGAGAAAGAGAGAGGTGAGAGTGTGAGTGTGCGCCTCTCTGAGAATCTACCTCTCCAGCAGCACTCCTAATATTAAACAGATTTGTGCGCAAAGGAAGTAATATCACTCCTACCAAAGACAAAAAGAAGGGAAGACTTCAGTACTTTGTTGATAAGAAATATTTTAAATTATAATAAATGTATACATATAAGAAATAGAATATACTTCTGGGCGGGATTCCCCGACGCTGGTCCGCCGATTCTCTGGCGATCGGAGAATCGACGTCAATGGTGCTGGGCCCGTCAGTGTGGCGCCGGTTTTGGGCCGCGCGATGGGCCGAGTGCCGCTGGCGTCGATCTCGTGTGGTCCTACCCGGTAGGACCTCGGCATTCATGCTGCGGGGGGCGGCCTGTTGGGTGTGAGGGGGGATCCGACTCCGGGGTGGGGGCTTCCACGGTGGCCTGGCCCGCAATCGGGGCCTACCGATCAGCGGGCGGGCTTATCCCGGTAGGGGCCTATGTTCCTCCGCGCCGGGCCCCTGTAGGTCTCCGCCATGTTGCGTCGGGGCCGGCGCAGAGAAGGCAACCCACACACATGCTCGATCTCACGTCGTCCGTGGTGCGCCTGCACGGACCTGCGCTGGCTGTGCTGGCGCCCGTATCAGCAGCTGGAGCAGCGCGAGGCTCTCAAGTGCCGTGCTGGCCCCCTGTGCGATGCAGGATCACTGATCCTCGGGGCCAGATGACGCTGTCGTAAAATGCTCCGGCGTTTACGACGGCGTCAACACTTAGCCCCAGGATCGTAGAATCCCACCCTATAACTTTTTTTTGTATGTTTGTACCTGTTGTGCAAAAACAAAAAACATTTGTGGTTTAACTCTTCAACAGGATAGGAATGTTTCTGAGTGGTTCCGTCAGTACTCTTTGGAGGCCAAAAGGGTTCATGGCCGGAAAACTTTGTGAATCCCTGATCTAATGGAACGGTGGAATAGACTCCAAGTGCTGAATGGCCTACTCCTGTTCCTTTATTCTTATCCACTCTGCTTCTGTATACCTCTTCAGTCTCTTTTCTTTCATCCACCATCCAAACTGATGTTGAGAAAGACTAGGAACTTCCTCGGAATTGTTTACACTCTATCACTATTATTTCACCAGAAACCCCCATTCCCACACAGTAAGGCCATGCTAGCAGAACAGGAGCAGTCCTGAAGAATTCCCTTGCTGTGATTTTTGGATTAAACACTAATCCTGGAAGTAAATTCTGAACTCTCAGAATTCCCTGCCTGAGGAAATTTCTTCTGACCTCTCTTCCATGTCTCTTTGCCTTTGATCGTGTATCAATGGCTCCTCAATCTTGACCCCTTAACTACTAGAAACTTCTATTTAACCTGTCTAATCTTTTTGTAATTTTAAACACATCCATCATATTGCTCTGTAATCTGCATTATTGTAACGTACAAAAAAACAAATCCTCAATCTTTATCCATATGTTTAGAGGTTGAAATTCTACTGTGCAAAATTATGAAGAACCATATTAATATTAGTGAAATTCCTTCACTGCTTTATCCTGGGGCGAGCGAACATTCGAGCTGTTGTGTTCTCTTCAGAACTGATGTTGCTGTTTCATTCCTGGAGATTCCACCATCAGGAAGGTCTTCGTATTGTTTACCGAGGCAGCTTTGGAGTTTCTGAAGATTTCTGTGTTGGATTTAAACCCTGGATGCTTGCTGGATTCATTAAAGGAATGTCACTTAGTGTAGTGTTGTACTGTGAAAAAGCTCAGAGGCTAATGAATTGAACTGATGTATCAATAGACAATGAGAGTAGCCTCCATAATGAAATAAGTCTATTTACAAAGAAAGTCAATTTAGATCTTTAAGATCTGTTGTCTTTATATAAAGCTGAGGATAAAGATATTCTGAAAATGAGGAAAGGGAACTCAATATGTGCACACAATTAATGTATCGATGTCTGTCTATATGCTTGTGGCTTTGAGTGTACGTCTACACGTGTGTACGCCTACATGTGTGGATGAATCCATACAGACCGGGATTTTCCAGCCACCCCGTGGCGTGTTTGAGGAGGCTCCCCATTGGTCACCGGTGCGGTCTTCTGCTCCTGCTGAAGTGAATGGCCATTTTTGCTGCTCGCCGGCTTTGCCACCGGGGAACCCACTGCAGGGGGGGGGGGCGCCACATTTGGTTGGGCTTGAGGATCCTGTCGGCAGCAAGGGCTGGAAGACCCAGGCCACAGTCTCTGTACTGCACCCCTCTGTCTTGTGCACCTCTGTATTATACAATATAGTATTTATAATATCAGTTAATACACCATAGGCAAAGGCCATTAGGCCTGGGGGGCATTTTCAGCCAGCAGTAATTGTGGATGAAAATGGTGACACCAGCTGGAAATAACGGAACCTTGGCGACCAGATCGCGTTCTCAGATTTTCACCGTCCTGTGCTGGTGACGCAATGAGGTGAGGGCGGGAATCTCATTTAAATACATTTAAAAGGCTTCTCCTCCACCTATTGAAAAACAGCAAGTTGTCGAGCGGATCCTGCCGGAGACGTAAATGTAAGTACAGCCCCTAGGGTAGAGGGACATGCCTGGGCAGTGCCCTGGCACTGCCCCCTGGCAGTGCTACCTATGGTGAATTCACCATTGTATCAGTATTTTGCCTTTGTATTTGCATCTATGCTTTGCTGTTTCCCTTGTGGGCTCCACCTATGGACATTTTATGGCATCATCCATAGGGAAACATGTTGGGACACGTATGGGCCCTGCCCATGGCTCCTCCCCTTGAGGGGGAGGTATAAAGAGCAGTTGACCTGTAGGCAGCGCACAGTATTGTTTCAGTCGCAGGCAGGCACTGTTCTAAGTTGATTAATGCCACGGTTTACTTTTACTCTTGTCTCGAGTGAATTGATGGTCGCATCACCACCCTAGCAGTGACAACCTGGCAATGCTAGAGTGGCAGTGAGAGGGGGCTGTGGTGGGGGCAGGCTCTCAGGGTGTGCCTTCAGGGTGGGGTTCCCCTTATGTTTGGGGAGAGTTGTCATGGTGCTTGTATGGGGGGGGGGAGGTGTGAGTTGCCCCATTACCTTCGAGGGATGGGGAGGGGCAGTTGCCACGATACTTATGGGTGGTCTCCCTTGTCCATTGCGGGTTGCGGGGTGGGGGGGGTCTTTTTAATGCAAATCGGGCACCCTTTAAAAAGGGTGCCCCCATCTCTGTGGAGCCCATGTTGCTCTACCCCACCAGAGTGATAGCGGAAACTACGCCCCATATTCTCTGTGCATAGAGTGTCAGAGGACCTGAAGAGAAAACACAGCTGTGCAGCTAGGGAACGCTGGTTTTCTCACTGAAACCAATACTCTGAAAAAAAATCGTAAGACTCCGCTCTTTATTTTGCACTCGACCCTAAACCTCTTGAGGGAAAGTTCTACATAAATAATATGAATCTCCAAATTAAGCAAAAGCCGAATACTCAATCAATATTCTTGACCTCACTAGCTCCTATGGCCTTGAGTGTAATTCTAACATCCCCTTAATATCTAAAGTTGCTTCCAAGAAATATATTTTAATCTTTATGACAAATGATTCTTTCCTCCAATTCAATTCTTAACTGGTTTATGAATCCAAAGTCCAGGGTTTGAATAGTGTTTTTATACCTTGAATTGTACACCCTGTAAAATATATCTAAGAGCTTGTAGTCTTGTTGAAGATCATTAGCTCACCTTTAAATTCCTAGTTTTCCTGTTGTTTTTCTCTCATGTAGCAAGTAGGTGTCATAATATACACCAGTATATCATGGTACAGACACACACACTGATGGACACACTGTGGGACCAATCAACATACACAACACCGCAGCCAATCACCAGTTAGAGCACACTCACTATATAGACAGGGGGCATCAGAGTTCCCGCTCATTCGGAATGCTGCCTCCTAGAAGGACAGAGCTTACAGCTTGCAGCACAGATCTTCACCATGTGCTGCGTGCATCGACTGGTTAGGACAGGCATAGGTCTTTAGTTTAATCTAACATCGTGCTAACCCACAGTGAAAGTATGTTCAACAGTTTCTAACTTAATAAAATAGCGTTGTACTATTTTAAGTGTTGGTGGCCTGTATGTGTTCCACGGATCCAGAGCACCCAACACAGCAGTAGTGTTCCAACTCTTCCAACCTTCTATGTTCCAAATATTCCATCCTGTCAATCAATGGTCAGGACATAACAATTACTTTTGCCTTATCTCATCTGTTTGACTCTTCTCACTCTGTGTCCTCCACAGAAAATAATTCCCCTGCCAGCCAGAATCTTGCTAGGATCTTGTTAGGAACTGTTAGGGTGTAAAGAGAAATTGGAACACTTGGTAATTGGCTGAAAGAACTATGCCACAAGCTTTCACATTTGTAAACACAAACAGACTTTATAAAAATAATTAAAACAAAGCAAGCACCACTGAAGACTACAGTTTATAAAGACTTAAGCTATAAACTTAATTTTACTTTTGACTTCAATCTTCCCGACCCCTCAACCCCCTTCATTTGTTCCCCTATCTATGCTACAAAATCTTCATTCACTTCTTTAGGGACCAACCTAAAGATGTGCCATAGCGCTCTGGAATTCACTTTGATTTCTCCTCAGTGTGACCGCTATTTACCAAGGTATAAGGTTTATGGGGGTCCTTCCATTAGCTTTTGGCTAAGTGACACTCTAATATTTCTTTAAAGACCTCATGACTGTGTAATTTGTGGTTCCATGTCCTACCTTTGCACATCCATTGACTGCATTTTCCGAGTCTGCCTGCACAACGTTTGTACCACTCTTTCCAGGATAACTGTTCAGGCTGTCTGCTTTCTGCTACAAGGCGAATTGCTTTCACTGTGAAGATCAGTCTAGATTTCTTCCTTCAGCTCAAGATGGCATATCTTTAAGCCTCTTTCCCCTCAAACAAACTCCGAGTGTCAAGTTGAGATCGAGCCCCCACTCACATTTTGTGTGGTGAACAATAAAGTTGGTATTTTCTCTGCTTACTGTGCAGGCCTGACTAACACTCATCTCCTTTTGCTGCCCCAACTCCGTGAGCTACAGGCTACCCAAGACCAAAGCTGCAACTGCCGTCTGTGAGAACAAATGCAGGTAAATTAAACAAAGCAACCTTCCAAACCCATCTCCATGAGAACACTTTGGATGTCCAAAACAGAAATGTAAATCAACTATATTTTGCCTTCTGTTATAACCTGCCTGCTTACCACTGGCTGGGGACTAATGACAATCGCACAATCCTGTGGGAGTATGAGCTTCCCCAATGGGGGTGGGGGTGGGGCGGAGAAATCATTAGCAGATTCTCTGCATAATTAAAGCTGGCCAGTTTGGAACCAGCAGGAAGGAGTGAGCAGCAAGGGAAGTTGCTGCTGCTGCTGTTGTATATATATGTTATGGTAAATAAATGTTATTTCTTTGTATCCTTAAAACTCATGCTGGATTCTTCGTGGCCCTCACAAAACTGGCAACGAGGATGGGATGTGAATATCTGTCTACACTGCTGAAGCCACCTCCCTGGATTTTTGTTAGATACAGGTTGGAAGTTGTTTTCTATTACACCATGCTTCTGTATGGACGTTTGGATGTTTTTGATGCTGCGCTGGAAAGCTGGAACCAGTACGCACAACGGATGCGTTACTATTTCCGGGCAAACAACATCACCGAAAACGACGCCTGGTGGTCATATTGCTCACCGCCTGCGGCCCGCATACGTTTGGGGTGATTAGGAGTCTTACGTACCCAGCTGCGTCGGACACCGAAACGTTTGATGAATTTGTGAACTTAGTGGGGCCGTCCTGTCCCACAAGATGGAGAACGGGGCCGAGCGACCGATAGCTTTCGCCTCCCGCACATTGACTGCAGCGGAGAAAAAGTACGCGCAGATCGAGAAGGAGGGCCTGGCAGTGGTCTTTGCGGTGAAACGTTTCCACCAGTACATGTATGGCCGCCACTTCAGTATCGTGACTGATCATAAGCCTCTGCTGGGACTTTTCAGAGAGGATAAGCCAATACCGCCCATTGCTTCCGCACGGATCCAGCGCTGGGCTTTGGTGCTCGCTGCATACGAGTATTCTCTGGAGCACAAACCAGGAACCCAGATAGCGATTGCTGACGCACTGAGCCGATTGCCTTTATCGACTGGCCCCATGTCGACCCCCACGACCGGTGAGGAGGTTGCAACCATAGAATTTATGGACATCTTGCCTGTCACGGCATCACAGATCCGTGAGTGGACCCAGACAGAGCCAGTCCTGTCAAAGGTTCGGCACATAGTCCTGTATGGTGGGCAGCATAGACAGCTCCCAGGCGAGTTGCGGGCTTTTTCCTCCAAGCTGTCAGAATTCAGCGTGGAAGACGGCATCCTCTTGTGGGGGACGCGTGTGATTGTTCCGGAAAAAGGACAGGAGCTGATACTAAGAGACTTGCACAATGGGCATCCAGGTGTGACGAAAATGAAAATGTTGGCCCGTAGTTATGTCTGGTGGCCAGGCCTCGACACCGACATTGAGAAGGTGGCCCAAAACTGCTCCATTTGTCAGGAGCATCAGAAACTTCCGCCGGCCGTGCCCCTACATCACTGGGAATGGCCAGGGCGGCCTTGGGCGCGCTTGCATGCGGATTTCGAATTATGTGAGACAGCGCCTGCTCGAAAAAGGGGCCCAGGACATGGACGACACGGTAAAGTTAGCCACCTCTCCGGAGGTTGCTTTTCAGAGCCTTACTGCGTTCCCGGCCGACCACGCGACCCCCTCGTGGACACCCGACCAGAGACTACCCAGGCCTGTGCCGCGCGGCCGCCCGCCAGTCAAGGGGGGCTACCCTGCTATTTTTGCAGCCAGTCTCAACACCCCCGGCAGCACTGCCTGGCCACAACGTGAACTGCAGCAGCTGCGGGCGAAAAGGAGACTTCGCCAAGGTCTAAGAACTCTAACTCACAGACCCGATCCTCAGACTCACAGGCCCGCAGACCCCGCAATGTGGCAGCTTGTCTGCCGACTCCGCCCCCTCACAACACGTGCGACTCACGGGGGCCGCCATCTTGGCCATCCTCACCCACGTGGCCAGCCACGTGCGATCCATGGGGGCCGCCATCTTGGCCGCCATCTGCTACGCCGCTTGACGCGTACGATCTACACGGACAGTCATCGCGGGGCCGCCCCAGCACCTCCGATCACGCCGCCGGCTACCCGCAACTCAGCGCGGTCACCCTGGACCAGTCGCGACCCAAGCACCTCCAGAGCTCCATGATGGCCGTCCAGGTTAACGGGCACGAGACGCCCTGCCTTTTCGACTCTGGGAGCACAGAGAGCTTCATTCACCCGGACATGGTAAGACGCTGCTCGCTCCCAATTTTCCCGGCGCAACAAACCATCTCCCTCTCCTCTGGGTCACACTCGGTGCAAATCCAAGGGTGCACTACTGCAACCCGAGCGATACAGGGCGCTGAGTACGCTAATTTTAACTGTATGTGCTCCCAGACCTCTGCGCTCCTCTCCTATTGGACTCAAAATCCAATGTAACCTCAGGAGCCTCATTCTTAAGTTCGGGAGGCCCCTAACCCCACTCACCATATGCAGCCTTGTGACTCTAAAAGTTGACCCTCCCCCTCTCTTCGCAAACCTCACCGCTGATTGCAAGCCAGTAGTCACCAGAAGCAGGCGGTATAGCATGCAGGACAGGACGTTCATTAGGGATGAGGTCCAGCGTCTCTTGCGGGAGGGAGTCATCCAGGCCAGCAATAGCCCCTGGAGAGCTCAGGTGGTGGTCGCCACGACTGGGGAGAAGTTCTGGATGGTAATTGATTACAGCCAAATCATTAACCGGTTTACGCAACTCGATGCGTAGCCCCTTCCCCGGATTGCAGACATGGTAAATCAGATCGCGCACTACCGCGCGTTCTCCACGGTGGATCTGAAGTCTGCACACCACCAGCTCCCAATCCGCCCGGAGGACTGCCACTACATGGCTTTTGAGGCAGACAGCCACCTTTTCCATTTCCTCCGGGTCCCCTTTAGCATCACGAATGGGGTTTTGGTGTTCCAAAGAGCAATAGACCGAATGGTGGACCGTACGGGCTGCGGGCCACATTTCCATACTTGGACAATGTCACCATCTGTGGCCATGATCAGCAGGACCACAACGCCAACCTCCAGCGATTTCGCCAAACGCCCAAAAACTCAACCTCACCTACAACAAGGAGAAATGCGTTTTCCGCACAACCAGGCTAGCCATCCTCGGCTACGTCGTGGAGTACGGGGTCCTAGGGCCCGACCCTGATCGTATGCGTCCCCTCCTGCAACTCCCTCTCCCTCACTATCCCAAGGCCCTGCAGAGGTGCCTTGGATTCTTCTCCTATTACGCCCGGTGGGTCCCCCAGTGTGCGGACAAAGCCCGCCCACTAATTAAGGCGACCATTTTTCCACTGGCAACTGAGGCTCGCCAGGCCTTCAGCTGCATCAAGGCGGACATTGCCAAAGCCGCGATGCGCGCGGTGGACGAGCCTGTCCCCTTCCAGGTAGAGAGTGACGCATCGGAGGTCGTTCAACCCACCCTCAACCAAGCAGGCAGACCGGTAGCGTTCTTTTCACGCACCCTCACCACCTCTGAAATTCGACACTCTCGTCGGTCGAAAAAGAAGCCCAAGCCATCGTGGAAGCCGTGTGGCACTGGAGGCACTACCTTGCTGGTAGGAGGTTTACCCTCGTCACCGACCAATGATCGGTAGCCTTCATGTTCAACAATACGCAGCGGGGCAAAATCAAGAACGATCTTGAGGTGGAGGATCGAACTCTCCACCTATAACTACGATATAGTATATTGCCCTGGGAAGCTCAATGAGCCCCCAGATGCCCTGTCCCGCGGCACATGTGCCAGCGTGTAAGATGACCGACTACGGGCTATCCACGATGACTTCTGCCACCTGGGGGTCACCCGGCTCGTCCATTATATCAAAGCCCGCAACCTGCCCTACTCCACCGAGGAGGTCAGAGCTATGACCAGGGACTGCCAAATCTGTGCGGAGTGTAAACCGCACTTCTATCGACCAGATAAGGCCCATCTGGTAAAGGCATCCTGGCCCTTTGAGCGCCTCAGTATCGATTTCAAAAGGCTCCTCCCCTCCAATAACCGCAATACATACTTTCTCAACATCATAGATGAGTTCTCCCGCTTCCCATTTGCCATCCCCTGACCACTCCCACTGTCATTAAAGCCCTGCACAGTGTCTTCACCCGTTTGGTTTCCACAGTGACCGGGGCTCGTCGTTCATGAGCGTCGAACTGCATCAGTACCTGCTCAGTAAGGGCATCGCCTCGAGCAGGACTACCATTTATAACCCCAGGGGAAACGCGTAGGTGGAGAGGGAGAACGCGACGGCTTGGAAGACCGTCCTACTGACCCTGCGGTCCAGGAATCTCCCAGTTTCTCACTGGCAGCAGGTCCTCCCCGATGCGCTCCACTCTATTAGGTCCCTCCTTTGCACGGCCACAAACCAGACTCCTCATGACCGCTTGTTTGTCTTCCCCAGGGGAGCTTCCTCAGGGGCCTCGCTTCCGACCTGGCTGAAGACACCGGGACCAGTCCTCCTCTGAAAACACGTTCGGAGCCATAAGACTGACCCCCTGGTAGAGAGGGTCCAGCTCCTACACTCCAACCCCCAGTATGCTTATGTCGAACGCCCCAATGGCCGACAAGATACCGTCTCCGATGTCTCCGAACGGGTAGAGGGCATCCTGAAGGGGGAGGGCAAACAGGCAGAGGTCGTTGTACATATTGGTACTAACGACATAGGCAGGAAGGGGCATGAGGTCCTGCAGCAGGAGTTCAGGGAGCTAGGCAGAAAGTTAAAAGACAGGACCTCGAGGGTTGTAATCTCGGGATTACTCCCTGTGCCACGTGCCAGTGAGGCTAGAAATAGGAAGATAGAGCAGACAAACACGTGGCTAAACAGCTGGTGTAGGAGGGAGGGTTTCCATTATCTGGACCACTGGGAGCTCTTCCGGGGCAGGTGTGACCTGTATAAGAAGGACGGGTTGCATCTAAACCGGAGAGGCATAAATATCCTGGCCGCGAGGTTTGCTAGTGTCACACGGGAGGGGTTAAACTAGTATGGCAGGGGGGTGGGCACGGGAGCAATAGGTCAGAAGGTGAGAGCATTGAGGGAGAACTAGGGAATAGGGACAGTGTGGCTCTGAGGCAGAGCAGACAGGGAGAAGTTGCTGAACACAGCGGGTCTGGTGGCCTGAAGTACATATGTTTTAATGCAAGGAGCATTACGGGTAAGGCAGATGAACTTAGAGCTTGGATTAGTACTTGGAACTATGATGTTGTTGCCATTACAGAGACCTGGTTGAGGGAAGGGCAGAATTGGCAGCTAAACGTTCCAGGATTTAGATGTTTCAGGCGGGATAGAGGGGGATGTAAAAGGGGAGGTGGAGTTGCGCTACTTGTTCGGGAGAATATCACAGCTGTACTGCGAGAGGACACCTCAGAGGGCAGTGAGGCTATATGGGTAGAGATCAGGAATAAGAAGGGTGCAGTCACAATGTTGGGGGTATACTACAGGCCTCCCAACAGCCAGCGGGAGAGAGGAGCAGATAGGTAGACAGATTTTGGAAAAGAGTAAAAACAACAGGGTTGTGGTGATGGGAGACTTCAACTTCCCCAATATTGACTGGGACTCACTTAGTGCCAGGGGCTTAGACGGGGCGGAGTTTGTAAGGAGCATCCAGGAGGGCTTCTTAAAACAATATGTAGACAGTCCAACTAGGGAAGGGGCGGTACTGGACCTGGTATTGGGGAATGAGCCCGGCCAGGTGGTAGATGTTTCAGTAGGGGAGCATTTCGGTAACAGTGACCACAATTCAGTAAGTTTTAAAGTACTGGTGGACAAGGATAAGAGTGGTCCGAGGATGTATGTGCGAAATTGTGGGAAGGCTAATTATAACAATATTAGGCGGGAACTGAAGAACATAGATTGGGGGCGGATGTTTGAGGGCAAATCAACATCTGACATGTGGGAGGCTTTCAAGTGGCAGTTGAAAGGAATACAGGACCGGCATGTTCATGTGAGGAAGAAAGATAAATACGGCAATTTTCGGGAACTTTGGATGACGAGTGATATTGTAGGCCTCGTCAAAAAGAAAAAGGAGGCATTTGTCAGGGCTAAAAGGCTGGGAACAGACAAAGCCTGCGTGGAATATAAGGAAAGTAGGAAGGAACTTAAGCAAGGAGTCAGGAGGGCTAGAAGGGGTCATGAAAAGTCATTGGCAAATAGGGTTAAGGAAAATCCCAAGGCTTTTTACACGTACATAAAAAGCAAGAGGGTAGCCAGGGAAAGGGTTGGCCCACTGAAGGATAGGCAAGGGAATCTATGTGTGGAGCCAGAGGAAATGGGCGAGGTACTAAATGAATACTTTGCATCAGTATTCACCAAAGAGAAGGAATTGGTAGATGTTGAGTCTGGAGAAGGGGGTGTAGATAGCCTGGGTCACATTGTGATCCAAAAGGCGAGGTGTTGGGTGTCTTAAAAAATATTAAGGTAGATAAGTCCCCAGGGCCTGATGGGATCTACCCCAGAATACTGAAGGAGGCTGGAGAGGAAGTTGCTGAGGCCTTGACACAAATTTTTGGATCCTCGCTGTCTTCAGGTGATGTCCCGGAGGACTGGAGAATAGCCAATGTTGTTCCTCTGTTTAAGAAGGGTAGCAAGGATAATCCCGGGAACTACAGGCCGGTGAGCCTTACTTCAGTGGTAGGGAAATTACTGGAGAGAATTCTTCGAGACAGGATCTACTCCCATTTGGAAGCAAATGGACGTATTAGTGAGAGGCAGCACGGTTTTGTGAAGGGGAGGTCGTGTCTCACTAACTTGATAGAGTTTTTCGAGGAGGTCACTAAGTTGATTGATGCAGGTAGGGCAGTAGATGTTGTCTATATGGACTTCAGTAAGGCCTTTGACAAGGTCCCGCATGGTAGACTAGTACAAAAGGTGAAGTCACACGGGATCAGGGTGAGCTGGCAAGGTGGATACAGAACTGGCTAGGTCATAGAAGGCAGAGGGTAGCAATGGAGGGATGCTTTTCTAATTGGAGGGCTGTGACCAGTGGTGTTCCACAGGGATCAGTGCTGGGACCTTTGCTCTTTGTAGTATATATAAATGATTTGGAGGAAAATGTAACTGGTCTGATTAGTAAGTTTGCAGACGACACAAAGGTTGGTGGAATTGCGGATAGCGATGAGGACTGTCGGAGGATACAGCAGGATTTAGATTGTCTGGAGACTTGGGCGGAGAGATGGCAGATGGAGTTTAATCCGGACAAATGCGAGGTAATGCATTTTGGAAGGTCTAATGCAGGTAGGGAATATACAGTGAATGGTAGAACCCTCAAGAGTATTGAAAGTCAAAGAGATCTAGGAGTACAGGTCCACAGGTCATTGAAAGGGGCAACACAGGTGGAGAAGGTAGTCAAGAAGGCATACGGCATGCTTGCCTTCATTGGCCGGGGCATTGAGTATAAGAATTGGCAAGTCATGTTGCAGCTGTATAGAACCTTAGTTAGGCCACACTTGGAGTATAGTGTTCAATTCTGGTCGCCACACTACCAGAAGGATGTGGAAGCTTTAGAGAGGGTGCAGAAGAGATTTACCAGAATGTTGCCTGGTATGGAGGGCATTAGCTATGAGCGGTTGAATAAACTCGGTTTGTTCTCACTGGAACGAAGGAGGTTGAGGGGCGACCTGATAGAGGTATACAAAATTATGAGGGGCATAGACAGAGTGGATAGTCAGAGGCTTTTCCCCAGGGTAGAGAGGTCAATTACTAGGGGGTATAGGTTTAAGGTGAGAGGGGCAAGGTTTAGAGTAGATGTACGAGGCAAGTTTTTTACGCAGAAGGTAGTGGGTGCCTGGAACTCGCTACCGGAGGAGGTAGTGGAAGCAGGGACGATAGGGACATTTAAGGGGCATCTTGACAAATATATGAATAAGATGGGAATAGAAGGATACGGACCCAGGAAGTGTAGAAGATTGTAGTTTAGTCGGGCAGCATGGTCGGCACAGGCTTGGAGGGCCGAAGGGCCTGTTCCTGTGCTGTACATTTCTTTGTTCTTTGTTCTTTGTTGTCTCCCTCCGTGACCTGGCGCCCGCAGCTCCAACACCACTCCCACTACTGCATCCCCCACACTATGTCCCGTCCAACCTCCCATGTTCACCCCTATATGGTTCCTGCGCTCCCTCCCACCCGCCGCACCGATCCACAGGAATGAAGCTTCAGAAGAGCCCCTCCCGGAGTCCACGCCTGTGCCCGCACCGGACCCACTTCCACAGCCACCCGGACCGGCTGCAACACCAGTGCTTCGGTGATCCCAGCGCACGATCCATGCGCCGGACTGGCTGAACCTATGAGCCTGTCATCCCCGCCGGACTTCATTTTTTAACAGGGGGTGAATGTGGTGAATGTACAGTGCTAATAATTCACCAGTGCATTTGTATCATGTTCTGCTGTTGTGTTATGTTGTTAACCCTGTGGGCTCCACCTATGGGCCATTGTGGGGCTTCACCCACAAGGGGGATATGTTGGGGCATGTACGGGCTCCGCCCATGGCTCCTCCCCTTAAGAGGAAATATAAAGAGCAGCTGATCTGCAGGCAGTTCCCAGTATTGTACCAGTCGCAGGCAGGCACTGTTCTAAGCTGATTAAAACCATGGTTTACTTCTCCTCGTGTCTTTGAGTGAATTGATGGTCGCATCACCGTACCGCCCGGCTTCAAATGGGTTGGTGGAGCATGCATTGCAGACATTCAAACAACGCCTAAAGAAGCAGTCTTCCGGGTCGATGGACACGAGACTGGCTCGTTTTTTGTTTTCATATAGGACCACTCCCCATGCGGTGACTGGGGCAGCTCCCGCAGAACTCCTAATGGGCCGGAGACTTCGCACCCGCCTTAGCATGGTTTTCCCGGACATTGGCGCAAAAGTACGCCGCACACAAGAACGACAGGGACATGGTTTTTTTCGGCATCGGCCGATTCGGCAGTTTGCGCCCGGTGACCAGTGTTCGTTCGGAATTTTGCTGGTGGTGCCCAGTGGGTCCCTGGTGTAATCTTTCGCCAAACGGGCCCTATCTCTTACCAGGTGCAAGCCCAGGGTCGTCTCCAGTGCAAACATGTAGACCACGTTCGGTCCAGAAGACTATCCCTTCCAAAGATTCCCCACCCCCGGAGCTCATTTCTACAGCCACAAAGACCAGACACAAGGGAAGGTAGTCCTCACAATCTTCCTCTGGTGCCTCACTCAAAGCCTGCGCAGGTCATTACAGAACCGCGCGGAGATAGAGACGCCGAGATGACGGAGGCAACAGACTCCGACTCCTAGATGGAGACACAGGACGCCTCAGAGGGGGAATCCTCGGGTCCACGGGCCGTGGATGTACAACCATTATGCCATTCATCACGGAAGCGCCGGTCTCCATCTCGTTACACGCTGCCCGATCCAGCACCTTGTGCAAATGGTGTCCGGCCTGCGGCAAAACGAGTCCGACGCCCTCCTTCGCCAGGGTCTTCGGTGGATTCCTTGGACTTTGGGGGAGAGGGATGTAATAACCTGCCTGCTTACCACTGGCTGGGGACTAATGACAATCCCACAATCCTGTGGGAGCATGAGCTTCCCCAATGAGGGGGGGGGGCGGAGAAATCATTAGCAAACTCCCTGCATAAATAAAGCTGGCCAGTTTGGAACCAGCAGGAAGGAGTGAGCAGCAAGGGAAGTTGCTGTTGCTGTTGTATATATATGTTATTGTATATAAATGTTATTTCTTTGTATCCTTAAAACTCGTGCTGGATTCTTCGTGGCCCTCACAAAACCTTCACAACAACTCTTTTATTCTATGACACATGTGAATCATTTTTGGAGTTTTAAAATCTATCCCACCTCCCAAAATATCTGGCTCTGTTAAATAACTATATTGTTTGTAGCCAGCTTTTAACTTACTTTCATCTGGAAACTGCATGAACAATTAAAATCTTTTATTGAAGGACAGCACGGTGGCACAGTGGTTAGCATTGCTGCTTCATGGCGCTGAGGTCCCAGGTTCGATGCCGGCTCTGGGTCACTGTCCGTGTGGAGTTTGCACATTCACTCCGGCCGGGATTCTCCGACCCTGCGCCGGGTCGGAGAATCCCCGGGGGGAGGCGCGAATCCCGCCCCGCCGCCAGCTTCCCTATCCTCTGCCACCGTTTATCGGGGGCCGGCGGAATTCCTGCCACGCCGGTCAGGGGCCGTTGACAGCAGCCCCTCCGGCAATTCTGTGGGGCTGAGTGGCCGTCAAGTTATGCCCAGTCACACCGGCGTGAATTACTCACCCCACACACGGTGGGACCTGGCAGGTAAGTGTGTGGTGGCAGTCCTGGGATGGGGGCCGGGGGATCCACCCCGGGGGGCGCCCACGGTGGCCTGGCCTGCGATCGGGGCTTAACGATCTGCGGGCGGGCTGGATCCGTGGGGGCCTTCTTTCCTCCGTGCCGGGCCCCTGTAGGGCTCAGCCATATTGCCCTGGGGTCGGTGCGTTGAAGGGAACCCCCGTGCATGCGTAGAAATACACCAGCCGTTCTGCACATGTGCGGGAATACGCCGGCAGTCCGCGCATGCACGAGACCACACCGGCCATTCCGCGCACGCGCAAACTCACGCCGGCCCTTTGCAGCTGGCTGGAGCTGCGGGAGCCATTCCGGCGTCAACGTAGCCCCCAAGAAAGTGGAGAATTCCTCACTTTCGTGGGCTGTTGACGCCGGAGTGGTTGGCGCCAGTTTTCAAGCCGGCGTGGCGACATAGCCCTTGTTGCAGAATTCCGCCCTTCGTGTTTGTGTGGGTTTTGCCCCCACAGCCCAAAAGATGTGCAGGGTAGGTAAGTTGGCCACACTAAAATGCCTCTTAATTGGAAAAAATGAATTGGGTACTCTAAAATAAAAAATAAAAACTTTTATTGAGATAAGGGCTCCATTACAAGCTCAGAGATGGATCATTCACTTCTATTTCTCACCTTGTAAGATAAACATAGGTTAGCATTTAACTCTAATTAACTCTAAGCCTGTTTGATTTGCATTTACCAACACAGTTGTTTATCAGATTCTCAATCAGATATGTCCATTTATCTCACACTTAACAGTGTAATTCCTAACACTAAAAGTTATATTCTCAAAAATTTGAGTTTTGAAATAAATATTTCAGGCGATGGCACAGTGGTATTGTCAGTGGACTTGTAATCCAGGGACCCAGGGTAGTGCTCTGGGGACCTGGGTTCAAACCCCACCATGGCAGATGGTGACATTTGAATTAAATAAAGATCTGGAATTTAAAAATCTTATAGTGACCATGAAACCATAGTTGATTGTTGTAAAAACCACAGCAATATAGTTGACTCTTAAAAGCCCTCTGAAATAGCCAGAACCACTCAGTTCTGGAGATGGACAATCAATGCTGGCCCACACCCCTTGAAATAATTTTTAAAAACTTGTTCCATGAAATATGTGATACCTACTTCTCTGTGACAGTGTATTCTAATGAGTACTTTTCCACTTTACCAAGTGACAGCCCTTTCTAACTGAGCCTGCATTCACTGCCCTAGAAAGCACTTTACGCTATTCAGAATAGAATTGCCTGCAGTAAATGGTTATCTATTACATGAGTGAATTATTCTAAGTGTAAAATGAAATGAAAATCGCTTATTGTCACAAGTAGGCGTCAAATGAAGTTACTGTGAAAAGCCCCTAGTCGCCACATTCCGGCGCCTGTTCGGGGAGGCTGGTACGGGAATTGAACCGTGATGCTGGCCTGCCTTGGTCTGCTTTCAAAGGCAGCGATTTAGCCCTGTGCTAAAAAATGGTTACTATAATGATATTAATATCACCATACTATTGGGAATGCTGATTTTCAAATAAGATCTTTTACCAAGTCCCATCTGTCCTCTCAAGTGGGTTAATGGCACTACTTCAATGGAGAGCAAAGTAATTCTCCCCGCTGTCCTGACGATTATTTATCCCTTAACCAACAAAGCGTCTGGTCATTTATTTCATTGCAGTTTGTAGAAAATTGTTACATGCAAATTGGCTACCATATTTCCCACATTACAACAGTGAAGAAATTTTAAGGCACTTCAAAAGCAGTGAAGCACTTTGTAAAATGTGCCGTGTAAATGGGAGTTATTTCTTTCCGTCTATAATAATATTAGTTCCATTTACTATATAGAGCACTCTTCATTTCAAAACATCTTCCATGTATTTTATGTAAAAAAATTAAGAATTTTTGGAGTGTAGTAAGCATGTAACCAAAGGTTACCATGAAAAACTTCAGTAACTTATTTTATGTTAATGATCTGTGATCCTTCAGCTGTCCTGTGAGTGCTTTACCATGGTGGGTGAGGGGTTGGATGGCTTATTTGCCCTGGGGCCAATTGAGGCCCTTAAATGGCCAATTAATCACCACTTAATGGGTTTCCTCCTATTGCAGCTGGGATTTTACCCACAGTGGGGCTGTGCCAAGTGTAAAAGCTGTCAGGTGAAACCTGGTGGCATCATTGCCAGGCTGGGATGGTGCCTGACCAGTAGGCACACTGTGTTATCAGAGGCACCCTCCACATTTCCTCTGCCTGCTAATCAAGGCCACCCTCACACCTTGCCAGCCTGGTCCCAGCAAGACACCAGGCTGACCTGAAAGTGTGGGCCCATGGCATCTCCTCTTAAAAGACCACAGTAGTCCTCCCAGTGGCCATCTTTCCCAGTGGCGCTGTTGGGGCAAGACAGTTGCTTGTCATTCGATTGACTGACAGCTATCAGAGATGGGTGTTCCTCTCCCACCAGGGTGGAAGGCTCGCCTCAAACAAATTAGCGGCTAGATGGCTGGAAAATAGCTGACGGATGAGCTGGTAAAGTATAGGCATGATAGCCATTGACCTTTGGACCAGAGACCAGGGAGCCCTGCATAATATTCAAAGCAATGTTTATAGACTAGAGAATTTATTTCCAACATTAAGTTTGCTTAAATTTGCCTCAGTTTGCCAATGGTTTTCTTGATCATGACTCTTGTGGCTCTGTAACTGCCTGGGTTTCTGACAGAGTCATGAGCTATATCCTCAAGGAATAGCCTTTGTTACCCAATTACCAACTTGGTAATTGACAGGCCTTTTTGGAAGAAAGGCATGGCATGGTACTGAAGAATATCCACTGCCCAGATGCTGGGCACAGACATATGATGCAGAGTACGTTAAGTGAGTGGAATCCTTTACAGTTAACAAACGTAACAGACTGGTGATAAGGAACAACAAGACAATACATGTACAGTCAATGGCACCTTGAACTCTGGGGAAAGCCTGCCATTAGGGATCAATGCCAGAGCCTTAACCTTTTACAATTCCTATAAATTACTTGGATGAACAGACTGAAGGTATAGTTTCTAAATTTGCTGATGACACAAAGATAGGTAGGAAAGTAAATTGTGAAGATGACGTGAGTGGGCTACAAAGGGACACAGATAGGTTACATGAGTGAGAACAATATGGCAAATGGAGAATAATTTTCGGGAAATGTTTTCGGGATCCTTAAGGGGGAGGGGGAGCAGCCCCAAGCCGTGGTCCACATAGGTACCAACGACATAGGTAGGAAAAGGGATAGGGATGTAAGGCAGGAATTCAGGGAGCTAGGTGGAAACTTAGATCCAGGACAAACAAAGTTATTATCTCTGGGTTGTTACCTGTGCCACGTGATAGCGAGACGAGGAATAGGGAGAGAGAGGAGTTGAACACGTGGCTACAGGGATGGTGCAGGAGGGAGGGTTTCAGATTTCTGGATAATTGAGGCTCATTCTGGGGTCGGTGGGACCTCTACAAACGGGATGGTCTACACCTGGACCAGAGGAGTACCAATATCCTGGGGGGGAAATCTTCGGGAGGGTTTTAACTAGTTCAGCAGGGGCTTGGGAACCTGAATTGTAGGTCCAGTATACAGGAGGTTGAGAGTAGTGAGGTCATGAGTAAGGTTTCAAAGTTGCAGGAGTGTACCGGCAGGCAGGAAGGTGGTTTAAAGTGTGTCTTCTTCAATGCCAGGAGCATCCGGAATAAGATGGGTGAACTTGTGGCATGGGTTGTGGCCATTTCGGAGACATGAATAGAGCAGGGACAGGAATGGTTGTTGCAGGTGCCGGGGTTTAGATATTTCAGTAAGCTCAGGGAAGGTGGTAAAAGAGGGGGAGGGGTGGCATTGTTAGTCAAGGACAGTATGACGGTGGCAGAAACAACGTTTGATGAGGGCTTGTCTACTGAGGTAGTATGGGCTGAGGTTAGAACCAGGAAAGGAGAGGTCACCCTGTTAGGGGGTTTCTATAGGCCTCCGAAAAGTTCCAGAAATGTAGAGGAAAGGATTGCAAAGATGATTCTGGATAGGAGCGAAAGCAACAGGGCAGTTGTTATGAGGGACTTTAGCTTTCCACATATTGACTGGAAACGCTATAGTTCGAGTATTTTTGATTGGTCCGTTTTTGTCCAATGTGTGCAGGAGGGTTTCCTGACACAATATGTAGATAGGCCAACGAGAGGTGAGGCCATATTGGATTTGGTCTTGGGTAATGAACCAGGACAGGTGTTAGATTTGGAGGTAAGTGAGCACTTTGGTGATAGTGACCACAATTCGATTACGTTTAATTTAGTGATGGAAAGGGATAGGTATATACCGCAGGGCAAGAGTTATATCTGGGGGAAAGGCAGTTATGATGTGATGAGGCAAGACTTAGGATGCATCGGATGGAGAGGAAAACTGCAGGGGATGGGCACAATGGAAATGTGGAGCTTGTTCAAGGAACAGCTACTGCGTGTCCTTGATAAGTATGTACCTGTCAGGCATGGAGGAAGTGGTCGAGAAGGGAACCGTGGTTTACTAAAGCAGTCAAAACACTTGTCAAGAGGAAGAAGGAGGCTTATGTAAAGATGAGACATGAAGGTTCAGTTAGGGCGCTCGAGAGTTCGCTAGGAAGGACCTAAAGAGAGAGCTAAGAAGAGCCAGGAGGGGACATGAGAAGTCTTTGGCAGGTAGGATCAAGGATAACCCTAAAGCTTTCTATAGATATGTCAGGAATAAACGAATGACTAGGGTAAGAGTAGGGCCAGTCAAGGACAGTGGTGGGAAGTTGTGCTTGGAGTCCGAGGAGATAGGAGAGGTGCTAAATGAATATTTTTCGTCAGTATTCACACAGGAAAAAGAAATCATTGTCGAGGAGAATACTGAGATTCAGGCTACTAGTCTAGAAGGGCTTGAGATTCATAAGGAGGAGATGTTAGCAATTCTGGAAAGTGTGAAAATAGATAAGTCCCCAGGGCTGGATGGGATTTATCCTAGGATTCTCTGGGAAGCTAGGGAGGAGATTGCTGAGCCTTTGGCTGTGATCTTTAAGTCATCTTTGTCTACAGGAATAGTGCCAGAAGACTAGAGGATAGCAAATGTTGTCCCCTTGTTCAAGAAGGGGAGTAGAGACAACACCGGTAACTATAGACCAGTGAGCTTTACTTCTGTTGTGGGCAAAATCTTGGAAAGGTTTACAAGAGATAGGATGTATAATCATCTGGAAAGGAATAATTTGATTAGAGATAGTCAACACGGTTTTGTGAAGGGTAGGTCGTGCCTCACAAACCTTATTGAGTTCTTTGAGAAGGTGACCAAACAGGTGGATGAGGGTAAAGCAGTTGATGTGGTGTATATGGATTTCAGTAAAGCGTTTGATAAGGTTCCCCACGGTTGGCTACTGCAGAAAATACGGAGGCAGGGGATTCAGGGTGATTTAGCAGTTTGGATCAGAAATTGGCTAGCTGGAAGAAGGCAAAGGGTGGTGGTTGATGGGAAATGTTCAGACTGGAGTCCAGTTACTAGTGGTGTACCATAAGGATCTGTTTTGGGGCCACTGCTGTTTGTCATTTTTATAAATGACCTGGAGGAGGGCGTAGAAGGATGGGTGAGTACATTTGCAGATGACACTAAAGTCGGTGGAGTTGTGGACAGTGCGGACAGATGTTACAAGTTACAGAGGGACATAGATAAGCTGCAGCGCTGGGCTGAGAAGTGGCAAATGGAATTTAATGCAGAAATGTGTGAGGTGATTCATTTTGGAAGGAATAACAGGAAGACAGAGTACTGGGCTAATGGTAAGATTCTTGGCAGTGTGGATGAGCAGAGAGATCTCGGTGTCCATGTACATAAATCCCTGAAAGTTGAGAGGGTTGTTAAGAAGGCGTACGGTGTGATATCTTTTATTGGTAGAGGGATTGAGTTTCGGAGCCATGAGGTCATGTTGCAGCTGTACAAAACTCTGGTGCGGCCGCATTTGGAGTATTGCAAGCAATTCTGGTCGTCGTATTATAGGAAGAATGTGGAAGCATTGGAAAGGGTGCAGAGGAGATTTACCAGAATGTTGCCTGGTATGGAGGGAAGATCTTATGAGGAAAGGCTGAGGGACTTGAGGCTGTTTTTGTTAGAGAGAAGAAGGTTAAGAGGTGACTTAATTGGGGCATACAAGATGATCAGAGGATTGGATAGGGTGGACAGTGAGAGCCTTCTTCCTCGGATGGTGATGTCTAGCACGAGGGGACATAGCTTTAAATTGAGGGGAGATAGATGTAAGACAGGTATCAGAGGTAGGTTCTTTACTCAGAGAGTAGTAAGGGTGTGGAATTCCCTGCCTGCAACATTAGTGGACTTGCCAACACTAAGGGCATTCAAATGGTCATTGGATAGACATATGGATGATAAGGGAATAGTGTAGATGGGCTTTAGAGTGGTGTCACAGGTCGGCGCAACATCGAGGGCCGAAGGGCCTATACTGCGCTGTAATATTCTAATGTGGGCAAAATGTGAAATTTTGTCCGGACTATGTCAAGGAACTGTCCTCATACAGCTCATTACGATTTTCCTGGTCCCCTGCCTCCCAGCTAACCACCCGAGACAGGTAACATCCTGCCCGTGGGGCCAATTGCTGCTGGGTAAGTTCAGAACATGTTGAGCATCCCAATCCATCCCAACAAGAAGCTCAGTGCAATCATTTAAATATTCTTCTATTTGCAAACTCTTATTGTTCATTCATCTTTACCAATATGGCAGCCAGTGTAAGTCTCACTGATACTCTGTACAGCTTCTTCCCACCATATTGCAATGTTACAAGGTTGTTAGTTATTCTAAAAGTGTCTGCTACACAGCCACCCTTTTAGGTCAATACATTTTTCCTGAGGTGTGGTCCGCAAAACTGCATTCAGTACTGAATATGGTGTCTGGTCAAGGATCTTTCGAGTTGAAGCCTTACTTCCTCCATTTATTTTCCAACCCCCCTTGAGATAGTGGCTAGCATTCCATTAGTCTTTTATGATAGCCATTTTGTATCTGTGTAGAAGCTTTTTTGTGATTTGTGCATGTGTATGGAGGAATATAGCAATAAATTCAAAGTTAGAAGTAAATCCAGCTCTAAATAAGGAGTTATAAGGTTAAGAAGAATGTTACTCCCATGAAGTAGAGATTAAAACTTAAAAGCAGAGTTAATCTGCTGTGCAAAGGCTTAAAAATGCATAATCAGGCCAGGGCATAATTATGTGCTCAAGGACAGCAACATCCTCTGGCACGTCCTCTAGCAAAAGGCAATTCTAAAAAAAACAGGAATTGGCCTTTACATCACCTCAGAAAAGCATTGGTAAATTGTAAGAGACTGCAATCTATCTATGGATAGCATTAAGGATGACCCGATTTAACTTGTTAACCAAATCCTTGAAACACGGTTTGAAAGGAAGTGACCACTATCTGCACCTTCGGTATTTTGTTTGATTGAAGGATGTTGGCTAAAAGTGAAGGATGTTGACAAAAAACAAAGGATGTTGTCCAGCATGAGTGCTCAACATGCTTTCTGATGGCTTAGTACTTTTAGGGTATAAATGTTAGAACTACACGGTAGGCCTTCTAGATTTGTTGGATTCACTACAGCATCTCTCAAGGTAAAGGTAGTGTAATTCTATGATGATAATTCTCCTCTTAATTGGGATGAAGGTATCTTGCTAGACTCAGTAGCTTTCTACGTGGGGATAAAAGGTAAATACTATTTCTAACATTGATGGATATCTTACATAACTCTCTGTAACGTTAATAAGACTTGGATTCTCTATTGGAAACAAAATAATACTTACTTTTCCTCAAACTATAAATGTTGTGATTGAATTAACATCAAAAATTAATTGCATGTTTGATTCTTTAATAAGCTTTAATATACTTCAGGAAAATATTGTCTCAGATAGTATTCTGCATCCAAACTGAAAACTCCATCTACATAAATTGTTGAGGAGAGATGACCAGATCCTTATAATATCCGAGTTGTTATAATCTAGCTAAAATATGTTAAAATGGCTATCTAAAGGATGGTAATGTTCTCTGGTGGTTTATTTAATTCTGCGAGAGTTAGATCAGTTTTTCAGACCTGTTTAAATTTCTGTGAGGCCTGTTTTTATCAACATTAAATGAGAATGAGCATCTGAAGAGCACACCTGATCAGGAATAGTCCCAAAAATGGGGCTACAATTATGGGGCTGGTTTAGCACAGTGGGCTAAACAGCTGCCTTGTAATGCAGAACATTGCCAGCAGCGCGGGTTCAATTCCCATACCGGCCTCCCTGAACAGGCGCCAGAATGTGGCGACTAGGGGGTTTTCACAGTAACTTCATTGAAGCTTACTTGTGACAATAAGTGATTATTAATATTAATTAATTAATACACTTCACGGGGATCCAATCATCTCTGTTTCTGCACAGCCCCGAGCCTCTTACTGATAAGAAAGTCTTCTGAGTCAGCTTCCTTGATCCGCAGTGGATGACCTTGCACTTCACAATGTTGAATTCCACCTGCCACAGTTTTGCCTACTCACTTAATCTATGTCCTTGAACTTTCTATTCCCATTGACACAATTTATTATCATGGCTCATTTACAGAGCTGGAGATACAACTCTCTGCTCTTCTATATAAATTATTATTATTTTTAAAAAAAAATGTTGATTCAGAATTTTTCACCAAAAATTTTCAACCATTTAACCCCCCCCCCCCCCCCACCGTAACAGAAAGAAAAGAAAAGTAACAGAGCAAGACACAAACATATCAATCCAACATAATACAGAACTTTGTACAATGCGTTCCTCCCACCCATATTGATTTTCCCATATGTTCTTGTTTTTCCTTTCTCAAGTGCCCCGAGTAAAAACCCCTTTCCCCTCCCACCCTTCTACCCCCCTCTGAAAGAAACGCCCCCCCCTCCCCCCCCTCCCCCTCCTCCCCCTCCCTCCCCCTCCCTGGGTTGCTGCTGCGGCTGACCGACCTCCATCTAACGCTCCGCGAGATAGTCTAGGAACGGTTGCCTGAAGAACCCCTGCGCAGACCCTCTCAAGGCAAACTTTATCCTCTTCAGCTTGATGAACCCTGCCATGTCGTTTGTCCAGGCTTCCACACTGGGGGGCTTCGCGTCTTTCCACAATAGCAAGATCCTCCGCCGGGCTACCAGAGACGCAAAGGCCAGGATACCGGCCTCTTTCACCTCCTGCACTCCCGGCTCGTCCGCCACTCCAAATAGTGCTAGCCCCCAACTTGGCTTGACCCGGACTTTCACCACCTTAGACATAGCCCTCGCAACACCCCTCCAGAACCCATCCAGTGCCGGGCACGACCAGAACCTATGGCCGTGATTCATCGGGCTTCCTGAGCACCTCCCACATCTGTCCTCCAACCCAAAGAACTTACTCAGCCTCGCCCCTGTCATATGCGCTCTGTGAATAACCTTAAACTGTATCAGGCTGAGCCTGGCACACGAGGAAATGGAATTAACCCTACTTAGGGCATCAGCCCACAGACCCTCTTCAATCTCCTCCCCCAACTTCTCCTCCCATTTCCCCCTCAGCTCCTCTACCATAGCCTCCTCCTCTTCTTTCATCTCCTGATATATCGCCGACACCTTGCCCTCTCCGACCCATACACACAAAATCACACTGTCCTGAATCCCCTGTGCCGGGAGCAACGGGAATTCCCTCACCTGCCGCCTCACAAACGCCCTCACTTGCATGTACCTGAAAGCGTTTCCCGGGGGTAGCCCAAACTTCTCCTCCAGCGCCCCTAGGCTCGCAAACGTCCCATCGATGAACAGGTCCCCCATTCTTCTAATCCCTGCCCGATGCCAGCTCTGAAACCTCCCGTCCATCCTTCCTGGGACAAACCGATGGTTATCTCTGATCGGGGACCATACCGAGGCTCCCATCGCACCCCTGTGTCGTCTCCATTGCCCCCAGATCTTTAGCGTTGCCGCCACCACTGGACTTGTGGTGTACCTTGTCGGCGAGAGTGGCAGCGGTGCCGTCACCAGCGCCCCCAGGCTCGTTCCTTTACAGGACGCCCTCTCCAACCTCTTCCATGCTGCCCCCTCTCCCTCCATCACCCACTTACGGATCATTGCCACGTTGGCTGCCCAGTAGTAGCCACCCAGATTCGGCAACGCCAGCTCTCCTCTATCTCTATTACGCTCCAGAAATCCCCTCCTTACCCTCGGGGTCTTGTTTGCCCACACAAAACCTACAATGCTCCTGCTTACCCTCTTACAAAAGGCCTTGGTGATCACAATTGGAAGGCACTGGAACACAAAAAGAAACCTCGGGAGGACCATCATTTTAATCGACAGTCCTCCTCCATCTGCTCCACCAGCCGCGTCAAATTATGTTTATGCAGGGCCCCCCAACTCCTAGCTATTTGGATCCCCAAGTACCAAAAGCTCCTTTCCGCCCTCCTCAATGGTAGATTGTCCATCCCTGTTCCCTGGTCCCCTGGATGCACCACAAAGAGCTCACTTTTCCCTACATTGAGCTTATAGTCCGAGAAATCCCGCAACTCCCTCAGGACCTGCATGACCTCCACCATCCCCTCCATTGGATCCGCCACATACAGCAACAGGTCGTCTGCATACAGCGACACTCGATGCTCCTCTCCCCCTCGGACCACCCCCCTCCATTTCCTGGACTCCCTTAATGCCATGGCCAAAGGTTCAATTGCTAATGCAAACAACAGGGGGGACAGGGGGCACCCCTGCCTCGTCCCTCGATACAGCCGAAAATACTCCGACCTCCGCCGATTCTTAACCACACTCGCCACCGGGGCTCTATATAGGAGCTTAACCCAACTGATAAACCCCTCCCCAAACCCAAACCTCCGCAACACTTCCCAGGGATACTCCCACTCTACTCGGTCAAAGGCCTTCTCCACGTCCATAGCTGCCACTATCTCCGCCTCTCCCTCCACCGATGGCATCATTATCACGTTTAGGAGCCTCCGCACATTGGTGTTTAGCTGCCTGCCCTTTACAAATCCCATCTGGTCCTCGTGAATCACCCCCGGGACACAGTCCTCTATCCTCGTAGCCAGTACTTTTGCCAGCAACTTAGCATCCACGTTAAGGAGCGAAATCGGCCTATACGGCCCACATTGTAGTGGGTCCTTATCCCGCTTCAGGATCAAAGAGATCATCGCCTCAGACATTGTCGGGGACAGGGTCCCCCCCTCCCTTGCCTCATTGAAAGTCCTCACCAGCAACGGGGCTAACAGGTCTACGTACTTCCTGTAGAACTCAACCGGGAACCCATCTGGTCCCAGGGCCTTCCCCGCCTGCATACTCCCCAGTCCCTTAATCAGCTCCTCCAACCCAATTGGCGCCCCCAAACCAGCCACCTCCTGCTCCTCCACCCGCGGGAACCTCAGTTGGTCCAAGAATCGTCACATCCCCTCTTCCCCCGCTGGTGGCTGAGATCTGTACAGCTCCTCATAGAAGGCCTTAAATGCCTCATTTACTTTCATCGCACTCCACACCGTAGTTCCTCTTCCATCCTTGACTCCACCTATCTCCCTCGCTGCCATCCTCTTACGGAGCTGATGTGCCAGCATCCAGCTCACCTTCTCCCCATATTCATATATCGCCCCCTGTGCCTTCCTCCACTGTGCCTCTGCCTTCCCTGTGGTCAACAGGTCGAATTCCATCTGGAGACTTCGCCTCTCCCTAAGTAGTCCCTCTTCAGGGGCCTCTGCATATCTCCTGTCGACCCTTAAAATCTCCCCCACTAACCTCTCCCTTTCCCTGCCCTCTCTCTTCTCCCTGTGAGTCCTGATGGAGATTAACTCTCCCCTGACCACCGCCTTCAGTGCCTCCCATACTACCCCCACCTGCACCTCCCCATTGTCATTGGCCTCCAAATGCACCTTTCAATGCACCCCCGTACCCTCCCGCACACCTCCTCATCTGCCAGTAATACCACATCCAAACGCCACAGCGGGCGTTGGTCCCTCTCCTCTCCCAACTCCAGTTCCACCCAGTGCGGGGCTTGGTCTGAAATGGCTATGGCCGAATACTCCGTTCCCTCCACTTTCGGGATCAGCGCCCTGCTCAGAACAAAAAAATCTATCCGGGAGTAGGCTTTGTGTACATGGGAGAAAAAAGAAAATTCCCTGGCCAGGGGTCTGGCAAATCTCCCCAGTCCCTTAATCAGCTCCTCCAACCCAATCGACGCCCCCAAACCAGCCACCTCCTGCTCCTCCACCCTCGGGAACCTCAGTTGGTCCAAGAATCGTCAGTCATGATCTTATTGAAAGGCGTAGCATGCTGAAGGGGCTGAACGGCCATCTCATGTTCCTAATTCACATGCTCATACACGCAACCAAATTATGTGCATCTCTTGGGTGCCGATTCATTCAGGTCCACATCAGTCTTAAATTTTACATCCAAGGCTTCACGGGCAGCACCCCCACTGAGACTTTTGGAAAGCAAAGAAAGGGTTGCATTTATATTCTTGACCTCACAGCTAGCTTTTCTTTTACAGTTAACGTTGCAGTGGAGTCGCTGTTATAATGTAGCAGCAGAGAGACTTTAGGGCAATTCTGGGTGGATATGCCCAGCTGGGTCAAGTGGCCTCCCTCGCTTGTCAGCGATCTGAAGATTTGGTTTTGGGATCAAAAGAGTTAAGCTTTTTTTTTTCTCTCTCACTTGCTTTTGAATTGAAGGCTGATTTTCGCACCCATAAACTGTTTGTGATGCTTAGTCACTGGCTAATTGGCTTTGACAGTTAGTGCAGTCAGCAGCTGAATGGTGTCAGGAGGAATTAGATGGGTGTGATAGACTGCCAAGAGCAAATTAGTTTGTCACTTGTGACATGCCTGTGAAGCGCTTTCGGCTTGGGGAACTACTTTGTAGTAAGTGAAAGGGAGGGAGAGACTGAGAGAGAGAAGGAAACTGGGAGTGGCTGGAACATAGGAGGAGCAGTAGGCCAATCAGCCCCTCCAGCCAGCAATTTGATATTGATTAATCTGTGCCTATTTGGCTTAGCATCCATGGCCTTTTGAGGAGAGATTTCTGCTGCACTTAGTGTGAGTAAATGTTCTCCAATTTCCCTCCCATTGGAATAAATGTTTATTCACAAAGAGGAGAAATCAGATTGACCTCCTTGTGAACCTGCTCCCGGGCCTGGCAAAGCTTGCCAAAAACAGGTCCAGATAGCGGGCGACCAAGGGGGTCGCCCAACCGGACTGTCTGCCCCTCTTCCATGGCTTTATTCGTGGCCGGATGTCACTGGAGAGGAAGCATGTGGTGTCCATGGGCACACTCGAGGCCTTCCGGGCTGGCTGGGCACCGCAGGGGTAGGACTGCTTTCTCGACGCCAATTTTCACATTTTGGTTTGATGCTTTACGTTCCTCTTTGTTCTTTTTGGGCTGTGCTCCGATTGTTCTTTGCAGGAGCGGCCCCCTTTAATTTATCCGTTAGTTAGTTTCAGTTCTTCAAATTAGTTGATTGACCCTATAATACACCCTCGTGACTCACGAGAGTCAGTAGGATTCAGGCAGCTTGTGCTGCTGTGAGAGGTGGAGGGCTCATCACCGTCGCTGACTGGAGTTACATGGAGGAGGGAAAGAAGAATGGCAGGCTATTGCTGCCTACAATAGGGGAGGGAATAAGGGGGGAACAATAGGGGAGGGAATAAGGGAGGAACAATAGGGGAGGGAATAAGGGGGGAACCATAGGGGAGGGAATAAGGGGGGAACAATAGGGGAGGGAATAAGGGGGGAACAATAAGGGGGGAACAATAGGGGAGGGAATAAGGGGGGAACAATAGGGGAGGGAATAAGGGGGGGAACAATAGGGGAGGGAATAAGGGGGGAACAATAGGGGAGGGAATAAGGGGGGAACAATAGGGGAGGGAATAAGGGGGGAACAATAGGGGAGGGAATAAGGGGGGAAACAATAGGGGAGGGAATAAGGGGAGGGAATAAGGGGGGGAACAATAGGGGAGGGAATAAGGGGGGGGGACAATAGGGGAGGGAATAAGGGGGGGGAACAAGAGGGGAGGGAATAAGGGGGGAACAATAGGGGAGGGAATAAGGGGAGGGAATAAGGGGGGGAACAATAGGGGAGGGAATAAGGGGGGGAACAATAGGGGAGGGAATAGGGGGGGAACAATAGGGGAGGGAATAGGGGGGGAACAATAGGGGAGGGAATAGGGGGGGAACAATAGGGGAGGGAATAAGGGGGGAACAATAGGGGAGGGAACAATAGGGGAGGGAATAAGGGGGGAACAATAGGGGAGGGAATAAGGGGGGAACAATAGGGGAGGGAATAAGGGGGGAACAATAGGGGAGGGAATAAGGGGGGAACAATAGGGGAGGGAATAAGGGGGGAACAATAGGGGAGGGAATAAGGGGGGAACAATAGGGGAGGGAATAAGGGGGGAACAATAGGGGAGGGAATAAGGGGGGAACAATAGGGGAGGGAATAAGGGGGGAACAATAGGGGAGGGAATAAGGGGGAACAATAGGGGAGAGAATAAGGGGGGAACAATAGGGGAGGGAATAAGGGGGGAAACAATAGGGGAGGGAATAAGGGGGGAACAATAGGGGAGGGAATAAGGGGGGAGTGTTGTCTTTCCTGTCCCCCACTTCTTCCTTGCCTGCCAATTCTAACTAGGCCCCTTCCTGAACTGCAGGCCTCCTCTCTCTCTCTCTCTCTCTCTCTGCCTCCCCCTCCCCCTCCCCCTCTGTCCTCCCACCCAGTCACCCCAGGTGGGAGTGGGACCATTCAAGGCCTACAGCCCCTGAGGTGGGGGTGGGACTTCTGCTGGGCCCTCTCGGGTTGAAGATCCTGCCAAGCCCTCGGTCCTCTCACCCCCATGCCTGAGGTGGGAGTGGGACTACTGGTGGGCCCTCCCGGGCTGAAAATCCTGCCCTGCCATTGGTCCTCCCACCATCCAGCCTAAGTGGGGGTGGGATCCCTTGAGGACTTTTGTTGGGGCCCCTCCAAGGCTGAAGATCTCCCTACCACCTGCGGTGGGTTTGGGGCAGCTTGGGACATTGTTGGGCCCCTCCCGGGCTGAATACTCTACCCCACTCATCATCCGCTGTTGATGGACAGCGTAGAGAACTAGCCATGCCAGTGTTTTCCCTCGTGGCATTGGTTGTTGCGGTGCCACGTACACCCCCCCACCCCCCCAATCTTCTGGCCAGCCAGCAGCAGTGCAGTCCAAAACCACCTATGTGGGGGTGGCAACCTCCAAATCCTCTGCTGCCCCCGCAGCCCTACCGCCCTTCTGCCTGCTGACAAGGTGGTTGGGTGAAGTGCTATCCCCACCCCGCCATGACCATTGAGGCATGGTATGCATTCAATGGCCAGGGTCGTCATCCCCTTGGCCATTGTAACCGCCTCGTGGAAGGACGGCAATGTCGTGTTTTTCCTGCGGGACGAGCAAGTGGTCCACTCGCCCTGGAAAAGGGTGTCCCGGTGAGCGGGACGCACGTGGCGGTGGACCCGCTGGAGGCCACTGCCGAGCAAGTCATAATGTCCAACGTCCCTCCCTACCTCCCACCGAGCTCCTCCTCCCTCACCTCCATCTACTGGAGGAGGTTAGGTCTGGGGTGGCACCACTCACGCTCGGCCTGAGGGGTCCCTCCCTCTGCCACATCTACTCCTTCTAGTGCCAGATCTTAGTCCGCCTGGTCGGGGAGGAGGTCACGGGGAGGGGGTTGGTTTCTCGGTCTCCCACCAAGGGGAGGCCTTTAGGATATCCTGGTCCACGGGCGGCATGCGGTGCCACGCTTGGTGCACATCTGCTACAGCTGCCCCGCCCTTGCGGCCACTGCTGCCAACACGTCTCCAAGGCAGACACCTCCTCCACCATCTCTTCGTCCACCACCTTGCGTTGGTGTGCCCAGAAGCCGGCCCTAGGTGCCATCGCGGCTGTAGGTGTGTTGGGAGGGAGCCTCTGCGCGACCAAAGGCCTCCCAGTAAGGCCAAAAATCAGATGGCACAGGTCACTCCTGGCCCAGACATGCTCAAAGATCCCGTGCCCGTCCAGACCGGCCTGCGGGCAACTACTCCATCCCGCGCCGCCGTCAAAACATCCTGGGTCCGGCAAAGCCACCACACGAGCTCCAGAGGGCGGTGGGGATGCAGTATGCGGCCCCAAGCCGGTCGGGGTGCTACAGCCCCACCACAACCCCAGGGCTGGCGGACATGCAGGGATGCGGGGGGACAGTGTGGAGTGCCCTCCAGCGGTGGAGGCCCCGCAGTCAGGTGGCTCCACCCCCCACAAGCGCCGCATTTCCGGGCAGGAAGGGGAAGTAGACCTTGTTATCCCTTCCCCAGTCGAGGGGTAAATGTCAGCGCAGTACATCCTTTTCGACATCACGGCCAGCCCCAAAAGGAAAAAGGTCAAGGACCCCAGGCATTTTTGCAGTCTTGTGGAGTCCGTGGGCCATGACTATGTTGAGTGTTCTAGGTTGCACTCCCTTTTTAGTTTTTTAACAACATTGTTGTTAAAGTTGTTTGCACTTCAGCCCCACGCTCCTGATCTACGAGCATCCGATGAGGAGGGGGGTGGGGAAGGTGGAGGACCTACTTGTGAACCTGGGCCTGGCAAAGCTTTCCATAAACTGGTCCAGGCAGCGGGCGACCGAAGGGGTCATCCAGCCCTCCTTCCGCAGCTTTGTTCACAGCTGGGTGTTCCCTGGAGAGAGAGTATGCAGTGTCCACTGGCTCTCTCGAGGCCTTCTGAGCCGGTGGGCACCACAGGGTTGGATTGCTTTATCGATCCCTCTTTTCACATTATAATTTAATGTTGTTAAGTTTCTGTTCTTTTAAAAAATAATTTGGGCAGTTCCCCGACCAGGATTTGTCCCTCGGGTAATTTCCTTTTGCATATTATGTTGATTGGACCTCAAAATACATCAAGGACCCCAGGAGCATAAGTCCCACCTACTGAGAGCTGCCAGCCAATCCGAGACTGGCGGGTCTTTTGACCGACAGTGTCATCTGGAAGGTGGTGTCTTCCACCGTTAGGACATCCATCCGAAGTCTAGCACTGGATACGAGGCAACAAATGGGAGGCTGTCTGGACAGATGGCCAGATATCTGTTTATCCAGGTGGCTTCATTATGAATGCTTGTCAGAGCTCTAAGACTGACTAATTCATTCAAACCTGTGAGCAATGTTTACACAGTCACAAAGAAGATTGCTAGAATTATTTTAACTGACACTTTTATGAGACTGAAATAAATGTTTCTTTCATCAAAGTGATTTTTCAGTGCCTGTTTTTATTTATTTGGACAGGATTAAGAGATGCTAAAAGGCTGGATTCTCCGATTTTGAGGCTATACCTGCGGATTGGCCCTCCCCCGACTGGCGGCGCTGGACTGAGTCCACAGCCGCCACACCCGAGTTCCCGACGGATGACACCACACGCGACCGACGCCGTCGGGAAGTCGGCCGGTCAGGGGCGGAGCATCGGGGATGGGCCTCGGGCAATGTCCTGAGGCCGTCGATACTCTCGGATTATGCTGCTTGGTTGGGTCTGATTCGGTCATGAATGGGGATTCTCCGGCTGATCGGCGAACCAATTTCTGCGTCGGCGACTGGAGAATCCCCCGGTGACCGGAGAATCCTGCCTTAAATGTTTATCGATTGTAGTATGAATAACAATGTTTGATTGACACTGTTATGAGGTTGCAAGAGGAGCAGTCTTTTTTCAGAGTCCGTTTCAGGAGCATATCAAAAACCTGGTAGTGTTATAATTTTTGCTCATTGGTTTTGCTCATAGTAAACACAATAAAAGTGGGCATGGAGATGCTTGGGATAATGAAATAGGCATGGAGTAATAGAGGGGATATGGCAGGGGTAGGCGAGGTTTGAATGGGTCATAGGGATAGGGGGGTGGGGGGGGAATGGAGGGGTCCTGTAGTTTGTGGGGGGGCATTGACATTTTAAATTTACCTGTCAAGAGATTCCTGATTTCCCCCAAGGTTAGTAAACGGACTTACCCGGCAGGGTTCCCACAGTCTTTCGGGACCTACCCACCTCAGGGGATGGGAATTAGGATTTGCAGCAGGGATTTAATTTGCAAACCCAACATAATTTTAAGTTCACATTGGGTTGTGACCTGCCACATTTCCCAACCAGGGGAAAATGGTGGGACTGGCCTGGCAACTTTTGAAACGTGTTTCGTTCTGGGGTTTGTTTAGCAGCGGGAGTGGCAATTCTAGCCCTTGGGTTGAGATTAATTATGGAAAAGAACAAAAAGGAAACAAATGTGAAAATAATCGATGCGAGAGCTCATTTCAGACACTGGCCCAGGTGGATTGGTATCAAAACTTAGCAAAACAGTAAATGAAAATTTAATGTCTTCAAAGTTTGGATACAGAGTGGACAAATTCACACAAGGGGGTAAGAATGAAAGTGCATTCAATGCTAGAGTTCCCTGGATGGCCAAACATATAGAGATTCACACAAAACAAGGAAGCTTATGATGAATGTTAGTTTCATATTTCAATAGTGAACCAAGATGAATACAAAATATACAGAGTGCTGAAAAAGCCAATGAGAGGTGAAGTGCATGTAAGAGAATAGATTACTGTGCAAATTAAAAGGGAACCAAAAAGTAATTTAGAAAAACATAAATAGGAAAAAAAGGTAGTCAAAGGAAGGGTGGAGACAATTGGGGACCAAAAAAAGATGTTTAGCAGGCAGAGAGCATTGCTGACCTGTCATTGAAGGATTTGTAATTGGCTGAGGGACAGAAGGCAGAGAATAATGGTGAGAGGTTGTTTTACAGACTGACGGGTAGTATGCAGTAGTGTCCACTAGGGGTCAGCGTTGAGACCACCGCTCTGACAGGTTAATGACCTGGATGGAGGGAACTTGGCCCATGTATCTGAAGAATTGGCAGGGAAGGCATCCCCTGACCACAGCAGCCACAATGTCATTTCATGATCTAGTGAACGTTGACTGGCAGAAGGTGGGACTTCTGCCTATCACCGGGAGAAGGTCTCTCCTTGGAGAGCAGCCGGCTAATCAGATTGGCTGGCAGCTCTCGCCAATCATCCCAGGACCAGCATTGCTGTGGCCAGAGATAGCTGCTGATAGCTGCCTGAAACTAAAATGACGAACTGGAGGAAAGGTCTTGGTATTGAGGGGGGTTGGCGGGGTAGGGAAGGCCTGAAGTGATCTCAGGGGATATGTCGGGGGGGGGGGGGGGGGGTGGCTAGGTCCAGAGGCCACCAGGCCATAGGGGGAGGGTGCCCCAGTCAACATGAGTCTTCTGATGGTGGATCGGCCATACTAAATTGCCCCTTAGTGTCCAAAAGGTTAGGTGGGATTATGGGGATACGGTAGGGGCATGGGCCTAGATAGCATGTTCTTTTGGAGAGTCGCTGCAAACTCAATGTGTCGAATGGCCTCCTTCTGCTCTGTAGGGATTCTATAATTCCATGAAATTTAATGACCTAGACCTTGGAGGTGCAGAGCGTAATTGCAAAGTTTTGCAGTTGACACAAAATTTGGAAGTCTTCTGAAATAAGAGTACGATAGTGATAGAATGGGTGGACATGTGACAGATGAAATTTAATGCAGGGAAGTGTAAACTGATAGATTTTGGTAGGAAGAGGAATGCAAAATAAAATAAGGAATATGATTCGGAAGGCAGTGCAGGAGCAGGGGCACTTGCAGCTATATGTGCCTGAATTGTCGGAGGTGGCAGGTTGTGACAGTGATTAATAAGGCACACAGGATACTAGTTTAAATAGGCATAGAGTCCAAAAGCAAGGAATTTATGTTGAAACCTTATAAAACACTGGTTCAACCTCAACTAGATTATTGTGTCCAATTCTGGGCACTGCAATTTTAAGAAGGAAGAGAAGGTATTGAAGAGAGTGGAAAAAACGTTTTTAAGAATGGTGCCAGGATACTGGGGCTATTCTCCTTAGAGAAGTGAAGACAGAGAGGAAATTTGTGTTCAAGGTTATGTAGGCTTTGGAGACAATAGATAGAGGGAACCTGTTCCTATTGGTAACAAGCTTGAGAACCAGAATACTTTAGGTAATTAGCAAAAGAATCCGAGGCGACATGAGGTAAAACCATTTTATACAGTGAGTAATTAGGAGCTGGAATGAACTGCATGAGAATGTTATGGCAAATTCAATCGTGGTGTTCAAAAGGACATGAGATAATTAGATGAAGAGAAAAACTTTGAAAGTTTTCGGGGAAAAGGCAGGGAAGTGGATCTAGGTGAGTTGTTCTTGCAAAGAGTCAACAAGGACATGATGGGCCAAATGGCCTCATCCTGTGCTGTAACTATTCTATGATTCAATAACTTTTTTATGTTTATGAACTCTGGGGATGTGGGTGTTACTGGCAAGGAAAATATTTATTGCCCATCACTAATTGCTCTTAAGGTTTCTTCAGCCACAGGAATACATGTTGTGAAGATATTTCTGTGGTATTGTTGGGCCGGGAGTTCCAGGATTCTGACCCAGCAAGACTGGAGAAACAGCGATACATTTCCAAATCAGAATCCTATGCAACTTGTAGAGAACACCTGGGATGGTGTTGCCATTAATTTGCTGCCCTTGTCCTTCACATGTGTTTGAAGGTGACTCGATAAGTTGAGAAGGCTGTTAAAATGCTCGATAGGATGCATGTTTTTGCAGCAACTTTTAGACATGAGCACAACCAAAAGGAGGCTGCTGAAAAGAGAAACGCGTTGCCGAAGCTTCTCGTCCTTGATTGCAGAGGACGGGTCCCTGTGTGTGAATGTATGTCACTTCAAACAAGGGTAGATTATCCACGTTACAAGCTCACTGAATATCTTAAATTGGTTGCTGGTGTAGTTATTAGCAAACTCTAGATTCAGCAAGTGGTAACCAATTGCAGAATCACATCTAACAGTAGAAGTTTTGTTTTGGGTTTTGCTTGTGCGGGCTGGTTGAGCACAGTCTGTGCACAGTCTGTTACAAACAACCAAAGGAATATACCGTTTGATTCAATCAGCCAATTATTGGAACGTATGGCTGACACCACGCCGATACTGAAATTCATATCCTGTTGTTCAGTTGTGTGCTATCAATAGTATAAATTGTTATAACTGTTTGAAATTTGGCATTCTTGAATTTGTCCTGTTGAATGCAAAACCTTCTGCAGCATGTCTCTTTTCTGAAACAGCGAGGATGTCCTCTTAAACCTTCATCAAACATCGGTAAGGTCCCAGCTGGGATATCACGGCTAATTCTTAGCAACACACTTCAGAAAGGTAGGAAAAGCCTTCGAGAGGATGCAGCGGGGATTTGCTCGAATGGTATTGGGGATGAAAGCCTTCAGTTTTGAAGGGATCTTTTTTCACAACTGGAATGTGAGAAGAAATTAGATACCTGTGATCAAAATCATGAAAGATTTTGTTAAAGTAAATAAGGAGAACAGTCAATAACTAGATGATACAAATTTAAGATGATTCGCAAAAGAATTGGAAGAGAGTAAGCCTGACTGGATAACTCTCTAAAGAGCAAAAAGCAGGCACGATCTGTGAATAGCCTCCATCTGTGCTGCATCATTTTGTGATTGTAGTTGATTGCCAGCCCCTCCGTCCTGGCAATCAACTGGTGGGTAGCATTAGTGCAGTGCTCTGGGTAATAAGATGGTGATGAGCCTGTAAACATCTCGATGTGTGTTGCCAATAAAAAGTTATTTGCACCAAGCCTCGAGTCATCACATTGGTGATGTGTATCATTGTGCTTCGCCCTGGCTGCTGTGAGTACCATGAAATTCAGAAACGGCAAAAAAGTTTGAAAGGTTTGGCAGGCTTTATTTTTAAAAAATATATAATCTTTATTGTCACAAGTAGGCTTACATTAACACGGCAATGAAGTTACTGTGAAAAGCCCCTAGTCACCACATTCCGGTGCCTGTTCGGGTACACAAGAGGAAGAATTCAGAATGTCCAAATTACCTAACAAGCACGTCTTTCTGGACTTGTGGGAGGAAACCCACGCAGACACAGGGAAAACGTGCAGACTCCGCAAAGACAGTGACCCAAGCCCGGAATTGAACCTGGGACCCTGGAGCTGTGAAGCAACAGTGCTACCCACTGTGCTACCATGCTACCCAATTTCAGGAGATTCTGGAAAAAGTGTGGGGGGAAAAAATAGAAGATAAAATACCTGCGGATTTGCAAAAAAAAAAAACAGAATAAAGAATTGCCCTGAAGTCCAAATCACTGCAGTGTTTGTTTTAAAGTAGGAGGCAGTTTTACAAGTTTAAAAATAAAATGCATTGCTGCAGAGCTGACAGCCTCATAAAAAGCGCACCTGCTGAGACTTCGAAAACACGGGAAGATCAAGGAAAGAGACAGCCGTCAGAATTCCAAAATAAATCTGGCATGAAGAGAGAAAAAGAAAATAATTTTTTTAACATAAACATTTGGCAAAGAAGTCCCAGAATCGCTGGGGTGTCTGCCTAAGACAGAAAAGGGCAGGGAACTCATGGAGACAAGGCAGAGACAGCCAAGTAGTGAACCTGATACAGCTCACCGTGTTCTGTGCGTTTGGGGATGTCTGGAATGATATGCTGGGGGACGGGCTGGTGTTACTCTTTTTATTTGGTTCTAAATATGGCAGTCAATATGGTCGCCTTCCTTAATCCTAATTATCATAGGTTATCATAGAATTTACAGTGCAGAAGGAGGCCATTCGGCCCATCGAGTCTGCACCGGCTCTTGGAAAGAGCACCCTACCCAAGGTCAACACCTCCACCCTATCCCCATAACCCAGTAACCCCACCCAACACTAAGGGCAATTTATCATGGTCAATCCACCTAACCTGCACATCTTTGGACTGTGGGAGGAAACCGGAGCACCCGGAGGAAACCCACGCACACACGGGGAGGATGTGCAGACTTCCGCACAGACAGTGACCCAAGCCGGAATCGAACCTGGGACCCAGGTGCTGTGAAGCAATTGTGCTATCCACAATGCTACCGTGCTGCCCTTATGTTTGCTTTAGAGTCGCTATGTAGCTTTCGATACCGCCACAAGGTTCAAACCCGAATACTGATTAAAGAGCCAATACACCAGTTAGTTAGTTCAAAGTCAATACTATTTATTTACACACACAGTAATGTCTACTCATGCACAAAATACTACAATCTAAACTATCTGTAACGCTAACGCCTATACTTAGCTTCGAGTGCCCACTCAGTCAGAGGAACAATGGCCGTTGTTCGGTTCTGAGGCTGCTGGGGTCGAAGTGGTAGAGGGGAACAGCTAAGGTCGTCCATCTGGTAGCGAGCGTTGACCTTGGACTTACTTGCTTCTGGTGCAGCTGGTGGACGGGTCTCTCCGCTTTTGAGAGCCGATTCCAAGAGAGCGATTCTCTCTTGGGGCCTTCTTACACCTGAAAGGGGCTTCGCGCGCTTTTGGGCGGGCCTTGAACTTGGCCCCAATCAATTGGGCCGTATCTTGATCACTCGTATTGATCTTGACCAATAAAGGGGCGGGTGCCCTGATGGCTGGGCATGTCCTAGGTGGCCGTTGGCCTGGCTTTGTTTGCGCTTTCGGTTTGGGGAACTGGCACCGTGAGGTCTGGAGCTAGATCGGTTACTTGAGTGTCTTTCCTTTGTTCCCGGAGATGGGCCATCAATATGCTAATAGACCTACAGTTTCAGTCTCGTCTGGGAGCTGTGGTCCCAATACACGTACAGGCTCTGTGCCTGCTTGTTTTCTTAGCATTGTCTATAGTTCCCTGCAATCTTTGCAAACATCCATTTTGTATTCTGGAATGGCTACACTGGTATGCGGGGTGAATGACAACATCATACTGTGCCGTTTGCTTGCTGAACTGGGTACTGATTTCAAACTTGATCTACAACTTTCTCTCGCCATGGAGCGTGCCACAAAAGATTCTCAGGATTCACAGCACATGGGAAATGGAGCATTGCACCATGTTAGGCAGCAACCTACCGCTGAGCATAGCGCAAGAGGTGGCACAGCTGATTTTCAGCGCAGTTCCCTGTTTGGGAAGCCTATTTGCAATGCATTAGCTGACAAGGTGCATATTTGCTACACTTGTGGAGGGAATAATTGAGCCAGCGCATGCCGAGTTAGAGAAGCAGGAGTGATATTATTGCCTCAAGAGAGGACATTGGCCTAGGCAGCACAGAACAAAATAAACCCAACAGCAGAGCAGAGAGCAAATCTGATCAAGTCAACTGATGCTGCTGCATACTCTCTGTCAGGTGTCTCCTGTTCAAGCAGTGCCCATTGCACGATAGGACAGGCGACTGGCATGCAACTACAGATGGAGGTGGACATCTGCCTGTACCTCAGCTACGGTTTCTGGGGTGCACACATTCCAGTACCTAGGTGAAGGGAGTAAGCTGTTAACTTTGTAACGCATGTCCGCCAAACTGCAAACCGACCCTGGAGAGCCCATTCGTGTCAAGGGCATTGCTACCGTTCCAGTCTGCCACCGACAGGCAATATCCCAGCTTCCTCTGATGGTCGGAGAGGGGGAGGGTTGAGATTGGCTGCAGAAAATGAAACCAGACAACAAAACCAGACTGGTCAGAAATATTCCATTTGGATATTTTTCAATGGAATTCCAGAGCTTTTGAAGAAATATGACACTTTTTTTCAGTGATGATTTGGAAAAACTGAGTGGCATACAAATTAAAATACACACTTCTTCAAGGACAGGCCTTTTTACCTGAAGGAAAACGTGAAAGTAGAATTGTGTAGTTTGGAATAATTCAGCCTGTCCAGTTTTATGGGTGGGTGGGCCACACCCATCATCCCAGTTCTCGAGCGAAACCAGACTCCAGATAGATCTCCCAGTGAAGAAAGGAAAGGTGCTTGAACAGTGTGGTAGTATGCATTAGGGGTCATGTGGGACTGTGAAGCCGTGATGTCATTGGCTGACAGATCCCGGGTCCTGGTTGGCTGTTGACCTCTAGCTCCGCCCTGAAGGCGGAGTATAAGAACCTGGAGTTCTCCCCCGCAGGCCAGTCAGCTACTGAACTGCGGGGAACTAAGTCACGCTTAATAAAGCCTCATCGACTTCATCTCTATTTGTCTCTCGTGAGTCTTTGTGTGCTACAAACAGTAAGTTAAAATTATTTTCCATCTTTGTCACTAGATATTGTGTTTTATACCTCTGAGATGAACACACCAGGTAGGTATGCTTAAGTGTTTACTTTCTCATGCCTACTCTACTTTCTCTGTAACCATGTCCACAGGCTTGGCAAATAGCACACAGCATATTGAGCAGTCAACTGATGCACAACCAAACACTGCGTTATTGAGCAATTGAACACAATTTACTGCCAGACTGATTGACTTCTCACTGCCTACACACTTTAAGCTATTCAGCTGTGGTAGGCATAGTTCTATACAGCCACTGACATTTTGCCCTCTTTCTCGTGCAGGACGAGATGACACAATAGAGGATAGTAGAGCAGAAGTGACGGTGAACACGGATACATGCCTCTACCATCCTGCCTCTTATCATCTGACAATGCAGAGTAAGAGATTGGAGAACAGTAGCACCCATAGTAATGATGCACGGTTACATGGTAGTAGACTGTCTGTGGAGTGGAGTCTGGAAGGAGCAGGCATAGGAACAAGACTAGAGCAAGGCAGTACCTCAGATTTGTACATATGGGTGAATAAAAAACAGTTTATGTTTAACCATACATCCTCCAGACCACTCCATGAAATACCAAACAACATTTACAACACTGAAAACATTGTGCTGCCCTTTCTAAACTCCCAATACTGCTTCAGCGGACTCCGATGAGCACTTTGCTGGGAACCATGTAGTAGAGCTCTGATAGGATGGTTATGCATCCTGAGATGCTGGGTGTATTAGTTGGCTCGCCAGACAGCCTCCTGTCACCATATCAGGGAACATGAAGGAATCAGGCTGAAATGTGCCATCAGAGCTTGCCCTCTCTGCAGTTTCTCCCTGGCATATTGCATACTCCGAGGCATTGTGGCAGTCCCTCCCCTCCCTATTGCAAGCTTTGTACATAAGGGTCAGCTACCCCATAGGCCACTCCTGTGAGGATGTGACAATTTGCTCTGGCAAATCAAGGAATCCAAATAAAACCCCTCCAAAAACCCCAGATTACTACTCTGCAATACAAAAATTTCCAAAACAATGACTTTACCCAACCCGTTATATTTTACTAATGCAGAGCCTACCTTGCAGCTGCAAGGTGGAGCCTGGATTAATAAAATTTCATGGGGGGGCCCAGCATCTTCTTAGAAGAGAGGGAAAGTAATTGCTTTTGTTTATCGCAGATGCTGCTGGGTATATGTTGCCCCGATTTTGGGTCCTGATATCTATCAGCTTGTTGGGCTTTGTGACTTTGGGGTAGTATCAATTCAATGTCTTCTGATGCACTTGCGTATATTTATCCTGAAGAGTGCTGAGGGGGCAGCGCGACAAGTGTGGTTGATGCTCAGATTGTGGTGCAAGGTCTATGGGAGCCAAATTCTAGACCGGAGTGTTTTAAATTTAGGTGTGCCCAATATTTAGCTGTGTAGTACTGTCGCCTAGCATAACAATAATATCTCCCTCTGACCTGGACTGGATAGTCATATCTTTTACACGCGGGCTTCTTACATCCCTTCAAAAAATCACCAGGGGAACATTTGGTAAAAAGGAGACCGAGGCAAATAGTATCTTTTTTAATTTAAATTTATTTGTTCATGGGATGTGGGTGTCACAAGCTGGCCCAGCATTTATTGCCCATCCCTAATTGCCCTTGAAGTGGCAGTTAAGAGTCCACCACATTGCTGTCAGTCTGAATTTAAATATCATCATCTTGCATCATCATGATGGGATTCGAACCAGAGATTCCAGAGCTTTACCCTGAGTTTCTGGATTACTATTCCAGTGACAATACCTCACTACTGCCTCCCCATGGTATGATGAGATTCACTCACTTCAGTCAGTGCAATCGGTCTTTGGCTGAGATTTTCTGACCCTGTCATGGTGGGTCCCGCCATGGGAAATCCAGTCACATGTAGACCAGACCAGGAAATAACAGCCTGACTGTCTGTGTGGAATTTGCACATTCTCCCCGTGTCTGCGTGGGTTTCCTGTGGGTGCTCTGGTTTCCTCCCACAGTTCAAAGGTATTCGGGTTAGGCGGATTGGCTACGCTAAATTGCACTTTAGTGTCGAAAGGTTAGGTGGGGGTTACTGGGTTACGGGGAAGGGAGGGCTTAAGTTGGGTGCTCTTTCAAAAGCCGGTGTCGACTCAATGGGCCAAATGGTCTCCTTCTGCACTATAAATTCTATGATTTACTGGCCCTGCTGTGGGGCTGCTGTGTTTGGAGGGGATGCATGCCCTGCCAGCTCACTGGGTGTCGAGGTGGGAAACCCCATCATTTGAAGAATCCTGACCTTTGATTCAGCTATTGAAGAAAGTCTTCTAGCATTTCCAAGGAACAAAGATCTACTGCATACCTTGGAAGGAATGTGAAACATTCAGATTTCAAATCCGCTTTGTCTTTTTTTATATATAACTTTAGAGTATCCAATTAATTTTTTCCAGTTAAGGAGCAATTTATCGAGGCCAATCCACCTACCCTGCACATCATGAGATGTGGGGGCGAAACCCACGCAAACACGGGGAGAATGTGCAAACTCCACACGGACACTGACCCAAAGCCGGGATCGAACCTGGGACCTCGATGCCGTGAGGTAGCAGGGCTAACCCACTGCGCCACCGTGCTGCCCACTTTGTCTTCTTTCGAAGCCTCTTCAGACCCACTGCTCTGTTCGCAGACCTCATTGTGGCTGATGTTGCACATCACTATATTTTCAATATTTTGGGTGAGATATTGAACTAAGCTCCTGTCTACCCACACAGGCAGTCATAAAAAATCCCATGGCACTATTTAAAGAAGACCAGGAAAGTTCCGTGCCTGAGACAATGTACGTATCCTTCACCACAATCACAAATGTCTAGGCATTTATCTCATTTCTATTTGTAGAACCTTACTGGGGAGAATTCTTGTCACTTTTGTTATAATTTCAAGCCTTCTTTTGTTAAATTGCCAATGGTTTGATAGAACACAGTTTCATGGATGATGGCCTAACTCTGGATGCCAGCCAGTCAAGTATCCTATTATCCAGTCAGCCATCATTCACAGCTTAGCCAAACAGTGCGAGATAACAGGAAAGCCAATTCTCTAGAAATGTTAAAGCTGAACCTAATAAAGTCTTCACCCAACATTAGTAAGCAAAGTCTTCACCCAACATTAGTAAGCATACATTTTCAATAGAATGACTGGACGTGTTCAAGAGGAGAAAACCAACTCATTTAATGTGCTCAAGAGGGGAAAACCAACTCATAAGGGAACAGTCGCATTTCTGTTGGTATCCTGGTTGAGATCATGGCATGCTGTAGTTTAAACCTGCGAGTGTGTGTGTTTGTAAGGCTTAGTACTACATTTTGAGTTAACTGACAACATCAACCACAAATATTCTCATTTCAAAAGACGTCATACAAGGAATGTTTTTGGGAAGCACCGCTATGCGCAAAAACTGACGTATCATTCTATTAGCATGATACAGGAGATATAAACACTGAGTATATTTCAGTGGTGAAGCAGAGAGGCAAGAACTGGTTTGTAGCCTATTTAGAGCAGCTCATTTGAGTGCCGAAACCTGGAATCTGGGAACTTCATTCTGTTAACCCACTGATCTCTTAACTTTATATGCCTGAAGCTAGCGCCTTTGAACCACTCATCCAATTAGATCTAATCACAGATTATCATAGAATTTACAGTGCAGAAGGAGGCCATTCGGCCCATCGAGTCTGCACCGGCTCTTGGAAAGAGCACTCTACCCAAGGTCAACACCTCCACCCTATCCCCATAACCCAGTAACCTCACCCAACACTAAGGGCAATTTTGGACACTAAGGGCAATTTATCATGGCCAATCCACCTAACCTGCACATCTTTGGACTGTGGGAGGAAACCGGAGCACCCGGAGGAAACCCACGCACACACTGGGAGGATGTGCAGACTCCGCACAGACAGTGACCCAAGCCGGAATCGAACCTGGGACCCTGGAGCTGTGAAGCAATTGAGCTATCCACAATGCTACCGTGCTGCCCGTAATCTGTTCATGTAAATTTTAAAGGAAAAGAGAGAGATTTTAAGAGAAAGCAGAAGGCCTAGAAAATACTACTTTTGAAGCATCTTTGCAACAAAGTTATTATGCAGTCCAGAGACTGAAGAGTATGGTCATTAGTGAGATTATTGGATTCCATTCAATGAATTGCTTCTGCAGCAGCCAGTTCACATACAGCAGATCTGTACAAACGGCAGTGAGGTAGGTGGCCAGTTAATCTACGCTGAAGAATAATCATATTGGACTTGAACTGTTAACTCTGTTTCTCTCTCCAGACATGCTGTCAGACCTACTGAGTTTTTCTAGCATTAAGGGGAGTCACCCCAACAGCCTCCCATGATTCAGCCGCCTCCCCAACAAGTGGTCATGCTGGCACCAATTAGTACTCCTTTTCAAAATCATGAACCTGGTGGAAGGGCTGCTGCGGGGAGCAAAGGAGTTGAATAGCCATCTTCGCTCCCAAGCAATGATCCGGGGGGCACTGGGCTTGCTTCCCCTTGCTCGGAGGGAGCAGTGGCAACCGGGAGGGGTCCACACTCAGCTGGGGTAGTCTGCCATTTGGGAGGAGGGGGGTTCAGAGCTGAGGGGGGGGGAGTGGGGGGGAGGGGAGGAGTTGGGGGGGAGGGGGGGGAAGGGGGTGCTCCGCCAGGGAGGATGACCGTGCATGGCTCCACCATGCCAAGCCCTGGAAGGTGTCTACTCATTTCTGGGGCAACTCTATCCCTGCTTGTCTGCCCATCGACCACCCATCCCATAACCTCCACTGACCGCGGAGACCTCTAACTGCGCAGCTGAAGACAATTTCAAATAGGGAATTGGCAATCATGGTTAAGTGAGCACTTCACACATCCCAAGTGGATTCCCACGGGTGCGTATGCCATTTAGCATTTGGGTGTTATTGCCTGACATCACAATAAGACCGTGATGCCTGAACACTGCGGAAGGCAACAGCACGGACACAGCGGCCAAGATCCGAACACCCAGGGGATGGGGCCCAGTCCCGGGGACATGTACACAGCCGGAGGGTGGGTGGGTGCAACAGGGAGGAGGGCAGCACCCGGTCCAGGTAACGTTATGTGCAAGTGTCGGAGCTACAGGGTCTAGGGTCCGGTGAGCGGGGGGCCCTGATCCGGCCGCGTGTATGTGGGCAGGGCGTTCCAGCTGTGGGGGTGGCGGTGGATCAATAAGGGAATGGATAGTTCCAGGGTGGAGGGCATATTGGCGTTCACTCTCTCCAATTCCTTATGGATATTGAATGGAATGGACTGTATTTTAGACCTCGCGGAACTTGCCCTACCGGTGCCGCTGACAGGCCGGAGACGGCAGCGTCGACAGAGTCTCGAGGCGGCGGCCCATGTGCCAGGCCCTGCCACACACACTGAGGGCCCGGCCACCCATAAGGCCAGGGTGAGACCCAGAAGGGGAGGCCCGGAATGGCAGAGGGTGTAAAAGCGTTGCTGGTCTTTTGAGTAGATGATGGACAATAAGGTGAGGCATCTGTGCCATGTCCTCGCAGACTTGGCACCACATGGAAGAGGAGGACACCCACTTTCCGTGGCCGTCAAGATTACCGTAGCCCTGAACGTTTACTCCTCAGGATCATTCCGGGGCTCGGGCGGGGACCTGTGTGGCATCTCTTGGGCTCCAGCCCACAACTGCATCCAACAGGTCATGATGCTCTGATTGTCCGAGCAGAACATTACATAAATTTTGACACGGACCAAGCCCAACAAGCTGCCCGGGCAGCAGGATTCTCCTCCATAGCGGGGATGCCCCAGGTCCAGGGGCTGATAGACTGCACGCATGTCATCTTTCACACACCAGGCCATTTGAGAGTGCCCGAGATCAACAGGAAGAGTTCCACTCCCTGAACGTCCAGTCATGTGCGACCACTGCCTTAGGAACATGCATGTGTGGGCACACTTCCCAGGGGGTGTGAATGACAGCTACATCCTGGGGCAGTCAGACATCTCTAGTCTCTGATGGCTGGCTGGCTCTTGGGGGATAAGGGGTATCTCCTTCGGACCTGGCTAATGGAGAGTCAGGGGGCAGAGTTGAATATGGTAGCCATCACAAAGGAGAAAGTGCTAGAAAAACTAAGAGGTCTAAAAATTGATAAATCTCCGGGCCCAGATGGGCTACATCCTAGAGTTCTAAAGGAGCTAGCTGAAGAAATAGTGGAGGCGTTAGTTATGATCTTTCAAAAGTCACTGGAGTCAGGGAAAGTCCCAGAGGATTGGAAAATCGCTGTTGTAACCCCCCTGTTCAAGAAGGGACCAAGGAAAAAGATGGAAAATTATAGGCCAATTAGCCTAACCTCGGTTGTTGGCAAGATTCTAGAATCCATTGTTAAGGATGAGATTTCTAAATTCTTGGAAGTGCAGGGTCGGATTAGGACAAGTCAGCATGGATTTAGTAAGGGGAGGTCGTGCCTGACAAACCTGTTAGAGTTCTTTGAAGAGATAACAAATAGGTTAGACCAAGGAGAGCCAATATCTTGACTTCCAAAAGGCCTTTGATAAGGTGCCTCACGGGAGGCTGCTGAGTAAAATAAGGGCCCATGGTATTCGAGGCAAGGTACTAACATGCATTGACGATTGGCTGTCAGGCAGAAGGCAGAGAGTTGGGATAAAAGATTCTTTTTCGGAATGGCAACCGGTGACGAGTGGTGTCCCGCAGGGTTCAGTGTTGGGGCCACAGCTGTTCTCTTTATATATTAACAATCGAGATGACGGGACTGGAGGCATTCTGGCTAAGTTTGCCGATGATACAAAGATTGGTGGCGGGGCAGGTAGTATTGAGGAGGTGGGGAGGCTGCAGAAAGATTTAGACAGTTTAGGAGAGTGGTCCAAGAAATGGCTGATGAAATTCAACGTGGGCAAGTGCGAGATCTTGCACTTTGGAAAAAAGAATAGAGGCATGGACTATTTTCTAAACGGTGACAAAATTCATAATGCTGAAGTGCAAAGGGACTTGGGAGTCCTAGTCCAGGATTCTCTAAAGGTAAACTTGCAGGTTGAGTCCGTAATTAAGAAAGCAAATGCAATGTTGTCATTCATCTCAAGAGGCTTGGAATATAAAAGCAGGGATGTACTTCTGAAGCTTTATAAAGCATTAGTTAGGCCCCATTTAGAATACTGTGAGCAATTTTGGGCCCCACACCTCAGGAAGGACATACTGGCACTGGAGCGGGTCCAGCGGAGATTCACATGGATGATCCCAGGAATGGTAGGCCTAACATACGATGAACGTCTGAGGATCCTGGGATTATATTCATTGGAGTTTAGGAGGTTGAGGGGAGATCTAATAGAAACTTACAAGATAATGAATGGCTTAGATAGGGTGGATGTAGGGAAGTTGTTTCCATTAGCAGGGGAGACTAGGACCCGGGGGCACAGCCTTAGAATAAAAGGGAGTCACTTTAGAACAGAGATGAGGAGAAATTTCTTCAGCCAGAGAGTGGTGGGTCTGTGGAATTCATTGCCACAGAGGGCGGTGGAGGCCGGGACGTTGAGTGTCTTTAAGACAGAAGTTGATAAATTCTTGATTTCTTGAGGAATTAAGGGCTATGGAGAGAAAGCGGGTGAATGGAGTTGAAATCAGCCATGATTAAATGGTGGAGTGGACTCGATGGGCCGAATGGCCTTACTTCCGCTCCTATGTCTTATGGTCTTATGATGGCAGTACAGACCTGGCGACCGATGCGGAGACTCGATATAACAAGGCCAAAGTGGCCACCTGGGCTGCAATTGAGGGGTGCATGGGACTGCTGAAAATGTGGTTCTGTTACCTCCTCTGCTCCGGTGGTGTCTTGCAGTACACCCCCCGCAGTCGGCGGGTGGTCTGCTGTGTCCTCCACAACCTGGCACAGCAGCTAGGTGACGTGATGGAGAGGGAGGAACATGTAGCCACCTCGGAGGAGGAGGAGGATGATGAGGCGCTGGACCAACAGGGGCTGGAGACTGATCCCAGGGAGGAACCGGGGGCAGGGGCAGGGGCGAGGGTCTGGCAATCCTGTAGGCCCAGGGAGGCCCTCATACGTCTGCTTCACAAAGGAGATGGTCTAGTCCGTCAACAGTACCCTCCCTCATTTCCCACCCTTCCAGGGTCTGTGTTACATCACTCCAGGGTTGGGCAGCGGGCAGGACTCCATGCCTGGGGAGATGGGGCAAGGGTCTGGAGGTTGGCCCACATTGCGGAAGAAAGTGACAGAAAATTTGCGGTGAAGGGTTTTTAATGTTTTTCACTGGTGTCCGACACTGCCCCAGTCTCCCGATGGTGCTGCCCCACCACCCCCAACCCCCCCCCCCCCCCCCAACGCACTCTCCTCACCCCTCAGTGATCTTCAGCGTGCTTTGCCTTGCATCTAGGTGCTTCCCCAGGTTGCACATCAGAGGTGGAGGCAGCCTGCTGCTTACTACGTCCAGTGGCCTTTGATGCCCCTTCAGGCATTCTCTAGGGGCCGGAGGGCCCAGGTGGCACATGCACAGCTGTGCCATACTGTACCGAGTGCTGACTGAGAGGTGGCGACGTCAGAGAGGTGGAACCCGTGGGAGCTGGTGACCACCATGGCCACTCCAAGGGACGGGCCCAGGTTGGCACCCAATACTCCCTCCACCTGGTCGGTGCCCATTGGGCTCTGGAGTGCACGTTTGGATGGCGGGGCAGCTGGATCAAGGCCCGGCTGCCCCTGCACCATCCGGCTCCCCAGTGTCTGTACTACAGTGTTGATGCCCTCGGCGATGCTCTTCGGTGATTTGGACATGCTCTGCAGTGCCTCAGCAATGCCCACCTGCGACTGGGAGGCCCTCAGCCATGGCCGTCACTGACTGAGCCATGCCTTGGACACCTTCACTCATGTTGCTGACGTCGTGCACCGGTGTCTTCACTGAATTTGCCACCCTAGCAGTGTTGACGGCGGTGCCACGCATTGCTGGCGCCATCTCCTGTACCCATAGCCTCTGGGTCTCCGCCAATTAGCTTTCGACCTGTTGAAGGGTCACTGACATCCCCCTTCTAATGTCACAGCCACTCTCTAACGCCTGCATCACCTCCGGATAATCCTGTATCAGAGGTTCAGCATCTGACTGGGACACAGCTGAGTCCTGGGATCCAGCAGACCTCTGACTGCTGTCTCACCTGGACATTACTGCCTCCACCCGATGTGCATCTCCAACTGAATGTGCCCCAAAAGCCTGCCCACTAACGGTTCCCACCGAGGTGTGTGTCTCTGTGCTGGTGAAGGGTGGGGATGACAGCTGTGACGCATCTACGGTGGCATCCTCGGAGCTCTCCTCCAAGGTGTTCTCCTGGGAGGCAGGAAGGGACAACCCCAGATGGGTCAGCACCGTCGGCTGGAGGTCCTTCGGGAGAATGGATTTGTGGTCAGTGGGAGGGATGGGTCATTCGGTATGGTATTAACAACTCACGTGTGACAGGCCATCTGGGTGGAGCCTGGTGGATCCTCACTTCTGCATCATGCGCTGACCTCCATGTTGCAGCCGCTCTGTCTTCGGCCACACCCGTAACATCCAGGTCCCGTTCCTCGAAGGTGGTGAGAATTTTGATGTCCAGCATCTGGGCCCTCTCCTGACGATTGTGGGACAACTTCTCCTGCGGGGATACAGAGAGGGCATCATTAGCCGCCCGTGTGGTTCAGCACGGGAGAAGGGGGGCGGGGGAGGTTGTCAGTGGGGTGGTTGGGGAGGGGGCTTGGGGTGGGGGAGGGAGATGGGTTTGGGGAGAGGGCAGCGTGGGCAGGCGGGGCATGTCACGGTGCTGGGCAGGGGTGATGCCAGGTTCCCCCTTGTGGGGGAAAGGGGGGTCCGGTGCCAACTCAACCATGTGGCCTGGTGTAGGTCGTTGACCTTGCTACACTGGGTGCCAGTCCTCGACACACTGCTCGAGCTGACTGCTACTGCTACTTCCTCCCGGCTGGCACTGGCTGCCCTGTGGCTCACCCTCTGGGTAACAGGACATACCTCCTGGCCTCGACTGCCCTTAGTAACTTCATGAGGGGTCTGCATCCTGAATCATGGGGCCGGTCGTCTTGGCGCCATGGCTGTGAGCTGAGTGGGGTTGGCTGTGCAGGTGCAGCTCGACCTTGTTAGCAGAGGGTTGGCGATTGCGATCCCGGCGAATCAGCTGGCGAGCCTTCATTTGCGGTGAGATGAACGTGGGGCTTCCTTCGTGGACCAATTAGCGTTGTATTACTGTGATGATCTCACCTGGCCGAGCACCAGTTAGCTCGTGACAGTTCCCGCTCACTACCACACTTTGGAACCTTTGGAAGGATCGCGCCAATCTTCTCCACATTCACTCTATCTAGGCTTCTCACTATTCTTTAAGTATCAATGAGTTCCCCCCCCTCATCCTTCTAAACTCCATTGAGTACAGATCCAGAGTCGTCAACCACTCCTCATATGACAAGTCCTTCATTCCCTTATTTGTATCTATGGTATTTGTGTCTACTTCAATTGAGCAGATGGGGCTTGGGGATGGTGGGGATGTGGGGGGGGGGGGGGGGGGGGGGGGGCGGGGGGAGGTGCGGGGGGTGGGGGCTGGTGGCATGGTGGTAGTGGCAGGGAACATTTTCCAATGTTTTTGACAGTCAGTGGCAGGAATTAACTACTCACTTGGGAGTTACCCTTTGAAGGTGAAACTCAATTTAAGGGTTGTGTGTGTGTGTGTGTGTGTGGGGGGGGGGGGCCTGGCAGACACCGGTGAGGTGGATGGGGTGCTGGAGGGAGAGGATTAAAGGGGCGGGGGTGCCTCTGATGGTTACAGAGGACGCCCAAAGGGGATTTCTCCATGGGTTTCTCTCTGCTGTGGATAAACTGGTGGCAGAGCTGGAATGAGGCACCTAAGTGGCCCCTTAAGGGTCTCAATAGGCCCAAGGACGGGTGACTGCCTGACACCTTCCTTACCCACTGTAAAATGGAAGACCGGCCGGGGACGTAGGGAGGACGCAGTTTCAGAGCTCCCCCCCCCCCCCCCCGCCTTCAAGGATGAGGAGGGGATGCGGCTGTAAAATCCAGTCAATAGAAAATCAAAGCAAGTAAATCATCTGGGCCTTTATAAATCACTGGTTAAGCCTCAGCTGAAGTAGTGTGGAAAATTCTGGTCACTACACTTCAGAATAGCTGTACATGTGTTAGAAAATATATAAAGAAGCAATGTCACCAGGGGCGAGGGGCTTAGTTGTGAGAAGAGGTTGGAAAAGGTGGGCCCGTTCTCATTGGTGCAGAGGAAGAGGAGACCAAATAGATGTTTTCAGGATGATTAATGGTTTTGATAGAGTAGATAAAGAATAATTACTCCCTTTAGTGAGCAGGTCAATAACTAGAAGTCATGGATTTAAAATGACTGAAGAAAGACCAAGGGGGTAGGCGAGAAGAGGTTTTCCACTCAGAAAGTTGTCAGGATGCAGAGAGCTCTAAGTAAAGCTGATTCCATGAATCATTTTTAAAGGGAGCTGGAAAGGAGCTTGAGGAACTGAAAGGGTCGCAGACAAAAAAGTGGGAATGCTGCACTAAGTACAACTACTTCCTCAAAGAGCCAGCAAAGACCCAACAAGTTAAATGGCCTCTTTCTGTCAATGCTGCCAAATAGTCATTAATCAAACCACTGGGAAATAAGGAGATGTCGCCCAACTCAAGAGAATGGTTAGAATGTTGAACTCACTAGCGCAGGAAGTGGCTGAGGCATCTGGTTTAGATGTTTTCAAGCTGAAACTAGACGACTACCTGAGAGAAGGGGGAATAGAAAGACCTGCTGAAAGGCTGTGTTGGGGTAGAGAGAACGGGGAGAGTATGAACAGTAGCACGACTGTGGGTGCTGGTAATCTGAAATTGAATCAGAAAATAATGGAACGACTCAGCAGGCCAGGCAGTATCTGTGGAGGAAGAAACTGAGACAGCATTTCAGGTTGCTGACCTTTCATTGGAACAGAAAGATGTTAGAGATGGAACAGGGTTTAAGCAGAGGCAGGGAAAGGTGGGAGAGGAGGGAGGAAAGAACAAAAAGTGAATACCCATGAGAGGGTAGAAGATAGGAGAGGTTAAATGATGAAAGCGAAGGTGGTTCAAGGCAAAAGATGGGGGGAGGGATAATTGAACATTGAAAGAAACAAAGAATTGTTCTCTCGAAGCTGTAAATGACCAGAGCAGAATCAGAACCAACCGCTGATGTCTAGAACAATGTGAGCAATGGTTATCTGAAATTGTTGGGCTTCCTCCCTCCAAAGGTCCCACTTGTCCTGATCTTCTACTGCAGCAGCCTCCACATTCAGTGGATCAACTTCCTCCACCCCCAAAATGATTCCACCATCAAACACCTCCATATCCACCACCCCCAAAATGATGCCACCATCAAACACTCCATATCCACCACCACCAAAATGATGCCCCAATGAAACACCATATATCATCACCTCCAAAATGATGCCACCATCAAACACCTCCATATCTGCCACTTCCGAATTGATGCCACCATCAAATGCCTCCATATCTGCCAATTCCAAGTTGATGCCACCATCAAACACCTCCATATCTACCAATTCCAAATTGATGCCACCATCAATCACATCTTCCCCTCCGATCCCCTTTCATTATTTCAGCTGGATAATTTCCTCTGTGGCACCCTGATCCAAGCTTCAATCATTTCTAACACCCAGTCCCCTTCCCAGAGTCCCTTCCCATACAAGATTAGGAGATGCCATTTATCCCAGCCCAGCCATTTATCTCTTCCCTCCCCATGTAGGGACAAAAACATTCTTTCCGGGAGAAGTAGTAATTTACTGATAGAAATATAGAATTTAGGAGCAGGAGGAGGCCATTCGGCCCTTTGAGCCTGCTCCGCCATTCATTATGGTTATGGCTGATCATTCAACTCAACAGCCTAATCCCACTTCCCCCAATATCCTTTGATCCCCTTCGCACAGAGTGCTATATCTAATTGCTTCTTCAAAACATACAATGTTTTGGCTTCAATTTCTTCCTGTGGTAACGAATCCCACAGCGACCAATCTCTGACTTTCAATTTAGTACATTGTATTTGCTGCCTACAATATAGTTCCTTCTAGTCCGAACACAAGAAGCAGATTGGTGAGTTTGAGACACTTTACAACCTTCTGACTCAACACTGAGTTTTAAAGTCATTGCTCCTATTTTTCCAGAGCAGCTGTTGGTAATGATTCTGCTGGTGTCATTTACAACACTTTTAGGCCAATTTTTGTTATTTTCACTTGTTCCATTGCCATCTGCTTTTGCCTTGTATCATCACCCGTTTTGTCATTTAATCTATCCTGTTTTCCCCTGCCACAAACCTTCCTGATTGTTTTCTCCCTTCCAGTTTTGCCCTGCCTCTGAACTTGCTCATATCACTAACTTTATCAAGTACTTTGGAATGTTCGTCCACATGAGGCGTTCACTCCAGGATTGTCTCTTTTTAGACCAAATTAGGCCGGCCCCTGAAACGTCACGCCACGCTGAAGAAATCCCCCACGCATGCGCAGGTTGGCGCGGCCCAACTGCGCATGCGCGGGTTGGCGCAGTGCCCATTTGGTGCCGGGAAGGGAGGCTGGAGCGGCGTGAACCGCTGCAGTGCCATGCTGGCCCCCTGTGGGGGGACAAAATTGGTCATCCCCGTGCCCATTTCGCGTCGGCGCGAACACTTAGTCTACATTTTGGAGAATCGCCCCCTGCGTGCTGCTGTGACCAGAAGAGATACTATAGCACTGTGCCTCACCCTAAATCCTTGAAGCAAGTCCTGGGGGTGGAAGAGTAGGGGAATGTCGGGGAGGGGGCTCTCGGTGTCGGAGGTGGGGTGGGTAGGCATGGGCAGGGAGGGCCGAAGCTCGCAAGTCCCAGAGGAGAGGACACTCAAATTCTGAGGGACCTTCAGATTGAGGCGCACCCCTTTCACCCTCTCCCGCCTCCGATGGAGATTTTATTTTTTTTAGTTTCCATCTTCCTCTGACCCATGCCCACCAGCCTAAAAATTGAGGCTGAGCAGGAAAAGGTCCTTAAGTGGCCATAAATTGGGGACAGGGCAGATTTCCTGCCCGAGGCCGTACAGCCACCAGGATTTGCATTAGGGTTGGAGCGTGCGGGTCCCCAGGGGGAATCCCTTCTGTGCAATTCTAGGCTCCCCACTGTCCACCCAACCTTAGAAGTCACCTGGGAGGCTTCTGGCTTTGGCTTTCATTTGGAATTTGAACTCTTGTTACAAGATCTTTGTATTTTTTCTTTTGAAAACATCTGCTAGGAACCCCTTCCATCATTTTCTCCCTGTTTCCCCGTGATCCAAAGTGGCCATGGTTTAGACTTATTGTCACATGTACCGAGGTACAGTGAAAGTGTTATTCTGCGTACAGTCCAGTCAGAATAGTACTTTTCACTGTCCCTCAGTGCACATAGCAAATCTAAGTCTAAATCACGGCCACTTTGGAGCAACGGGAAACAGGGAGAAAAGAAATGGATGGGATTCATAGCAGATGTTTTCAAAAGAAAAAAATGTTGGCCATCTTTGAAAGAATTCACTATTCCTTTTCACTAGCAGCAATCTGCACTTATTTAATGTTAGAAACATTCCAAGGAATGTCGACAGACGTCAAGTCAAAAGATGGAGATATCAGGATGGGTTGGTCAGACAGATGGGGTTTAAGAAAAGAGGCGGCACGGTAGCACAGTGGTTAACACTATTGCTTCACAGTGCCAGGGACCCGTGTTTGATTCCCGGCTTGGGTGTGTGTGCGGAGTCTGCACGTTCTCCCCGTGTCTGTGTGGGTTTCCTCCGGGTGCTCTGGGTTCCTCCCACAGTCCAAAGATGTGCAGGTTAGGTGGATTTGCCATGATAAACTGCTGCTTAGTGTCTAAAAGGTTAGGTGGGGTTACTGGATTATGGGGATAGGGTGGGGGCATGGGTTTAAGTAGGGTGCGCTTTCCAAGGGCTGGTGCAGACTTGATGGGCCGAATGGCCTCCTTCTATGATTCTATGAAATGGCCTAGAGGTTCAGGATGTGAATTCTGTCCCAGCTCAAAATACTATTGCAATGCACTTGTCTTTCAACTTGGACAGAACAAATTCCATTTCTAAGGCTGCAAGAAGAAAGCAAGGGATTGCACATAGTCGTGACAGCCTCTTGGAGTATCTGACACACCCAGTATTCAACAATGGCCTCAGGAATTGGCACCAAACTAAAACCTAAGGGAGAATTGTCTTAGTGGTTTAACTGCTGTCTCTCACACACATACACAGACGCACACACACATAGACAGACACATAGAGGCTCAATGCTTGGATTCAGAGAGGAATCATGTCACTGAACCATACAACTCAGAAAAAGGCCATTTGGCCCATCTTGCCATTGCCAGTTCTTTGAAAGAGCGATCTTCCTCCAAATCTCTTACTTGTTTTTCCTTTTCAAGTATCTATCAAAGTTCCTTTCCAAAGTTACTTCTAAATCTATCCCCCCACCCCTATGCAGGGCATTCTGGATTATAACAACTCGCTGCATTCAAACATTTTTAGGATATTGCTAAAAAAGAGATGAGTTGTCAAAGCATTCTGCCTTGCACTCATCAGGACAAATGCAAGAATGCCAAATTTCAAATGACCACAACAATTTATAGAGAAAAAGATGCTGATCGGTTGGCAGAAAGATTTCTCCTCCTCTCCCTTCAGATTCCTTTGCCAAGTGACTTAAATCGGTGCCTTCTGCCGGTGTAAACAGTTTCTAGCAAAACGCTTCATTATTTAAAATGTTTCAAACAAATTGCCCCTTAACCTGCCCTGCCCTAAGGAGAACACTTCCAACTTCACAGACTCTCTGTAAAATATTTCATTCCCCAATAGCATTCTGACACAACTCATCCGCACCCATTCCAAGTTCACAACATCCTTTCTAAAATGTAGACCCCAGCCTTGGATACAATGCTCCTTCTGAGTCTCCAGTGATTTATCCAAGTATAAATGTATCAAATAACCAACTTCATTTTATATCCTGTTCAAGAGTGCGAGAGACTGCATAAAAGTAGCTGCTTCAGCTGATTGCCATAAATATATCTTCCACGCATTATATGACAGGGCCTATCATTTCTACAGGAAATATGCACCTTTTAAACCGGTCTTGCCAACATTTAAACAAATCATCATGTGCTATCACAGTCTGTAGTAATAGATTATTGATTGAATTGTCAGTCCACAACAATTGTAGCCAGACTGCATCTGCAAAACTTCAAAGAATCTTCCTCTTTTTTTTTTTGCTGCACATTCACATTCAGGACACACACTGTTAGCCCCTGTCCATCACCAACCCAACCTGACCTACTCCCAAAACATTATCTTCCCTGCCACCGTGCTCATAGACAACACACGTCTACGTCATTCTGTAGCAACTTTTGTTTCCGTTTTTAGTTCTTACTTTTGGCCAGCTGTCTTCTCTCTGTTCCTCTTGTCGTGGTTGGCACTGGTTCTGACTGAGACACCATTCCACTGCGTCAGCAAGATTTTGGTGCCTCGTGAAAGTAGCCAAGTGAAGCTGCCATTATCAGCCTGTGGTGTGAGCCCATAAGGCATCCTAATGCAAAGGTTATCTGAGCAGAGGTCACTGGATGGCAATATGGAGCAAGAAATTTGGCTGACTGTTCCCCTTTCCGTCCCAAGGGCGCTGGGTTAATCACAATGACTCAAATGTCACATGACTGCACACACTCGCGATCAATCTTCCTCCATGTGGCTTCATATTGCACCGTTATTCACTTAACCCATTCAGGCAGCTCCGCTGGCGAACATATTAGAATTTTCCAAGGAGAAAGAGTTCATGGGCAAGATTCTCTGTTTGGGAGATATGGGGCAGGATTCTCCGTTCTCCAACCCCGATTCCATAATCGGGCGGAGAATCCCTTTTTGCGAACGAATTGGGGCGCCTGTTTTCGGGTGCATCGACCCCTCCAAAACAGCATCATCGAGGAGCGCGCCTCACACCATTGGGACGGCCTCAGGATGCTCCGCCACTGATTGGGCATGTTCCCACGGGGAACGTGCGGTCTCAGCGGTCGGGAACCCGGCGTGGCCGCTGCGGACCGTGTCTGTGACTGGTGTGCTGCTGGCCGGGGGGGGGAGGGGGGGGAGGGGGGGGGGCTTTGGCGAGTGCTGGGACGACTGGTGGGGGGGTGGCCCAGGGCTGGCGAGGGCTGTCCACGGGGTCACTATCTGGCAGGTCGGGTCCATCTATCGGCGCATGTTGCACGGTTCGACAGATCGCTGCATGTGCAGCTACGAACCCGGCAATTCTCCAGGCGTTTATATCGGGAAGGCCAGGAGTTTTCCAGGGCACGGCTGCTAGCGCCTCATCAGGAGGATGGATCGGTGCTGGGGGCCTGCTGATTTTTCCCACGTAAAAGGACACGGATCCTCCGAGACTCGAGACCATGTTCTACTGGAGCTGAATTGCTCCCGCTGGGAAGCGGGACTCTGGAAGCGATTCCCAATCCTCAGCCATGCAAATTTATACATGATGAGGATTTCATGGGATTCCTGAAGGAACCCACCATCAGGCTGCAATTTTGGGAGGTCGGTCCGATAGTGAACACTCCGGCTGAACACCCCCCTCCCCTACCTGCAGCGCAATTCAGCACCCCCCATCCTGGAATTTTTTTGGTTCCTCCCCACCCCCCAGTATCAGGGTGACCCTATCCACCCTCCTAACAGAGACCTCCTAAAGAGATCCCCCACAGAGACTCCCTAAATAAAGAGATCCCCACAGATCCCACAGAAGAGAAACCCCTGGCAGGAAGCCCCGCAGAAGAGAAACCCCTGACAGGTAGCCACTCAGAAAAGAGGCCCTATCTGGGAACTAGAGAGCAGTCCAGACAGGCAGTGAAAAAAGTTACTGGTTCAACATTGACCTGGGCAACACACCAGCTGGCTCAGACACAGGAAGCAACATCGGTCAATTCCTGGAAAAAGAAAAGCAGTCAGCTGGGCTTAAACTCCCTCTGATCTTTAATTTGCAAGGCATTCATTCATTTCATTTTGGTATTGATTTTACTATGCTGTGATTAACAACTTCCACACGCCCCAGCTGTCAGCATTTGTCCATTCATCTCCCTTCACGGTTGTGTAGCTTTGAAGTGGTCTAACCACAATGTTTATAAACATCAAGCTCCTGGACCACTTCAAACAGAGTTAAGTGCTGTCAGTTTCTAGCTGACCACTTCAAAATCATTCAATTGTGAAGGGAGGTGATTGGAAAACACTTAATTGACAGGTGCTGTTTCCAGTCTTAATGATTCATTTGCATCCTCCCACTGGACTGGGACACGAACCTCGATCCCAACACCAGCGGTGGGAGGGAGGCGGGGGGGGGGGGCAGAACATTGGCGCCGATCCCGTTTTCTCCCCGATACTGGATTCTTCACCTCATCGGTAATTCCGTTACCGGCGGTGCAAGGTGGCGAACTCAGCTCCATGTTTCAGGCCTATGACATCTATCAGAACTGAAATATAGGGCAGAATCGTCCAATAATTTGTCAGAGAGCCGGTTTCAGTGAGAAAACCAGCGTGTAACTCTCCAGCTCCACAGCCGTGTTTTGCCCCCAGATTCTCTGCCACACTGTGCACGGAAACCATGCCCCCAGATTTTCTGTTGGCATTCTAGGTGAGCCTGATAGAGCCGGCAATGCATGCTCCACAGAGATCGGGCACCATATGTAAAGGACGTCCCGAACTACATTTGATATAAATTAACACCCATTCCCCTCCACACGGTCAAGTGGGACTCCCACACAAGCATCGGGGCAACCCCCTCTGGGCAAGCTCCCCAGAGGGCCAACCCATGGCACCGCTAGGTAGGCACTTTCAGGTTGGGGACAATGTCAGGGAGCAATGCATGCCCTTTTTCCCCCGGGGGCTATACTTATCTTTGCATCCCTGGTGGGTTCCCCTCAGCAACTTCCCGTTTTGCTAAAGCTGGTGTAAACCTGACCGGCGTGACGTCACCTTGACAAAGGGGGAATTCCCTGCCTGGGGGAACATATAGTGGGGAAGCCCTTTTAAATACATTTAAATAAACTGAAATATATTTAATGAGTTTCCTGCCCAGGGAAAATCTCAGAACGAGATTTTGCTCCGGGATTCCGGTTCCGTGGTCTTGCAGGATTTTCTGCCGGCATCGCCATTTTCGCCGATGGTAAACGTTGGCTGTAAGTGAGTTTTGAGTCAGGCTTGGGAAGGACAATTCAGACCCAAATTTACTTTGTTTTTCTCCCTGCACCAGCATCAGTCCCTTTTGCCCTGAAACTCTTCTGTCATTCAATCTTTCCTGTCTTCTACCTTATCATAGACCTTTTGACTTTGTTTGACTAACCCCTTCCTCAAAACCTATTAATTTTCTAACCTTTTCCCAGCTGTGAGGAAAGGTCATAGATGTGAAATATTAACATATTCTCTGTCCACAGATGCTGCCTCACCTGCTGATTATTTCCTGTATTTTCTTTTTTGGGTGTGATTCAGTGGCCTCGTAGCACTCGAGTGAGAGTGCGACGAGGCTGGTAAATAGCGGGAGAGGCCAAAAATGGCAACTGCGGCAGGCGCCAAACTGTTTGAGATGCAACCGGCCCGCTACTGTAGGCGAAATCGGGATCCCGCCATGGCGTGGCAAGCAACCAATTATCACCTTTTAAGACCGATTTCCATACAACTAACGGGAGCCACCTTACATCCAATGAACTCCTGTGATCCAACCGTCTCCCCAGCAAGTGGTCATGGTGGTGCCGATTAGAACTCCTTTTGAAAAACATGAACATGGCAGAAGGGCTGCTGTGGGAACCTGAGGAGATGAGTAGCCATCCTCGTTCACAGACAATCAGCCTGGGTGCACTGGGCTTGCTCCCCTGTCCTGTGCTCGGAGGTGGATGGAGGGCAACTGGGAGGTGGGGATCCACCCTCTGCTGGGGTAGCTGCCACTGGGCGAGGGGGGGGAGATGGGGTGGGGCCCCTGAGGGGGGCAACCGCGCTTGGCTCCGCCATGCCAACCCCTGGATCATTTGTACCCATTCCGGGGTCAACCCTTGTGATGCACTATCAATTACGACGAGACGAGAATAGAATGTAATCGATGCTTTATTACACAGAGATGTGTGGCCTCCTACAGCAGCTTACAAAATGGCCGCTGTTCGGAGAGCACACACATTTATACTCCGCCTACTGGGCGGAGCCAGCAATAGGAATCTACACCCATACCTGTAATACAGGGGCCGTACCTGTAATACAGGGGCCTTACTGTAATACCTACATATACAATATAATGCAATAGTGGTGACTACCACATTCACCCCCTGTTGAAAACAAGTCCAGCAGGGGTGGTGGAAAACTATATACGTACAGATTGGTTTTAAAATTACAAAGAAGGTTACAAATTGAGACGATCGGGTGCCTTGATCTGTCGTTGAGAGCGCCGCAGTGCTGGTGGCGACTCAGGCGTCGGCTTGGTCTTCGGTGACTCCGGGAACGTGTCGAAATCCTCTTCATCCCCGGGTGGGAGCAAGGGGAGGACGGATTGTCCTGGAGCGGGGGCTGCGGTGGGGTACGCCGGGGGATGGGAGGGTGAAGCCAGGGCAGGGGGTGGGGGTGTGTGTGGGGACCCAGCTGGTGCCAGATCCCTGAGGGAGACTGTGTCTTGGCGGCCGTCGCATGGAGTAGTTGTACTCTCTCAGCCAATGGGTCCGCCTTGTGGAGCCGCATGAGCTTGCGGAGGAGAACGGGTCCTGGAGCTTCCAGCTACATTGGGAGCGAAACCCCGGAGGTGGACTTCCTGGGGAAGACAAAGAGACGCTCATGGGGGGATTTTGTTGGTCGCGGTGCACAGGAGCGACCAAATTGAGTGAAGTGCGTCGGGGAGGACCTCCTGCCAATGGGAGGCCGGGAGATTTCTGGACCGTAGGCCAGCTGGACGGCCCTCCAGACCATCCCATTCCCCTGCTCCACATGCCTGTTTCCCCTGGGGTTGTAGCTGGTCGTCCTGCTCGAGGCAATGCCCCTGTTGAGCAGGTACTGGTGCAGCTCCTCGCTCATAAATGAGGATCCCCGGTCGCTGTGGACATAGGCGGGGAATCCGAACAGAGCGAAGATGGTGTTGAGGGCTTTGATGACGGTGGCAGACGTCATATCGGGGCATGGGACAGCGAAGGGGAATCGGGAATACTCATCGACCACATTAAGAAAGTGCGTGTTGCGGTCCGTGGAGGGGAGGGGCCCTTTGAAGTACATGCTGAGGCGTTCAAAGGGATGGGAGGCCTTCACCAGGCGCGCACGGTCTGGCCGGTAGAAGTGCGGCCAGACCGCGCAGACCTGGCAGTCTCTGGTGATAGCCTTGACTTCCTTGATGGAGTAGGGCAGATTGCGGGCCTTAATGAAGTGGTAAACGCGGGTGACTCCCGGGTGACAGAGATTATCGTGCAGGTTCCAGTGTCAGTCCACTTGTGTGCTGGCACATGTACCTCGGGATAGGGCATCGGGGGGCTCGTTGAGCTTACCGGGACGTTACCAAATCTCGTAATTGTAGATGGAGAGCTCGATCCTCCACCTCAAGATTTTATCATTTTTGATCTTACCCCACTGTGTGTTGTTAAACATGAAAGCAACCGACCGTTGATCAGTGAGGAGAGCGAATCTCCTGCCAGGCAGGTAATGCCTCCAATGTCGCACAGCTTCAACGATGGCTTGGGCCTCCTTTTCGATGGAGGAGTGCCGAATTTCGGAGGCATGGAGGGTACCCCGTTCAAGGTGCTGGATGTTCTGTTCAAGGTGCTGGCTGTGAGACGCGGCATCGCCAGAGGGGTAGAATGTAGGTGGCCACCATCCCCACTCCATGGGATGGATCTGGGTTGGCACCAAGTGCCCCCTCTGACTGGTTGGTGCCCATAGGGCCCTGGGGTTCACTTCTGGATGGCGGGGCAGCTGGGTTGAGCCTCAGTACCCCTGTGCCAGCCCTGGCAGCTCCCCAATGTCTGCACCATGGTGTCAGTGCCCTTGGCGATGCTCCTTTGTGATTGGGACATGCCCTGCAGTGACTCAGCAATGCCCACCTGCGACTGGGACAAACTCCGCAGCGCCTCAGCTATTCCCATCTGAGATCAGGACATGTCCTACAGCGCCTCATCAAGATCCGCCTGGTACTGGGTCACATCCCCCATCGAGCCAGACAGTCTACTGAGGCCCTCAGCCATGGCTGTCACCGACTGAGCCAGGCCTTGGACACCTTCAGCCATGCTGCCGACGGCGTGCATCAGGCTCGCCACTGTGGTCGCCACCCCAAAAGTGTTGGCCTCGGTGCCACGCATTGCCGGTGCCATCTCCAGCACCCGTAGCCTCTGGGACTCCTCCAGTTGGCTATGGACCAGCTGGAGTGTCGCTGGCATCTCCCTCTGAATGCCATGACCGCATTCTAGTGTCTGCATCAGCTCTGGGTAACCCTGTTCCAGAGGCTCAGCATCAGGCTGGGACCCAGCTGAGTCCTGAGATCGAGCAGACCTCCGACTGTTGTCTCGCCTGAGTGTTACTGCCTCCATCTGATGTACATCAGCAACTGTGTGGTGCTCGCCAGATAGTGCCCCAGATGCCTGTCCACTAACGTTGCCTACCAAGGTGTGTGTGTCTGTGCTGGTCGAAGGTGGGGAAAACAGCTGTGATGCATCGATGGTGGCATCCTCGGAGTTCTGCTCCAAGGTGGTCTCATGGGAGGTGGGAAGGGGCCATCCCAGATGGGTCAGTGCCGTAGGCTGGAAATCCTGCAGGAGAATGAACAGTCAGTGGGAGGGATGGGTCAGTGTGTATGGCATTAACATGTTCGACAGTCCAATCTGGGCGGTTCCCAGTGGATCCTCACCTCTGCGGTGTGCGCTGACCTCCACGTTGGTGACAGATATGTGCTCAGCCACCACTGTAACCCTCAGGGCCTGTTCCTCAAAGGTGGTGAGGACTCTAATGTCCGGCACCCCATCTCCTGTCTGGGCCCTCCGCCGACGATTGTGGGACAGCTTAGCCAGCGGAAACGCATGGGGCGTGGTTGAAGAGGGGGCTTGGGGTGGGGGGGGGGGGAACAAATGCCTCTGGGAGGGGTCTGGGAAAGAGGCAGTGTGGGCGGGCCAGGGCACGGCACTGTTGAATGGGGCGGTGCCAGGTGCAGGCTACTGGTTGGGGGGCCAATTCCAACTCGCCCGTGCGGTCTGGTGTTGGTCGTTGACCTTCTAATGGATCCGGGTGCCAGTTCTCCTGGTCACACTGCCCGAGCTGACGGCCGCTGTCACTTCCTCCCAGCCAGCACCAGCTGCCCTGTGGCTCGCCCTCGGGGGAGCAGAACATCCCTCCCGGCCTTAGCCGCATTCAGGCGCCTCCCCAGGTCTGCATCCCCGAATTGTGGGGCCAGGTGTCTTGGTGCCATGGCTGTGAGCTGAGTGGGGTTGTCTGTGCAAGTGCAGCTCGACCTTGTTAGCAGGGGGCTGCTTAAGTGGGCCAATTAACGTTGTATTGCGGTGACAATCTTGCCGGGCTGAACGCCAAGAAGCTCACGCAGTTCCAGCTCGCTACCACACTATTAGAAATCGTTCCAGAGAATTGTGCCCTTTATTTCAGATTTCAAGCATCTACAGCATCCCGCTTTTCCATTAGAATTTTCTATATATACTCTGCCATTTTTGGCAAGGTTTTGTGTGCGAATTTGTTTACTGGCCTTAAATCAAGAGAATGGAAGATGTATTTTCCCCCACGTCTCAGTAAAATGAGACAACACTAATGATAAAGAGGTACCAATCGAGAAAAGAAGGTTGTAAATGATCAATCTGATGTGCCTGTATGAGGGTCGAGGGTTTGTCTGAGACACGACAGCTTTCTGCACAATTTGGTTAGCACAATTGCTTCACAGCTCCAGGGTCCAAGGGTCGATTCCCCGCTGGGTCACTATCTGCGCGGAATCTGCACGTTCTCCCCGTGTCTGCGTGGGTTTCCTCCCACAGTCCAAAGATGTGCAGGTTAGGTGGATTAGCCATGATAAATTGCCCTTAGTGTCCAAATTGCCCTTAGTGCTGGGTGGGGTTACTGGATTTGGGGGATAGGTTGGAGGTGTGGACTTGGGTCGGGTGCTCTTTCCAAGAGCCGGTGCAGACTCGATGGGCTGAATGGCCTCCTTCTGCACTGTAAATTCTATGTATCTATGTATGCTAGTTATCTAAAGAAACTCAGTTATATTGAAGACAATGGGCAAGATTACCCCGGCCCACCAGCAACAGGCACCATTACAGGCAGGCTGGGAACATTTGGAGAGCGGCCAAAAGTCAGGACCTTCTGGCCCCGCTGTGGTGGGAATTCCCACAGCGGATACGGAAATCCATTCAAATTCCAATTCCCTTCGGCAGGACTGGAAGATCCTGCCTGTGGGAGGGGCCATAAAATCCCACCCTTTGGCCACTCTCCAAATGTTCCCGTCTGAAATGATGCAGGGGCGCAAAATCCCAATCAACGTTTTTCTCTCCAAAACCTAAAGCTCCAAGATAATTGGAAATAGTCGATTTTTAAAAATCTTTGGAAGTAAAGGCTCCCTTATTAAATTTCCGATAGTCTAAAATCTGGAAACTGTTTTGATTAACGTATCAGATTTTTTTTCTTATTTTCTTCTCCACCATTTTATTTTTGGTGTCTGGCACGGAAAATGTTGGCTTCCTATCGCAATGAAAGGCTGTGGTAAACCACTGTATTATATTGTATTGTGTTGTACATGCCTGGGCTTGTCCCTGCTGGCTCCGCCAGTGGCTCCTCCCCTCGGGCTCATGTATAAAGGTGGCTGGTCTCTGCCTCTGATCCAGTTCGGGATCAGAGGCAGGAGGCTTGCTGTTTAGTGTATTAAAGCCTCAGTTACGTTCACCACTCGTCGTGTGTTCATTGATGGCATATCAATTTAATACACTAAACATCTAATATGAATTCATCACTCAAGCCTGATCGCTTGGAGCTGGACCCACAGGCAGCCGACGCCGCTGCAACTTTCGAGCACTGGCTAAGCTGCTTCAAAGCGCACCTCAGATCTTTCACCGAAGACTTCGCCGACCACCAAAAGAAGCAGATCCTCCATGCATGGGGAGCCCGCAAATCTTTCTTCTCATCAGGGACGCCCCCTTGTATACGGAGGCAATAATGCTGCTGAAGGGACATTATGTTAAGTCTGTGAACGAGGTGTACGCCAGGCACCTTCTTGCCACGAGGCGACAACGCCCTGGGGAGTCACTATCAGAATTCTTGCGGGTACTCTGCCGGAGCTGTGACTGCCAGGTGGTATCGGCTACCCAACACGCGGAGCTGTTGATCAGGGACGCTTATGTCGCAGGCATGAAATCAAACTACATCCGCCAGTGATTGCTAGAAGGGGGTGCACTCGGCCTCCCGGAGACAGTGCAGCTCTCACACTCACTGGAGGTGGCCTACCAGAAGATGGAGGCCTACATCTCCGACCGCGTGGTACCCTTGTGGACTTTGTGGGCGCCACCATCATCCGACCCGGGTGCGGCACAAGCCTGTGCTGCGCAGCAGCCTGCCAACATCGGAAGCCCCAAGTGCTACTTTTGCGGCCAGGGTAATCATCCCCGACAACGCTGCCCTGCACGGAATGCGACTTGCAACGGGTGTGGGAGGAAGGGCCAAATTGCGAAAGCCTGCCAGGCCCGATCGCTCCCTAAAGCTTCTAGGCCCAGCAACGCTGCCTGCTGCCTGTTGGGGCCACCCCCTGCTGCCGTGCCACCCGCCATGTGCGACCCGTGGGCACCGCCAGCCTCGCCTTTGGCCGCCACGCGTGACCCACGGGGGCCGCCATCTTGGGACCACTCTGCAGCCTCCCAGGTGCCTTGCTCACTCGATCGTATGCTGGCTGCCGCTACCTCCGACCGGCCTACCCATCACTTTCCGAAGCTCGCCTCCATCACGCTCGACCAGTCCCGGCCTCATCACCTCACAAAATCGATGATGACCGTCCGGATCAATGGGCACGAGACAGCTTGCTTTTTCAACTCCGGGAGCACAGACGGCTTCATACACCCAGATACGGTAAGGCACTGCTCCCTCCCCATCCTACCCATAAAATCTCCCTGGCTTCCGGATCACATGCAGTAGAAATCCGGGGGTACTGTGTCGCGACCCTTACTGTACAAGGCGTAGAGCACACTAACTTCAAACTCTACGTCCTTCCCCATCTCTGTGTTGCCCTATTACTGGGGCGCGAGTGATGAACGGTTACTGCCTTATCATCATGTAAGGTGATGTCCCCTTTAAGACCCGGCTTGGAACCCTGGGGACTCCGCCTCCGGCTCCGCCCATCTGTGAGCCATATATAAAGGGCTGCCTCATGGGCTGTGTAGCAGTCAGCACTTGTCTCAGCTCTAACATAGTTCTTAGTCTAATAAAGCCTTCTTTACAGTTTAATCTCTAAGCTTCGTTATTGAGGGTACCTCAGCGCGACTTCCAGGGCCACCTCCAAAGCCTTACTTTAAAGTTCGGCGGACCCCTGCCCCCCCTCACCGTCTGGAGCCTCGCGACCCTTAAGGTCGCCCCACCCTCGCTCTTCGCTAACCTCACCCTGGACTGTAAGCCCATCGCTACTAGGAGCAGGCGATACAGTGCCCGGGATAGGACCTTTATCAGGTCGGAGGTCCAGCGACTTCTGTGAGAGGGGATCGTTGAGGCTAGTGACAGCCCCTGGAGAGCCCAAGTGGTGGTCGTCAAGACTGGGGAGAAGCACCGGATGGTCATTGACTACAGTCAGACCATCAACCGGTACACGCAGCTCGATGCGTACCCACTCCCCCGCATATCTGACATGGTCAATCAGATTGCGCAGTATCGAGTCTTCTCCACAGTTGACTTGAAATCCGCGTACCATCAGCTCCCTATCCGCCCGGAGGACCGCCAATACACTGCCTTCGAGGCAGATGGCCGCCTCTACCACTTCCTCAGGGTTCCCTTCGGCATCACCAATGGGGTCTTAGTCTTCCAACGGAAAATGGACCGAATGATTGACAGTACGGGCTGTGGGCCACGTTCCTGTACTTAGATAATGTCACCATTTGCGGCCATGACCAACAGGACCATGATGAAAACTTTCGGCACTTCCTCCACACCGCCAAACTTCTGAACCTCACTTACAATAAGGAAAAATGCGTTTTCCACACAACCTGCCTGGCCATCCTTGGCTACGTTGTGGAAAACGGAGTCCTAGAGCACGACCCCGACCGCATGCACGCTCTCCTGGAACTCACCCTCCCCCACTGCCCCACGGCCCTGAAGAGATGCCTGGGGTTCTTCTCTTACTATGCCCCGTGGGTCCCCAATTATGCGGACAAGGCCCGTCTGCTTATTAAATCCATCGTTTTTCCCCTGATGGCTGAGGCCCGCCTGGCCTTCAACCGCATCAAGGCAGATATTGCCAAAGCCGTGATGCACGCTGAGGACAAGTCCATTCCGTTCCAGGTGGAGAGCGATGCGTCAGACTTTGCGCTGGCCGCTACCCTCAACCAGGCGGGCAGGCCCATGGCTTTCTTCTCCCGTACCCTCCATGCCTCCGAAATTCGACACTCCTCCATCGAAAAGGAAGCCCAAGCCAATGTAGAAGCTGTGCGACATTGAAGGCATTACCTGGCCGGCAGGCGATTCACTCTCATAGAATCATAGAATCATAGAATTTACAGTGCAGAAGGAGGCCATTCGGCCCATCGAGTCTGCACCGGCTCTTGGAAAGAGCACCCTACCCAAGGTCCACACGTCCACCCTAGCCCCATAACCCAGTAACCCCACCCAACACTAAGGGCAATTTTGGACACTAAGGGCAATTTATCATGGCCAATCCACCTAACCCGCACATCTTTGGACTGTGGGAGGAAACCGGAGCACCCGGAGGAAACCCACGCACACACGGGGAGGATGTGCAGACTCCGCACAGACAGTGACCCAAGCCGGAATCGAACCTTGGACCCTGGAGCTGTGAAGCATTTGTGCTATCCACAATGCTACCGTGCTGCCCCTCACTCTCCTCACTGACCAACAGTCGGTTGCCTTCATGTTCAATAACACACAGTGGGGCAAGACCAAGAATGACAAGATTCTGAGGTGGAGGATCGAGCTCTCCACTTACAACTACGATATCTTGTATCGACCTGGGAAGCTCAAGGAGCCCCCAGATGCCCTCTCCCGCGCTACATGTGCCAGTGCACAAGTTGGCCGACTCCTGGCCCTCCACAATGACCTCTGTCACCCGGGGGTCACCCGTTTTTTTCACTTTATCAAGGCCCGCAACCTGCCTTACTCCATCAAGGAGGTCAGGACCGTGACCAGGGACTGCCAGGTCTGCGCAGAGTGCAAACTGCACTTTTATCGGCTAGACAGAGCGCACCTGGTAAAGGCCTCTTGCCCCTTTGAGAGCCTCAGTGTCGATTTCAAAGGGCCTCTCCCCTCCACTGATCGTAACGTGTACTTCCTCAACATTGTTGACGAGTACTCAAGATTCCCCTTTGCCATCCCTTGCCCTGACAGGACCTCTGCCACCGTCATCAAGGCCCTGCACAGTCTTTTCACCTTGTTCGGGTTCCCCACCTACATCCATAGCGATCGGGGTTCCTCCTTCATGAGCGACGAGTTGCGCCAGTTCCTGCTCAGCAAGGGCATCGCCTCCAGCAGGACGACCAGCTACAACCCCCGGGGAAATGGACAGGTGGAGAGGGAGAACGCAACGGTCTGGAAGGCCGTCCTCCTGGCCCTACGGTCTAGAAGTCTCCCAGTCTCCCGCTGGCAAGAGGTCGTCTCCGATGCGCTCCACTCCATCCGGTCGCTCCTGTATACTGCCACCAACGAGACTCCTCACAAGCGTATGTTTGCCTTCCCCAGGACGTCCACCTCCAGGGTCTCGCTCCCGTCCTGGCTGACAGTCCTAGGCCCGTCCTCCTCCGGAAGCATACGAGGAACCATAAATCAGACCCTCTCGTTGAGAAGGTCCTGCTCCTCCATGGCAATCCACAATATGACTACGTGGCACATCAGGACAGGTGACAGGACACAGCCTCCCTTCGGGATTTGGCACCTGCAGGTTCCCCAGCGACCATCACCACCACCCTCGACCCTACACCGTCTTCCTCCACCTCTACCCACCTACCTCAAGAACTGGCACCCGCAGGCCCACCGGCGACGCCCCCCCCCCAAACAGACTTGATCTTTAAGCCCACTTCACCCCCGCTGGACTCTTTTTTTTTTAACAGGGGGTGAATGTGGTAAACCACTGTATTGTATTGTTACATGCCTGGGCTTGTCCCTGCTGGCTCCGCCTGTGGCTCCTCCCCTCGGGCTCATGTATAAAGGTGGCTGGTCTCTGTCTCTGATCCAGTTTGGGATCAGAGGCCAGGAGGCTTTCTGTTTAGTGTATTAAAGCCTCAGTTACGTTCACCACTCGTCATGTGTTCATTGATGGCATATCAAAGGCCTTACCCCTCCATCTCTCTCTGTAATCACCTTTATCTCTAAACAGGTGGCATCATGACCGGTAGAGGATTGAAGGGCCGAGGGCTTGTTCCTGTGTTGTATTGTTCTTTGTTCTTTAACCCATTGGGATCCCTAATTTCCCCCAGTTCTGACCTCTTGGGTATTCCTGCATTTAACTGCTTCATTACTGTTGTCCGTACCTACAGCTGCCAAAGCCAGAAGGTCTTGAATTTGCTCCCTAAACCTCTTTGCCTCTGTAGTTCTCTTAAGTCACTCCTTAAAACCTACCTCTTTGTTTCAGCTTTTGTGTAAGCTGTTTTAATATTTCGTTCCGTGGCTTGATGCCAAATCTTGTTTCATAATACTCCTATGAGCCAACTTGGGACATTGAAGGTGTTATAGAAATGCAGGTTGTTTTTGTTGGTAAATATGCCATTCTGATTCTTTCATCATTTCGGCTCGAGCTGAAATTGCATTTTTCAAATCCTTTAATTTTCCCCTCCCCAACTCTCCAGCTAGCCCATCCCCCTCCACTCCCTGGAGAAATGGTCCAGTTCTTCAAAGTGCTGAGCGGCTTGAATAATGCGACAGTAAGCAGGTTATTAAACTGGAATTGGAGGGCAGAAGTCTCAAATGATTAATGGGTCTGCATTTTTTATCAAAAGATTTCTGCTTTCCCACCTCAACTCATTCCCTGTTTTTTTTTTTTTGGCCATTCCATTATTCCTTCAGTTTAAAAAAAACACTTCTTTCCACTATTTTTGATGGATTTGAACTGCAGAAGCTGCTCTTGGCTTTCCTGAAAGCTGCGTTCTTCCTCCATGCTATGCATTCAAATTGTTAAGGAATTCAAATATAATATTTTACATAATTATAGGATGGGCTGGGTACCCTGGCCCATATCAATACTTCAATCAACATCTGAAAATGGATTATATGATCGCGCGGCCTTGCTGTGCACAAGTTGGCTGCTGCTTTTCTGCTATCCCAACGGGTGTTGGGGAAAGCAATTGGGGGGTCAGGAGGATAGGAAGGTTGAGGGGTGGGGTCGTCTGGTCAGTCAGGGGGTGGCGAGGGCAGTCATGGGTGTGGGTGGGTAGCTGGGAGGTCCAGTGGTGGGTCAGAGGTTGTCGTACTATTCTTACCCAGGATCTAGGAATGGTTTTAGTTCTTCGAGATTTTTCCTAGGAACCTATTCTGCTAAGAATGTCGCCACCATCCAAAGTCTCCTATTTAAATCAGAGTTTCGGATGGTTCCTGGCACATGGGGATTGCCTATCGGAAGATCGAACTTCCCAGGCAATTGTCATGCAGTCTTTGGGGACTTACAGAGGGGCGGAGCACTTCTTTTGGGGTACCTCTGAGGTACGAGACCCCTGGAGATTAGACATAGTGGGCCAATATTCCATTTTCCATTTCATACAGAAAATCAAATAGAAATATCAGAAGAACATTTCACAATGAATTACTTTTCCATTTTGCTGTCCAATCCTTAACGAAAATATGGATATTGAAACTCCCTCTTCCAAAGGGATCCTGATGATGAGATTCCCTCTTTTACTGATTTTTAAAAATTACTGATAGTTTTAGAGGAGTTTTTGAAAAATGATCTAGTGTACCTAATTCATTTTTTTTCAATTTAGTGTGGCCAATCCACCTACCCTGCACATCTTTGGGTGTGAGGGCGAAACCCATGCAAACACGGAGAGAATGTGCAAACTCCACACGGACAGTGATCCAGGGCCGGGATCGAACCTGGAACCTCGGCACTGTGAGACAGCAGTGCTAACCACTGCACCGCCGTGCTGCCCGCGGGCTTTAGTGGAGTTGAAGATGATTGTCCTTTACTACTGATTGAACAAATGTCTAGTGCTGGAACCTCAAAGGCATGGGCGAAAAGAGAGGAAGAAATTTCTTCACAGTTTCACTCTTCACCTCCTTTCCGAAACTAACGCGTGATCTAATGGACAAGTTTCTAAGTGTGGTAACGAGCAGGAACAGCCAGGTGTTTCCCGACTGTCGACCAGGCGAGGCCATCACCAATATCTAATGTTAATTAGGGTACTTAATGATGCCCCACGGACTTCATACCGGAAAAGTATGTCCTGCTAGCTGATTTGCCGGGACTGTGCTCGGCAGCTCCCCGCTAACGAGGGGGAGGAGCTCTTAAACCGATCCTGCAGAGCGAACCCAAGACAACGCACAGCCATGCCACCGCGCAGACCACCCCACAATTCAGAGACGCCAACCTGGCCAGACTGATGGCACGGTGGGATCCAGACTGGATACCCTGTTCCCCCATGGGGATTGGAGGGTCAGCCACAGGGCAGCCAGTACCGCCTGGGAGTCACTGGCAGCAGCCGTCAGCATGGGGAATGTCACCAGGAGGACCACCACCCAATGCCATAAGAAGTCAACAACTTCCACCAGGCTGTACGGGTGAGTTGCCATTGGCACCCTGGCACGTGTCCCGCCTGCAAACACCGGACGCACCCCCTCAAAGAGTCCGTACTTGGCACAACGTCCACCTCCCCCCAGCAGAATACCACGCCCATGCCCTAGCACATGCTGACATCCAGCAGCACACACCACCCAGGCTCGGTGGCAGTACCCACACCTGTCCCCCGCCATGCACCCCCCCCCCCCCCCCCCCCCCCCGGCGCAGCGTGATGCTTGAAGTGGCAGCTCACAATGTCCTCTCTTTGTCCCCCCAGGGGATGTTGGCACACAACAGAACAACAGACATGAGAGGGTCCAGACCGGCAGGGTGCCGGACACCAGGGCCGGGAGGTGTTGACGCTGGCGTAAACACTGGAGTGTTTCACTCCAGCGTCAACGGGCCTCTTGGCCCAGCAATTCACAATTCAGTGGGCCACAGGGGGCCAGAATGGCGCCGGAGTGCTGCGCGCTGCTCCGGCGCCAATATGCGGCTCTGCACTGCTGGCACGGGTCTGCGCATGCGCGTGATGGCCGTTACCGCCCCGGCACTGCGCAACATGGTGGAGCCACACAGCGGGCCCGTGCGGAAGGAGGTAGGCCCCCTCCAGATTGCGCGCGCCCGCTGATCGGTGGCCCCCGATCGCGCGCCTGGCCATCGTGCAGGCCCCCACCCGCAGTGTGATTCCCCCCGCCCCCCCCCCCCATCAGGACTGCCGCAGTGGCCGCGGGTCTGAGCTCCCCGCCGGGTGGTACCAGGTTGGAACCACGCCGGTGGAATTTAGCAGGAACACGTCCGGTTGACCGTGGAGAACCGCGCGCCGGAGAATCGCATCCTGGCATCAGAGCGCCGTGGCGAGAATTTCTGGTGTCTCCGGCAATTCTCTGACCCGGCGCTGGCTAGGGAATCCAGGCCCAGAGTCCTCACCCCTGAAGAGGAACGGGCCCTGGAAGTCACATTGGTAGCCGATGACAGATTGGTCACCGAGGTCGAGATTGGCCGATGCTGCAGAGGTTGGTACTCAGCGGCCCCCGCCCAGATGATCTGCCACACATGAGTTGTGCATGCCAGTCATAATGATACTTCCCTCTCACTGACCACATGTCGTTTCTCGGGCAGGATCGCCAGCCAGTTCTCAAAGGCTACAGGACGTGGTAAGCAACAGGCTGCCTCCACCTCTGATGTGTATCCTAGGGAAGCACCTACACATGGTGTCAGAACATGGAGGGCTAAGCAGGTCGAGGATCACTGAGAGGGCAGTGAGGAGTGAGGAGGTGGGGGTGGGGGCTGGTGGGAGGAGAGGTTGGTGGCTCCACTGGGGGCCAGGGACATTTGGGATCACGATTGTACACCTTTAAAGCACTTTACACCCAAAACCTGTGAATCTTCTGTCCCGTTATTTCGCACTGCGGGCCGACATGCACCCCCCTCCCCCAGTTGCTGTCCCCCACTTCCCCCTGGCTCGTTGGTCCTAGAGCTGCCTCCCCCCCTCCGTCCTGCCCTCCAAAGGCATGAAATGAAAATCGCTCATTGTCACAAGTAGGCTTCAAAGAAGTTACTGTGAAAAGCCCCTAGTCGCCACATTCCGGCGCCTGTTCGGGGAGGCTGGTACGGGAATTGAACCGTGCTGCTGGCCTGCTTGGTCTGCTTTAAAAGCCAGCGATTTAGTCCAGTGTGCTAAACCAGCCCCTGATACCACATACAGGTGATGGGTGAGTGCGCTGTCAGCAGTGACACCGGAGTCATCATATGGCACAGATTGAGGAGCACCAGAGCTCAGCTCACAGCGGGTTATCATCACCCTCCTGCCTTGTATAATAACCCGCTGATAGTGCTGACACAGGCCCATGACCCTGGAGTGATGCAACACAAACCCTGGGAGGGTCGAAGTGGGGGGGAAAGGGGGTGGGGTGGGGAATAGTTTGTGGGGGACGGGAGGTGGCAGTGTGAGGCGGATCAGGCTGGGGGTGGCTCGGGTGGGCAGGAAGGGGAGAGGGGGTGATATAACGGACAAAGCCATATCCTATGATGTACGGATGAGGATGAGGGCTCTCCTGGACCTCTGGGCATGTCGGAGTTTTGCCACCTGTCCTCCATCCCGGAGCTGGTCCCGTGGATCCTCCCCGGCTCGATCTTCAGCCCCTGCCGGTCCAGCTCCTCCTCGTCTCTGTCATAATATGCACACAAGTATATGATGGTGCACAGACAGACATTGATTGACAAAAAGGATGACCAATGAACATACAGAACACAGCAGCCAATCACCAGACAGGACACGGCCACTATATAACCAGAGGGCACTAGTTTTCCCGTTCTTTTGGGAAGCAGCCTCTGAGACAGTCAGAGCCTGTGAGCAACAACTAGAACATCCACCATGTGGTAGTAAGATAGTCTGGTCAGGTTAGTCTCAGGTCGCCAGTCAACTCAGCATAGTGTCAACCCACAGTTAAAGTATGTTTAATAGTTAAGAGTTTAATAAAATCGAGTTGCATTTCTTCACGCGTTGGAAGCCTGTCTGTCTCTCTCTGCTACAGTAAACACAGTCCTCGCAGACCCAGCTTACCCAACACATCAGTCTCCTCCTCTGATGTGGCCATATGTTCCTCCTCCTCCAGCATGTCCCCCCGCTGCTGTGCAGGTTGAGGAATGCAGAGCAGACCAAAGCAAAGCAGGCGAACCTCTGGGGCGTGTACTGCAGGGCACCATTGACGTGATCAAGACATCGGAACCACGCATTGAGCTGTCCAATGCACCGCTCTATGACAGCCCAGGAGGCCACATAGGCCTTGTTCATGGATCATAGATCATAGAATTTACAGTGCAGAAGGAGGCCATTCGGCCCATCGAGTCTGCACCGGCTCTTGGAAAGAGCATCCTACCCAAGGTCAACACCTCCACCCTATCCCCATAACCCAGTAACCCCACCCAACACTAAGGGCAATTTTGGACACTAAGGGCAATTTATCATGGCCAATCCACCTAACCTGCACATCTTTGGACTGTGGGAGGAAACCGGAGCACCCGGAGGAAACCCACGCACACACGGGGAGGATGTGCAGACTCCGCAGACAGTGACCCAAGCTGGAATCGAACCTGGGACCCTGGAGCTGGGAAGCAATTGTGCTATCCACAATGCTACCGTGCTGCCCCCATTATATTGGGTTTCCACATTGGTCACTGGTCTCCGTACTGGCGTCATTAGCCAGGACCTCAGCGGGTACCCCTTATCTCCCAAGAGCCAACCTGTTATCCCGGGGTGTCTTGAAGATGCCGGGGTCTCCAACTGGCCCAGGATGTACCTGTCGTGCACATTCTCGGCGACGCTTGTACACACGTACATGATCTTGAGATGGTTGTTGCAACACGTTGGGCATACTGGAACCCCTCCCTGTTGATGAAGGGTGCTCCTGGACCACCTAGTGTGCGCAAGGCGACATGCGTGCCATCTATTACCCCCTGGATCTGGGGCATCCCGGCAATGGGGGATATTCCTGCTGTCCAGCTTGATGGGCTTCGTCAGGGTCAAAATTTATATAGTCAGCCGCCTGGTCATACAAGACATCCATGTCTTCACGAATGCACTTGTGGATTGTCAGTTGGGACATGCCACATAAGTCCCCGCTCGAGCCCTGGAATGATCCTGAGGCATGGAGGTTCAGGGCCGCATCACGTTGACAGTTTACCGGGAGCCAGTATCCTCCTCCTTCACGTGGTGCCAAGTCCGCAAGAACATGGCACAGGTGCCGCACCGTCTCGTTGTTGAGGCGGAGCCTCCTGCAGCACATGCTGTCCGACATCTGTACACCTTGAGTCTTCACTGGCCTCCCCCTCCTTGGCCTAATGGATGGTCGGGTCCTCAGGGTGTGGGGCGGGCCCCTGAACATCGGCCGCTGCCCTGAGCCTTTGTTGAAGCTCCTCCCGCCACCTTCTCTGGCGTCTGGTCTCATGCACTGGCAACCCCACCGCAAGGGCCGGTTCTGTGGGGACCACAATATCATCCGTAAAGTGATATCTGTAAGGAATTGGAGAGGGTGGGAGACCGATAATCAGAGATGGCTTCCACCCTGGGACCTGCGGCCCCCCATGCCTCCCCACCCTCACATCCCTTACCAGCTGTTGAACACACCCTGCACACTCACCCCTGGCATGAACAACTCACGTGTGACACGTCACCTGGGTGGGGGGCGATGAGTACCAACCTCTGCGACATAGGCTAATCTCGACCCTTGGCATTGGACCCCAGACACCCATGCTTCTGTGATGTTGATGCCTCCAGTAATCAGGTAAATTGTCCAGGCCTCAAAGCCTGATAGGGATGCTCACAGTAACAACTGCTTGCAACATAGTACGCCTACCCACAGGAATCCACTTGGAAGCTGTGAAATGCTCACATTACTAGATTTGCCAATGTCCTATTAGCAATAGCCTTCAGCTGTGTGGCCAGTGGTCACCATGGTCAGCGGGAGTTAAAGAGACCATCACCATATTACCATGAACGGAGCCCTGTCCTAATCAGAGAAAATCATAATCATCGATAATCATAGAATTTACAGTGCAAAAGGACGCCATTCGACCCATTGAGTCTGCACCAGCCCTTGGTAAGAGCACCCCAATTAAGCTCACACCTCTACCCCCTTCACCCAGAAACCCCACCTAACCTTATTGGACAGGAAGGACAATTTATCATGGCCAATCAACCTAACCCGCACATCTTTGAACTGTGGGAGGAAACCGGAGCACCCGGAGGAAACCCACGCAGACACGGGGAGAATGTGCAGACTTCACACAGACAGTGACCCAAGCCGGGAATCGAACTTGGACCTTGGAGCTGTGAAGCAACTGTGCAACCACTGTGCTATAGTGCCGTCCTGGGAGTGTTTGGTGGGATAGACCGGCAGCAGCTGAAGTTGCCCTGGTTATGGGTATACACGATCTGATCTGGGGGGGTGGCATGTCAGACCCGTGGATGCGGACCACTCGCCCCCCCAGCTCCGGGGCGACCCCCCCCAGCTCAGGGGCGACCCCACCCCCCCCCCACCAATGGAGGCAACCCCCGGACTCAGCCCATCCCCCTCCCCCGACCACGGGCAGCATCCCCAGTGCCCCTGGGTTGAATGCCCGAACCCAAAGATGGCTACTCGCCTTCCCCAATCCCTACAGCAGCCATTGCGCTAGCTTCAAATTTTAAATGGATGCACTATATGGCACCCATGTGACTGCTCACTGGGGAGCCAGTTAGATCATGGGAGGCCATTTGATAGGGGGTCCTTCCCATTTTGGGATGGAGCTTGGCCTTAATTGTTGATTATTGGTTTCTCACCAAAGCGTGGTGGGATCTTGCCCACAGGACCGGGCCGGTTAGATCAGAAACCGATTGGCGCCCAGTGTGGTTCCCGATTTCGGCTTCTCCTGCGATTGAACCAGCTCACGCACGGCGCCCCGCAGCCAGTAGATCGCGCCCTAATTATGTGCAGGTACTTAATGGCTTATGTAAATAAATACCAATGCTACTGTGCTAAATATGAGGTAGTAATGCGTCGCCTTTCACCTCTGCACAATGCCTCAATCTGACTTTTGACCAATCATATATTGTTAAGTGTCTTGTCTGAAAAAAAATTATTTTATGTTGAGAGTTGTAAAAATAATCTAAAACACTGGACTACTATTCCAGCAATCGAACCACTGTACTACAGTACCTTAACTAATTGCAACACTCATCTGTAGAGTACGAAAGGCTGGTGAATAAACTCACTACACCACCCAGTCTCATGGCAGTGGAATGACCATGTAACAAGCCAGTGCCCCACATCAAGCATCGTTTGTCATAGTCATAGAAATCACAGTGCAGAAGGTGGCCATTCGGCCCATCGAGTCTGCACCAGCTCTTGGATAGAGCACCCTACCCAAGGCCCACACCTCCACCCTATCCCCATAACCCAGCAACCCCACCCAACACTAACGGCAATTGTGGACACTAAGGGCAATTTATCATGGCCAATCCACCTAACCTGCACATCTTTGGACTGTGGGAGGAAACCGGAGCACCCGGAGGAAACCCACACACACATGAGGAGGATGTGCAGACTCCGCACAGACAGTGACCCAAGCCGGAATCGAACCTGAGACCCTGGAGCTGTGAAGCAATTGTGCTATCCACAATGCTACCATGCTGCCGTGTCTGGCCCTGTCGTCTTTCATTAAAGCAGTGGAATCATCTGGAATGCAAAAATAAACCCCAACTTCAGGTCTCCATTGTCAATCGTCTTTTAAAATATTTGCCAAAATAATATTTTTTTGTCCTAGCTGTTCATCTCGCTTGGATTTAAATTCTTGTGAGAAGTCCTGATGAGTGCAAGGCAGAAAGCTTGAACAAGAAATGTCTTTTTTTTTCACCAATACTCAAGTCCTGTACTACGAAACAACAATCTTCATAAACTTCCTTCATCTGTCCTTCCACCTTCATATCCAACAACAAGTGGGGGAAGCTCATGGGCTTTTTTGTTATTGAAAATATCTGTCCAGCTGTGGGTGCTGCATCTCTCCTTTTCTCCTTGTCCACCATGGCAAGGTTCCACCTCTGAACTTGCATTTTGTATAGTTTCCCTCATTCACTCATCTTGTTCATGAGGCAAAACTTCTTTTTAAAAAATAAATTTAGAGTACCCAATTCATTTTTTCCAATTAAGGGGCAATTTAGCGTGGCCAATTCACCTAGCCTGCACATCTTTGGTTTGTGGGGGCAAAACCCACGCAAATAAGGGGAGAATGTGCAAACTCCATAAGAGCAGTGACCCAGAGTCGGTATCGAACCTGGGACTTCAGCGCCGTGTGGCAGCGGGGCTAATCCACTGCGCCATCGCACTGCCCTCGGCAAAATTTCTTTTGTCTTAACATTATTACGTGACATGGTGCAGTATCTCTCTCATCCTGCTCAACAATATTCCCACTCAAATAACAGAACCATCTCAGATCCCAATCCACTTTTAACTAGGTGTGCAGAAATACTTGCTGCAAAGAGATGTATTTTGTGACTGTTTGAAAAAATAGACCTGAACAGTGTCAGAACAATGCAGGATCTCTGGATTCCCAGCTTGGGTCACTGTCTGTGTGGAGTCTACACGTTCTCCCTGTGTCTGCGTGGGTTTCCTCCGGGTGCTCCGGTTTCCTCCCACAAGTCCTGAAAGACGTGCTGTTAGATAATTTGGACATTCTGAATTCTCCCTCTGTGTACCCGAACAGGTGCCAGAATGTGGCGTCTAGGGGCTTTTCACAGTAACTTTATTGCAGTGCTAATGTAAGCTTACTTGTGACAATAAAGATTATTATTATCACATGTCTGCGACCTTTGTGATAGCTGACCATGCTAACCTCCTCTACTGCACTCCTCTGTTGTCCAGCTGAGTATGACTGGCCTCACGGGCTCTATTCTTACCAATCCAGTTGATGTGGAGATGCCGGCGTTGGACTGGGGTGAGCACAGTACGAAGTCTTACAACACCAGGTTAAAGTCCAACAGGTTTGTTTCGATGTCACTAGCTTTCGGAGCGCTGCTCCTTCTCAAAGCTAGTGACATCGAAACAAACCTGTTGGACTTTAACCTGGTGTTGTAAGACTTCGTACTGAATCCAGTTGTAGCTAGAGATTAGACTGCAACCTCCTCTCACCCCAGTGTATTAACTCTAGAATCCGTCAAGGATCTATCCTTAGCTCACTCCTATTTCTGTTGCTCAGCAACATCGAAAGATATGTTGTCAATTTCCACATGTATCTTGATGACACCCGGTCATATCTCACCACTACCTCTCTTGCTCTTTCCACTGCCTATGTGTTGTCCTGCATCCAGTCCTGGAAGGGCTGCAATATACTCTAATTAAAAGTTGTGAAGACCAAAACTATTGCCTTCAATCCCTGCTACAAGCTCTGTTTCCAAGCCTCTGCTCCATCCCCTTCCATGGCCATGGTATCATCAATTGGACTCTCTAATGCCAACATTCTATTTCACCCTGACCTAATATTCCAACCCATATCCTCTTAATCAGAGAGATCACATCCATTCCTCTCTGCATTGTCCATTTTTGCTCCTGACTCAGTCCATCTGCTGCGGAAGCACTCAACCCCATACAAAGGCTCAAAGACAGCAAATTTCAAACCCACCACCACTACCACCTAGAAGGACAAGGGCAGCAGACACCTGGGGACCCCATCACCTGGAATTTTCCCTCCAAGACACTCAACATCCTGACTTGGAAATGTATCGCCATTCCTTCAATGTCACCGGGTCAAAATCTTGGAACTCCCTCCCTAACAGCACTGTGGGTGTACCTCCACAAAATGGGCTGCAAAGGTTCAAGACGGCAGCTCACTCACTACAATCCTCTCAAGGGCAATTGGTGATGGGCAATAAATGCTGGCCTGGCCAACCGCACCAGCTCCAATCAATTAATAAAAATAAACTTTGTTTACTTTAACCCAATGTTCCAAGGTAAATAAAAGCCATTGAAAATTTAATCCAGGCTGGCCTCCCAACTTCCACTATCCATTAGCTTGAGCTCATCCAAAGCTCTGCTGCCTATATCTTATCCTGCACCAAAACCATCTTCTCTGTGCCCTCTGGCCTACACTGACACCTGGAGTTGAACAGTGTTTTGTCAGTTGGTACTACCCTCAATTCCAAGTCACAGGCTTCTGGGTTCAGATCCCATTCCAGGGCTTGAATTCAAGAACCACTATACTCTCCAGTGCAGTACTGAGGGAGAGTTGCATTGTTGAAGATAGTGGGCGGGATATTCCACCTCCACCCCCTCCCCTACACTCACAATACGTGTTTTGCGGTAGCGGAGACGGCGCACCATTGACTGGAGGTGCGATCTCCTGGCCCTGCTGCTGTCAATGGGGTTTTCTGTTGTTCGTATCCCGGGGAACCCATGGAAGTGGGACTGGACGATCTCGCCAGTGTGCAACGGACGGACAACTCCCACCCACTGTCATTCAGGTGAAATGCTAAGCCGAGTCCTCACCTGCCTGTTTGGGTAAATCTCAACAGAAGACAATCAGAGGAGTTACCCACAGTATCGTGGCCAATAATTACCCCTCAATCAACATCTTAGAAAAACAGATTAACTAGTTATTATGTAAAACACAGGGTGCAGTTGTCAGTATGAGTTAAAAAAATCTCTGTTGCCGAATATACAAATTAAGAGCAGGATGAGGTCATTTAATAAGATTTGCCAATTAATAAGATTACTGCTGATCTAATTGTAGCCTCAGTTCCACTTTCATTGCTACCTCCTATACCCATTGAGTCCCTTGTCTGTCATGAATCTAACTAATTCAAACTTCAAACTATTCAATGGCCCTGCTTACTTTGGGAAAGAGAGATTCACAGCCCCACGATCCACTGAGAGAAAATACATTATTTTCATTTCCCTAAGGACTCTTATGAATACTTGTCTGATTTCCAAAAGCTACAATTATCTAAGCAGGTGGTGGAGGGGGTGGTCCTGAGTTCACAGTTTGTTTAACGGCTTAGAATCTCGACAATGCAAAAGGAGGCAATTTGGCGCATCGCGTCTGCACTGACCCTCCGAAAGAGCCCACTCCCCCGCCTAACCCCCTAACTCCACACATTGATCATGGCCTATCCACCAAACGTGCACTTCTTTGGACACTATGGGGCAATTTAGCATGGCCAATCTACCTAATCTGCACACCTTTGGACTGTGGGAGGAAACCGGAGCACCCAGAGAAAACCCATGCAGACATGGGAAAAATGTGCAGACTCCACACAGTCACCAAGGCTGGAATTAAACCCAGGCCCCTGGCACTGTGAGGCTGCACTGCTAACCACTGTGCCACCATGCCACCCATGGTAGCAAGTCACAAGCTTAAAGGATGGGATGCCTTTGATGTGCAGTATGAATAAAAGCCTGTTCTTATAAGGGATTAACCACCTGAGATGTAAACGGGTTTGAATAGGCTTTCAAGAATGGAACTTTTGTTAGTATAGTGGAAGTTGTATTAGATTTTTAGAATTTTATTTGATCGCAACTCACTATGGCTGCTAAGGTTTGCCCATGGTGAATATTGGTTGGGTTGGCACGGAGGATATAACAGGCAAAGAGTGCTAGGGTGGAGGGAGGGGTAGGAAGAGTGCTGCTGATGGTGATGGAGTGATTCTGCGGCGACCTGTCTCAAAAGCTTGCTTGAAATAAAGGGCGGGGTTCTCCGTTTCTGAGACTAAGTGCTGACGCCAACGCAGAATTCGTGGAATTTCACGACAGAAAAACTGGCGCCGAACCTGGACTGATTCTGCTACTGTTAAGGGACTAGCACCGGTGCCGCGTGGAACACACTCGATTCCAATGGGAAACAGTGCCGGATTCGCTGGTTCCACGATTGACACTCAGGAGGCTGACAAGCTGCAGCAGCTTGCTGCACATTGCACTCCCCATACACACCATCCAGGCAACAAGATGGTAGTGAGGAGAGCAGCCCCGAGTTTTACCGACGCCGAGCTGGAGACCCTCTTGGACGCCATGGAGGAGAGGCAGATGCCCTGTACCCCGGCCGTGAAGGAAGCTGCCAGCCACCGCTGTTCGCCGTGCCTGGGCGCAGGTGGCAGAGGCTGTCAGCGCAGTGGCAACATTGTCCAGACCGGCCAGCAGTGTTGTAAAAAACTACACAACCTCCTCAGGGCAGCTAGGGTGACTAGGCAACACTGTGCCGCTGGCATTAATGCCTGTAACCCAACCCACTCCCCACCCCACCCAAGGGTGGCCGAACCCGCACCCTGTACCATATGTTGGCAGCCATATCGGCTGCCATGGCTGGGTGCCCTGGCCACTGAGGCCTTCAGCTACCCAACGCCTGGGCTGCATGTGTCAGACTGTGTAACACGGTTATTGTCTGTTTTCTCCCCCCTCCCCACGAGAAGACTGCGCATAACCAGGCAGGAGAAGACAGGAGGGGGACCAACGGACCTGTGGCCCCTCACTGTGCCAGATCAGTGGGCCCTGGACATGGTTGATGGACCGGAGGAAAGGGAAGTCACTGCCGTGGAGTTTGGCCGCAGGCGAGGAAGTGTGACCCTGCTTAATTGCGGATCCCCATGACACGTATCAAGTCCCCCACACACCACCCCACACCACTCCCACCCCCCCCACCACCCCCACCCCCACACCACCCCCCACACCAACCCCACCCACATCTTATCTTGTGTCTTGCAGGACCTGCTGGTGATGTGGCGGGTCCATCTGGGGTCCCCCGCCCCCATCCAGTACCACAGCCAGAGCCCCCCCCCCCCCTCGTGAGCTGAGCAGTGATGGGAGCAGCTCAGAGACTAGCCCTATGCCTGAGCCTCGAGACCCCGGAGCTCGGGTCGAACGATAACAGTGATTTCCCATCACAGCTGTCTCCAACACCCTCCACCATCCCAGAGAAACTCCCCTCGGTTGAGCATGTTAGTGAAGAGGCTCCTGGGACACTCTCTGGTGCACACCGCACAGCTAATCCAATAGAGCAGGTGGAAGTACGAACTCCCGAGGGGGCAGACGGATGGCAGGCCGATGCCAGGGACTAGCTGCCAGATGGATTTTGGGCTTCTGAACAGACAGTCCCGCCTATAGTGGAGATGCAGTCGCAGAGCCAGGGGCTACATGAAGGGTTGTCCGGCACCTGCAGGTGCAGTTGGAGGAGTCCAACCGCTGAACATATCCTGGTTGGTGTCTCTGGGGCTGTAGTGACTGAGGCCTGGTCTGTATGTCCATTGTTCGATGTTCTCAGGGGCTTCAGTTGTGCTGTCGCTGTCGCTGTCAATCAGCCGAATCAAGCGTCAGGGTGAAATTTGATTCTGGGGGCGGGGTCAAGGTCGTGTCTATGGATATGCTGCTTCTGCTGGGGGAGGGGGAACTCGGGTTGTCAATGGGCGGGTCTTCATTGTCTGCCATTGCCAATGAGAGGTGGTGCGAGTGGCTGCACTGCATTCCATAAACCTTAAGCTGGTTTACATGGAACCATCTTGATTTTCCGTTTGGATACATGATTTTATAAATTGAGGGGCTTACTTTGTGCGAGATTGAGTAGGGTCCTGCAAATTTAGGGGAGAGGAATGAGCTGGGGTTGTATAAGGTGATCATTACTTGCTGTCCGACTGTATACTCCGTCGGGTGTACTGTTTTATCAAAGCAGGCCTTACTCTGCTTTTGTTTAGCGCCTAGTCGAACAGCTGCAGCGAGCTGTGCTGCTTTAATATTTTCTACCATGTGCTGGACTGCTTTTTCATGGGTCAGGGCGGTGACTGCGGGACTGGCCAAATCCAGTCTAAATAAGTATTCGGCTAACTCGGCTGCCTGCGAACTTGAAAGCAATTTCTTCGAAAGCGCGTCCCTGCACGTCCTCTACATAAGTACCACATCCTGTTATCCTTTTTCCATCAAGGACTGTGGAGGAGCCATCTACATAAATCCTCAATGCTTTGTCTGTGGGCTGGGTCGTCTGTGGTCGGGTACCTGTCTTCTTTGGTACCGACTTGGGAACAAAGGGGCTTGTGCTGTGCTTGGGGTCTATGATCTCGCACTCATGTGGGGTTCCTGCATAGTGCAAATTATCGGCAAAAAACGTGTGCGTTTTTGGCCGTTTTATAGTAATGTCGCGTCCCTGTAGGAGTAGGGTCCATCGCGCTGCTCGAATTTGGCTTACTGTGCCATCCTTTAGTCTGTCGTCCAATAAAAGCTGCGTCGAGGTGTGCTTGGTCAAAATGGTCACTAGGTTGAGTCCGGTTATGTACGAGAAGTACTGTACCGCCCAGAAAGCTGCCTTTCGCAGGCTGAAAATCCCTGTTCCACTGGATCTAAGACTCGTGAGGCATAGGCTATGGGTCCTAAATGATCGTGTCTTTCCTGCAGGAGTACGGCTGAAAGGGTTCGGTCGGTGGTCGCTACCCCTATCGCGTATGGGGAGTGTGGATCTGGGGCCTGCAAAGCGGGGGCTGTGCTCAGGGCGCATTTCAATGTGTCTACGGCATCTGTGTGCAGTGGAAGCCATTTCCATGGGGCCTGTTTCTTTAGGAGCTCGGAAAGTGCGGCTGCTTTTGTGGCGAATCCGTCTATGTGGTTTCTACAATATCCAACCAGGCCTAAAAATGACCGGAGTGCTGTAATGTTTAGGGCAAGGGCAATTTGACAATGGAATCTATGCGTTTGCGTTCTATTTCACGCTTCCCATGCGTGATGACCGTACCTAAATATGTGACTTTTTCCTGGAGGATTTGGGCTTTCTTGGGGTTAATTTTGCATCCAATTGTTGTGAGTAGTTCTAATAATTCTGAAAGAAGCGAAATGTAGCTCTTCCTTGGTGTCAGTCTGTGGGAGCAAGTCGGCCACATACTGAACAAGGCATTCAGGGCGGGAAAAGTTAGATAAGCCATTTGCCAATTGTCTGTGAAAGATGGAGGGGGAGTTGTGGAAGCCTTGTGGAAGGCACGTCCACATGTACTGCTGTCCCTGGAAAGTGAACGCAAATTTATACTGGCATGCTTTGTCCAGTGGTATGGACCAAAATCCATTGCAGATGTCCAGTACCGTAAAATGTTTCGACTGGAGTTCCTGTCTCACCATGGTCTCGGGATTCGTGGCAACAGTGGGGGCTGCTAGGGGAGTTACTTTGTTCAACTCTCTGTAGTGGATGGTCAGTCGCCATGAACCATCAAGCTTTCTTACTGGCCAAATCGAGGCATTGTTCGTCGATGCTACGGGTCGAATCACTCCTTGATTCAATAAACTTTGGATTACCTTGGCTATCTCTCCCTCGGTTTGCTGGGGGAAGTCGTACTGTTTCTGGGGTTTAGGATCGGGACCTGTAATGTTTACTACTCCTGGGATTTTGCCGCAGTCGTGCTTGTGCTGGGCAAATGCTGCTTTATATCTTTTCAAGATCTCTCTGACCGCTTTGTCTGCGGTAATGGTTTGTGGATCAAACCAGTACTCTCCTACTGAACTGATTCTATGGGCATAATCTCCTACTGTGAGCATGGCGGGGGCTTGCGCTGCTCTAGCCATTTTCCATATACACCGGTTGACTGGGTCGAATGAAAGGTTGTGTGTATATTCATGAAATCTATGCCGAGGATGTGTTCTGCTGCCTGGGGTAAATCTACTAAAACGACCAAGTGTTTTGTTTGAATATTGCCAATCTGTACGTCCACAGGGGCTGTGATGTGTCCCTGCTGGAGGTAGCCTGTAAAGCCACTAAGGGCAATGGTGTCCGTAGTGGGCCATATCTCTTTCTGGTACATGATGGAGGAGTTTAACGTGGTTCGGGACCCTCCTGTGTCCCAAAGGAACTCTACGGGGTGTCCCCGGACTGTGCCTGCAACTACCGGTCTTCCGGACTTATCCCAAAGGGTATCGCAGACCCAAGTTGGGGAGCCCAAACACCGTCAATCAGTGCCATTCATGGCCGAATTATCTGGTCAGGTGCTAACACTGTGGGTGGGTCTGGCATTGATTCTGGAGGGGGGTGGGGGGGTGGCGGCGTTTGGGTGCTGATTCCTTTGCTGCTTCGGGGGGGGGCATTGCATTCTCGGGCATAGTGTCCTTCGTGCCCACAATTATAACATTCCTGTGTCTTGGGGTGCGGCGCTGGACCTCTGCCTTCATTTATCCATGCGGGTCTTGGTGTGCCTTTACTGGATTCATTGTGGTGTCTACTCTCTCCTGCTCTGTCTTTCTATGTACAGACTGTTCCCAAGCTCTTGATAAGCGTTTCAGAACCCAAACTTCATTGTGTGCTGGGTCTGAGGGGCCATAACTGGCACATGCCGTCTGTCCTGCCTCTGTGGCATGGGATACTAGCGTACGGGTCCATTTGGTCCTATTGTCTACTGATAACTGGGTCCGGGCTAACTCACCAAATACCGCTGTAAAATGGATCCAAAGGCATCCAGCAAACGCTGTTGAATGCTCTCCCTTTTCCTGTCAGCACCGGTTGAGTCCCTCTACCGGATCTCCTCTATTATAGCCAATGGCGTCTAAAATGGCTGTTTTCATCTCTTGGAGGCTACCGGGAAGGGCTGAACTAACTGGCGGGTCTAGGCTCATCACTCTGAGCTTTACCTGTTCCGGCTCGTCTAAACCATACATGAGGGTCTGTTGCTTTATTAGTTTGAAAAAGTGGTGTGGGTCTGATGTGGGGTGGAAAGTCTCTATCTTCTCGTGGGCATCTCTTAACTGGGTGATAGTTAATGGGGTGGTGTACACAAAAACGGGTTAGTCTTCCGTGGTGACCCTGTGCTGCATGGTGATGGGTTCATTGGGTTGGGTGCTGCCTGTGCAGTCGGTGGTGCGGGTGCTTTTCTTTCGGGGCCTGGGGGGCTCTATTTTGATTCTCAGTCTCACTTACGTACCGTTGGGCCGTTTCACTGAGTTCCTGCCAATCGGGGCCGTCTTCCTGATCTAGCTGTGGGCCAAAGGTATCTCTGAACAGTTAGCAGGCATTGTAACTTTTCAATTTGCTGCCTGCATTTGGCATGATTCACCGAACTCTGCCTCTGTTCCGTGGTGGAACTGTGGAGTGCTCGGAGGTCTGCCTTCAAATCATCGCACTGTTTCCTTAACTGTTGTACCTCGTTCTCTGTCTCTTCTCTTACCATTACAGCACGTTGTCTGTCCTGGTAGGCCTTATCATACTGGATTTGGAAACTGCTAAGGTGGGCGAGACAGGATTGATGTGCCCTCTTGACATCATCCATTTCCTTGTCCTTCGCCGCTAACTGCTCCCAGAGCTGCACATTTAATCTCCCTCTCTACTTCTCTCCTGCCCCTTAAACTGCTTACGAAGCGTCCTCACAACCTCCTCTGTGCCTCGCAATTGTGCCAGACAGGACACGATTGCCATCAGTTTACGAACCTTGCTTAAACTTTTCTTGTGGATCTCGGTCAGGCTGTCCCACCAAGTCTGTCCTATGCTGCCAGGACCTGTTTCTTCATTTGCGAAAAATTCCAACCGTAGGGGCCATCCTTTCCCCTTTAGGTATCTCCTAATCTCTTCTTCCCATACAGGACACTGTTCTGATCTCTTGGTCGCTGTGACTTCGGGCTCTTGTGGATGCATGAGGTGTTCCATTGCCTGCATGGCCATCCCTACAATTACTTCCATCTACCGGAAATTTGGAACAAGGGGAATAAAGCCGTGGTGCAAACACGGGTACGGCTCAAGCTATTTTAGGTTTACGCAACTCCCGAAACTTTCTCGCAACAAAATCTATTGAGGTTACCTTGTATCCCTTTGTTAGTACGCATGCAAATTACACACTTCTGAATTCTGGAGGTTTGATCGATACTGGTTTCGCTTGTGGGTTCTTTTACTTTGCCAAATTTGGATTCTAATTCAAATGCTTTTGTTGGTTCTCTCGGAGTGACACAGTCACTTCTGGGTCGAGTCCCGTCAGATGTCGCCAATAACTGTTGCCTTTTCTTCTTTTACTCTTTTACTCTGTCCTTTCTATGGCTCTGTTCCAATTATGGCAATCAGTGAGTTTGCCCTTCTTTCTATGTTATCTATATTCTAATGCTCAGAGTCGCCAGGTATCGAATGATACCACCACAAGTTTCAACCGGCTATCGATCAAACAGCTAAACACCAGTTAGTTAGTTCAAGGTCAAAGGTACTTTATTTACACACAATTAGTCATGCAACATAAACACTACTAGTTAACTACACCTATCGACTAAGACAACCTGTACTTAACTTCGGGCACCCGGCTTAGGTCAGAAAACAGTGGCCGCTGTTCAATTCTGGATCTATCGGGTTCGAAGGAGTAGCTCCTGCTCAGCTAGTCTCATCCGTCTGGTAGCGAGCATTGAACTTGGACTTGCTTCTGGTGTTGCTACACTTGGCGATGGCCGTGACCGGGGTACGAGGACCAAGAGAGGACGAACATGTGGCGAACGCTTCTTCTTATACTCCGGGAGGGGGGTTTTCGTGCTCTTTTGAGCGGTCCTTCAGTTTGGGCCCCACTAATTGGGTGATCCCTGATCACTCTGTTCGATTCCTAACCAATAAGTGGGCGGAGATCTGGATGGCTGGGCGTGTCCCAAGCGGTCACTGATCAAGTTGTTTACGCTTCCCTTGAACAGGGAGTGGCGCCGAAATGTCTGGGACTGTACCGGTCGCTCGAGTACCAGTCCTTTGTTTTGGTGAAGATGGGCCATCAAATGCTAATCAGCCCCATTAAAATGCTAATTGATCAGAGTTTCAATACGCCTGGACTTCTTGTTTGCAAATATGCATTTCAGGCTCTGAGCCTGCCTGAGTCTTGGCTTGTCCATTTTACCCACCAGGCTTTACGAGTTTCTCTGTACCTAGTTGGAAGTGGCCATCCCAGATGGCTACAATAGTCACAGCCAATCCTTTGTAACTGTGACCCAGCGGGAGGGGAAAGAGGAAATGAAATAGGAGGGGGGGGGGGGGGGAGCTATGTTTGTTTGCAAAAGCAGCTTGTGTAAAATGAAAAAGAAAGCCCCTCTAATCTGTTACAGTATTGGTTCTTGGGATAAATTCCCAAACTGGCTGTTAGTGAAGCAGCCCACCATTTGATCCATTTGGTATTCAACTGCAGGAAGATATGAAGCATAGTCCCAAGGCAGCCACTTCCTGCTCCAACCAGCTATTAGAAATGTTAAAAATTCATTAGTCCTCAATCTGTGCAGAGCTCCAGGGAGAGACAAAAAATGCCTAAGAGCTTTTTTTCCCCATCTTCTGTATGTATGATGGAATATTTTAATGGTAAAATAATGCACCTGCCTTAATGGTTTTGCAAAACTAAGGATAATGACTGTCAATATCACCGACGTGATCTCTTTCTTTCACTTTGTGTGGTTAGATTATTGTTTTGACTTTGCATCAGGGAAGAAGCATTTAAGAAATGTTTTTAATTAGCGGGAGATTTAAATTGACCAATCTGTTCCAGTCCAGTCAACTTTGAATGCTCCATCCAGTACAAGTCCAATATCAGCAGCAATAACGTACATTTATATAGCACCTTGAATGCCAAAAATACTTCAAGGTGGTTCACAGAGAGGGAGAAGGAAAAGGAGAAGGTAAAAGATATAAAGAAGAAGCCACTGAACCACGATGCAAGGGTTAAGAGAGGTGACTGAGAGCTTGGTCATACAAGATGGGTTTTTGGAAAGGATTTGAAAGTTGGAGATAGGCATAGGCAGGCTGGAATTTTCCAGGCCCATCCTGCCATCAGGATCTTCCAGTCCCGCCAAAGTCAATAGACATTTGAATGGCTTGCTGCATGCACTGTGAGGGAGACTGCTGGATCAGGGCTGGAAAATCCTGGCGAAGGGGTCTGAAGGCATTCTGGAGCCGCGGTTGTAGTGATCTCTATGTGTGCATGTACACAAGGGGTTAATGTGTAATCAGTAGCACCACATGATCACTAGAGGGCCAGACCAACAGGGGTATAAAAGGCAGCCACATTGGGGTTCTCTCTCTCTCTGGGGTGCACTGTGATCAAAGCAATAGCAGACTAGTTTAGATGGCCAGTGGAGTCACGTATAGTTACCATAGTTGGATCTTGTTAACCTTGTCACTAGTATCAAAGCTAAAGTAAAGAACTCATGTAAATATTGTTGTAGTTACTCAATAAACCTTTTGTTACTACTGGGAGAGTTTGAATCTTCTTCATCGGGATTCAGAATACCTCATCACTAACCAAGGATTGAGTAGTACATGTTACCTACCACACAGGTAACAAAACATGGTACCAGTCGAGTGGCTTTAACATAACTAATTAGATTAGGTTAGATAAAAAGAGAAGAAAAAGAGGAGACTGGATATTCGACTGTGGAAGACGTTGCAGCAAATGGATCCTCGACGACTAACTATGGGACTCATTGGACCTCTAGGGCAGCTGGAAACAACCGGTAATTTAAGTTATGACTGGAAAAGATTTGAACAGATATTCCAAATATTTATCGCAGCTAATGGTTTAAGCACGGTCTCCAACGCAATGAAAATAGCACTACTACTCTCAAAAGGAGGGCATGAAGCTAGAGAAATCTACCTTTTGTTACTACTGGAAGAGTTTGAATCTTCTTCATCGGGATTCAGAATACCTCATCACTAACCAAGGATTAAGTAGCACATGTTACCTGCCACACAGGTAACAAAACAATGGTTAATGCTTCTAAAGGCTTCTTTACTAATCACTGGCATTTTAATATCACTGGCATTTAAAATTAGCTCAGGCGTTTTGTAGGTCTATCTGTATTGGTAGGAAAGAAAACATCTTCACTCCATTTTGTTTTAAAGTAACGTGTCCATTTTGAATTTACACTCCATTGGTCTGTTTTGTACAAGTGTGATGCCAGTGATACAGTTTGATGCATACACGAGAGAATAGGAAATAGATGGATATGGAGGAACAAAGAGGGGAGCAGCTGATCGGAGCGGCGAGAACAGTTTTAAAAAAGCGCTGCCACAAACCGTCACTGAATCCAAAGGCGGAGCTCCTGAGGTGACGTCAGGGTTCAGAACGTGATGCGGGGAACGAGGAAGCAGCTGATTGGTGTCTGGGAAATGTGTCCTGCAGTCAGCATCGTGGTGAAACAGTCTGGGAAGTAAAGCTGGGAGATAAAAGAACACAAGAAAGAGCGAGGCTGAGAGCACAGAGCTAGTTTGGAGCTCCTGAGGTGACGGCTGAATTCAAAGGTGACACAGGGCAAGTGGAAGCTGCTGTTTGAGTGAGTATGGTCGGGTCAGTATTTATTTTTATCGCTTACAGTTCGCATGGTCTTTTTTTCTGTTTATAGATTGTAAGGGTTATATTCTGTGGTAATGAGGACTAGGGAAGAAGGGCCCTCGAATAATTTATATCATTTGAATTTAAGTATCTGCCAAAAGGGTAAGTTTAAATGGAAAAGTCATGGCAGGAGAGCTCAATGTCAGGAGGTGCTCCTCCAATTCTATGAGGGAAACTGGGAACATTTCCAGTGCCTGGGACCAGAATGTGTGCAGGAAGTATATCCAGTTGTAGCCCCTGGAAAGCCAGGTTTCGGCGCTGAACCAGTGGCTGTGGACACTGTGGAGCATCTGCAAGGCAGCGGGTATCGTGGATAGAACATATAGAGAGGGAATCACACCACAGGCTAAGACTCCACAGGCAGGAAGAGTGACCACTAGGCAGAGCAAGGAGACGAGGCAGGCAGTGCAGGAATATCCTGTGGCTATTCCCATGCAAACAGATATACCACTTTGGATATTATTGAGGTGAATGGCTTCTTAAGGGAAAACAGCAACAGCCAAATTTGTTGCACCATGGTTGGCTCTGCTGCAGAGGGGAAGAGTAAAAGGTGTGGGAATGCAATAGCTATAGGGGATTCAATTGTAAGGGGAATAGATATGCTTTTAGCGGCTGCAAACAAGATTCCAGGATAGTATATTACCTCCCTTGAGCTAAGGTCAATGACGTCTTCCGGGTGCGGCGATGACCAGCTAAGTTGCACGTTTCGGCAGCTCCCGTTGGAACGGACTTTTGGGCTCTTAATAGAAGCCCCAACGGCAATTTAAACGGCCAAAAACACTGTGCGGTAAACCAGAAGGGGATCCCCCCGGACACGCATGGATAAGAGAGAGGATAGCGGCCGGATTGCGGAGGATCCTCTGGAGCAGCGGCAAGGAAGGGAAGCTCAAAGCAAAATGGCGTCGGAAGGTGGCCGTTTGTTATGGGGCCCGGACCAACAAGAGTTCCTGCGGCGCTGTGTGGAAGAGCTGAAAAAGGAGTTGAAGAAGGAGCTGTTGGCCCCGATACTTCAAGCGATTGAAGGGCTAAAGGAGGAGCAGAAGACCCAAGAGCTGGAGCTTCGGGTCGTGAAGGCAAAGGCTGCTGAAAATGAAGACGAAATACAGGGCCTGGTGGTGAAGGCAGAGATGCACGAGGCACAGCACAAAAGGTGTGTGGAGAGGTTGGAAGTACTGGAGAATAATTCGAGGAGGAAGAATTTAAGAGTTCTGGGTCTTCCCGAAGGCGCAGAAGGGGCAGACGTCGGGACATATGTGAGCACGATGCTTCACTCGCTAATGGGATCGGAGGCCCCGACGGGCCCTTTGGAGGTGAAGGGAGCTTATCGAGTTTTGGCGCGAAGACCGAAGGCTGAAGAAATACCTCGAGCTATAGTGGTGAGGTTTCTCCGCTACAATGACAGAGAGACGGTCCTCAGATGGGCGAAGAAAACTCGGAGCTGTAGGTGGGAGAACGTGGTGATCCGCGTATACCAGGATTGGAGTGCGGAGGTGGCGAGAAGGAGGGCAAGTTTTAATCGGGCTTAGGCGGTGCTTCACAAAAAGAAGATCCAGTTTGGAATGTTGCAACCGGCGAGATTGTGGGTCACACACCAAGGGAAGCACCACTACTTTGAGACGGCAGAAGAGGCGTGGACATTCATTGTGGACGAGAAGCTGGAATAGGACAAGGGGGGAAGCCAAGGTCAGCCAGAGTTCGCTGACTTCTGGGAGCAAAATGGGGGGTGCAACTATGCTAGAGGGGGATCTAGCGGAGGCGGGGGGAGGGGGGGTTAACTGGGTTGCTGCTGCTAAGGAGAAGGGGGAGCTGTTATGGGATGGGGTGGCTGAGGTGGGAGGGCGCCGTCGGGGGGATACACGGGTACGTGGGAACTGGGAGAGGAGCTGGGTTAAAAAAGGGGATGGCTAGTCGACAGGGGGGGGTTTAAAGAGCCCCCCAACCCGGCTGATCATGTGGAACGTGAGAGGGCTGAATGGGCCGATTAAAAGGGCACGGGTACTCGCACACCTAAAGAAATTAAAGGCAGATGTGGTTATGTTGCAGGAGACGCATCTGAAACTGATAGACCAGGTCAGACTACGTAAAGGATGGGTGGGGCAGGTGCTTCATTCGGGTTTAGATGCGAAGAACAGGGGGGTGGCTATCTTAGTGGGGAAACGGGTACTGTTTGAGGCAAAGATCATAGTGGCGGATAGTGGGGGTAGATATGTGATGGTGAGTGGCAGATTGCAAGGGGAGGCGGTGGTTCTGGTGAACGTATATGCCCCGAACTGGGATGATGCAAATGAGGCGTATGTTGGGACGTATCCTGGACGTGGAGGCGGGAAAGTTGGTAATGGGGGGAGACTTCAATACGGTGCTTGATCCAGGGCTGGACCAGTCGAGGTCCAGGACCGGGAGGAGTCCGGCAGCGGCCAGGGTGCTCAAGGACTTCATGGAGCAGATGGGAGGGGTAGACCCCTGGAGATTTAGTAGGCCTAGGAGTAAGGAGTTCTCATTTTTCTCCCATGTTCACAAAGTATACTCACGGATAGACTTTTTTGTCTTGGGAAGGGCACTGATTCCGAAGGTGACAGGGACGGAATATACGGCCATAGCTATTTCGGACCACGCTCCACATTGGGTAGACCTGGAGGTAGGAGAGGAAAAAGAACAGCACCCACTCTGGAGAATGGATATGGGCTTATTGGCGGATGAGGGGGTATGTTTAAGGGTGAGGGGGTGCATCGAAAGGTACTTGGAGCTTAATGACAATGGAGAGGTTCAGGTGGGAGTGGTCTGGGAGGCGTTGAAGGCGGTGGTTAGAGGGGAACTGATATCCATAAGGGCACATAATGGGAAGCAAGAGGGTAAAGAAAGGGAGCGATTGCTGAAAGAACTTTTGAGGGTGGACAGGCAATATGCGGAGGCACCAGAGGAGGGACTGTACAGGGAAAGACAAAGGCTACATGTGGAATTTGACCTGCTGACCACGGGTAAGGCAGAGGCACAGTGGAGGAGGGCACAGATGGGTACAGGACGAGTATGGAGAGAAGGCAAGTCGGCTACTGGACCACCAATTGAGGAAGAGGGGAGCAGCGAGGGAGATAGGTGGGGTGAGAGATGAGGAGGGAGAGAATGAACGGGGAGCGGAGAGAGTGAACGGGGTGTTCAAGGCATTTTATGAGAGGTTATATAAGGCTCAGCCCCCGGAAGGGAAGGAGGGAATGATGTGTTTCTTGGATCAGCTGGAATTCCCTAAGGTGGAGGAGCAGGAGAGGGTGGGACTGGGAGCACAGATTGAGTTGGAGGAGGTGGTAAAAGGGATTGGGAGCATGCAGGCGGGGAAGGCCCCGGGACAGGACGGATTCCCGGTAGAATTTTATAGGAAATATATGGACCTACTGGTCCCGCTTTTGACGAGAACCTTTAATGAGGCCAGGGAAAGGGGGCAGCTGCCCCCGACTATGTCGGAGGCAACAATATCGCTCCTTTTGAAGAAGGAAAAAGACCCGTTGCAGTGTGGGTCCTACAGGCCCATTTCCCTTTTAAATGTAGATGCTAAGCTCCTGGCCAAGGTGATGGCGATGAGGATAGAGGACTGTGTCCCGGGGGTGGTACACGAGGATCAAACTGGGTTCGTTAAGGGGAGACAGCTGAACACGAACATACGGAGGTTGCTAGGGGTAATGATGATGCCCCCACCAGAGGGGGAGGCGGAGATAGTGGTGGCGATGGACGCCGAGAAAGCATTCGACAGAGTGGAGTGGGATTATCTGTGGGAGGTGCTGAGGAGATTTGGTTTTGGAGAAGGATATATCGGATGGGTACAGCTGCTGTATAGGGCCCCGGTGGCGAGCGTGGTCACGAACAGACAGAGGTCTGATTACTTCCGTCTTCATAGAGGGACAAGGCAGGGGTGTCCCCTGTCTCCGTTACTGTTTGCATTGGCGATTGAGCCCCTGGCCATAGCACTGAGGGGCTCCAGGAAGTGGAGGGGAGTACTCAGGGGAGGAGAAGAACACCGGGTATCCTTGTATGCAGATGATTTATTGCTGTATGTTGCGGACCCAGTGGAGGGGATGCCTGAGATAATGCAGACACTCAGGGAGTTTGGGGAATTTTCAGGGTACAAATTGAATATGGGTAAGAGTGAGTTGTTTGTGGTGCATCCGGGGGAGCAGAGCAGGGGAATAGATGACTTACCGCTGAGGAAGGTAACAAGAGATTTCCGGTACTTAGGGATTCAGATAGCCAGGAGTTGGGGAACCTTACATAGGTTTAATTTAACAAGATTGGTGGAACAGATGGAGGAGGATTTTAAGAGCTGGGACATGGTGCCCCTGTCACTGGTGGGTAGGGTGCAGGCGGTCAAAATGGTAGTCCTCCCGAGATTCCTCTTTGTGTTTCAGTGCCTTCCGGTGATGGTCACGAAGGCTTTTTTCAAGGGAATTGAGAAAAGTGTCATGAGTTTTGTGTGGGCCGGGAAGACCCCGAGAGTGAGGAGGGGGGTTCTTGCAGCGCAGCAGGGATAGGGGGGGGGGGGGCTGGCACTACCAAGCCTAAGTGAATACTACTGGGCCGCCAATATCTCAATGGTGTGTAAGTGGATGGGAGAAGGGGAGGGGGCGGCCTGGAAGAGATTGGAGATGGCGTTCTGCAAGGGAACCAGCCTACAAGCAATGGTGATGGCGCCGTTGCCGTTCTCCCCGAAGAAATACACCACAAGTCCAGTGGTGGTGGCAACACTAAAAATTTGGGGGCAGTGGAGACGACATAGGGGAAGGACGGGAGCCTCGGTGCGGTCCCCGATAAGAAATAACCATAGGTTTGTCCCGGGGAGAATGGATGGGGAATTTGGAGCATGGCAGAGAGCTGGGGTTGTGCAACTGAGAGATCTGTTCCTAGACGGGACATTTGCGAGTCTGGGAGCGCTGACGGAAAAATATGGGTTGTCCCAAGGGAATGAATTTCGATACATACAACTGAGGGCTTTTGCGAGGCAGCAGGTGAGGGAATTCCCACAGCTCCCGACGCAGGAGATTCAAGATAGAGTGATCTCAGGGACATGGGTGGGGGATGGTAGGGTGTCGGATATATACAGGGAAATGAGGGACGAGGGGGAGATCATGGTGGATGAGCTGAAGGGGAAATGGGAAGAAGAGCTGGGGGAAGAGATTGAGGAGGGGCTGTGGGCTGATGCCCTACGTCGGGTAAACTCGTCGTCCTCGTGCGCCAGGCTAAGCCTGATACAATTCAAGGTTTTACACAGGGCGCATATGACCGGAGCAAGGCTCAGTAAATTTTTCGGGGTAGAGGATAGGTGTGGGAGATGCTCGAGAAGCCCAGCAAACCACACCCACATGTTTTAGTCATGTCCGGCACTGCAGGGGTTCTGGGTGGGGGTGGCAAAGGTGCTTTCGAAGGTGTTGGGGGTCCGGGTCGAGCCAGGCTGGGGGTTGGCTATATTCGGGGTTGCAGAAGAGCCGGGAGTGCAGGAGGCGAAAGAGGCTGATGTCTTGGCCTTTGCGTCCCTAGTAGCCCGGCGAAGGATATTGCGGATGTGGAAGGAAGCCAAACCCCCGGGCGTGGAGACCTGGATAAATGACATGGCAGGGTTTATAAAATTAGAACGGATAAAGTTCGAACTAAGGGGTTCGGCTCAAGGGTTCACCAGGCGGTGGCAACCGTTCATTGACTACCTCGCAGAACGATAAAGGAAATGGGAAGGTAACAGCAGCAACCCAGGGGGAGGGGGAGGGGGGGGGGGAGGGGGGGGGGGGGGAGGGGGGGGGGGGGGAGGGCCCGGGCGGGTCCTCAGGGATGTTTGTGTATAGATATTTGTACTAGGTTATGTATATTGGATTGTTTGATTTTATTTTTGGAGAGTTATTATTTTTGATATGGCAGTTGCCATTTAGTTTATATATTATTTATTTATTTGTTAAAACGGCCACTGTTATTTATACTGTTTTATTGCTGTAAAAAGGAAAACCTTTGTATTGTTTTGTTTGGCCAAAAAATTTTGAATAAAATATATATTTTTTTAAAATGATGTCTCAGAGCAGCGGAGAGCATTCTGGAAGGGGAGCCAATGGCTGTGGTACACATTGGTACCAGAAATAACAGGACATATCAGATAAATATGTGGCTGAAGAAATGGTGCGAAGGGGAGGATTTCAGATTCCTGGGGCACTGGGACAGATTCTGGGGGAGGTGGAACAAGTACAAACTGGATGGGTTACACCTCAGCATGACCGGGACAAATGTCCTGGGAGAGTATTTGCTGGAGTGGTTTGGGAGGGTTTAAACTAAAATGGCAGGGGGTGGGAAACTATGTAAGGAGTCAGAGAAGAGGGGAAACAAGGACAAGAACAGAAAACAGGAAGGGGTATAAGAAAAGGGTTGGGCAGAGAAACCAAGGACCAGAATCAAACAGGGCTACAATGAAAACTAATGGTAACGAGACAAAAAATGTTAAAAAGACGAGGCTTAAGGCTTTGTGCTAATTGCGTGGAGCGTTTGTAATAAAGTGGACAAATTAATCATGCAAATATATATAAAACAGGTTTGATGGAGGCTTTCACAGTAACTTCATTGAAGCCTAATCGTGACAATAAGCGATTATTATTATTATATTGTAGGGATTATGGGAACATGGCTGCAGGGTGACCATGGATGGGATCCTTGGAGTATTCAGTATTTAGGAAGGACAGACAAAAGGAAAAGGTGGGGGAGTTGCATTGCTGGTTAAAGAGGAAATTAGCACAATATAATAATAATCTTTATTATTGTCACAAGTAGGCTTACATTAACACTGCATTGACGTTACAGTGAAAAACCCCTAATTGCCACACTTTGCCGCTTGTTTGGCTACGCGGAGGCAGAATTCAGAATATTCAATTCACCTAACAAGCATGTCTTTCGGGACTTGTGTGAGGAAACTGGAGCACCCGGAGGAAACCCACACAGACACGGGGAGAACGTGCAGACGCCGCACAGACAGTGACCCAAGCAGGAATCGAACCTGGGACTCTGGCGCTGTGAAGCAACAGTGCTAACCACTGTGCTACTGTACCGTGAGAAAAGATATTGGCCGGGATTCTCCGAAATCCCAGCTAAGTGTTGACGCCGGCGTAAACACCGGAGTGTTTACACGCTGTTCCTCTGCCGAAAGGCGGCCCTGCACACGACGGCCATCTCCGCGCCAGCGCATGTGCATGGTTGCTGTCTCCGCGACGGTGCATGCGCGTGGTTGCCGTCTCCGTGCTGGCGCGGAGCAACATGTCTGGGACCTTACAGAGTGCCACGCGGAAGGAGGTAGGCCCCCTCCACATCGCGGCCGCCTGCCGATCGGAAGCTCCCAGTCGCGGGCCTGGGCCCCGTGGAGGCCCCCCGCGGAGTCAGATCCCCTCACCCCCCCCCCACCAGGACATCCACCGTGGCTGCAGGTCCGACTTCCCGCCGGGTGGTACCAGGTTGGAACCATGCCGGCGGGACTTGGCGGAACTCGGCGGGAGTTCGGCCGGTCGCTCGCGGGCAATCGCCGCGGGAGCATATTTCAGCGGCCCCCGACCAGCGTTGCCATGACCGTACGAGCACGATCGGCGGAGAATCGACGGCCCGGCATCGGAACGGCGTGGCAGGAATTTCCCGCGCCCCCTGCGATTCTCTGACCCGGCGCGGGCTCGGAGAATCCCGACCATTAGCTCTGACAATGTTGAATCTATATAAGTAGAGCTGAAATACACCAAGGGGCACAAAATGTTAGTAGGGGTTCTATATTGACCCCCAAATAGTGGTGATGTTGGGAATGTCATTAAACAGAAAATTAGAGACACATGCAATAAAGGAACACCTGTAATTATGGGTGATAATCTGCATAAAGATTGGACAAATCAGATTAGTAATAATACCATAGGGGAGGAATTCCTGAAGTGTGTACGGGATAATTTTCTGATCAATATGTTGAGGAACCAATGAGAGAATTGGCCTTCCTAGACTGGGTATTGTGTAATGAGAAAGAAATCATTTTCAATCTAGTTGTGTGAGTCTCCTTGGGGATGAGCGACCATAATATGATAGAATTCTTCATCAAGATGGAAAGTGGTGTCATTAATTCTGAGACTAAGGTCCACAATCTAAATAAAGGAAGCTGAGGTGCACGTTGGTTATGATGGATTGGGGAATGTCACTGAACTGGATGACAATCGAAAGGCAATGGAAAACATTCAAAGAGCGCATGGGTTAACGGCAACATTTGTTCATTCCTGTCACGTGCAAAAGTAAAACAGGGAAGGTGGCCAAACCATGGCTTATAAGGGAAATTAGAGATAGTATTCGATCTCAGGAAGAGGAATAAAAAGTGGCCAGAAAAAACAACAGACCTGAGGATTGGGAGCAGTTTAGAATTCAGCAAAGGAGGACAAAGAGATTGATTAAGATGGGAATATGAAGTGTGAGAGTAGGGCAGCATGGTAGCACAAGTGGATAGCACTGTGGCTTCACAGTGCCAGGGTCCCATGTTCGATTCCCCGCTGGGTCACTGTCTGTGCAGAGTTTGCACGTTCTCCCTGTGACTGCGTGGGCTTCCTCAGGGTGCTCCGGTTTCCTCCCACAGTCCAAAGACGTGCAGGTTAGGTGGATTGGCCATGATAAATTGCCCTCAGTGACCAAAAAGGTTAGCAGGGGTTATTGGGTCATGGGGATAGGGTGGAAGTGAGAGCTTAAGTGGGTCGGTGCAGACTCGATGGGCCGAATGGCCTCCTTCTGCACTATATGTTCTATGTTAAGAGTAGATGTAAAAGCCGTCTCAGGAACAGAGGCTGCTCTCTCCTTTGAGAGAGAGTTGACTGATGGTGATTTAATCTGAGGGTCGCCACACTTTGGACTAGGGTCTTGATGGTAACCTCAGCTAGTACGGGAATTGAACCTGCACTGTTGGCGTTGCTCAAATCATGAACCAGCCATCCAGAGAAGTGAGATAACCGACCCCTTATACCAGGTAAGCTTGCAGGGAATATAAAAAATGATTGTAAAAATTTCTGTAGATTTAGGAAGATAAAAATTATTGGTGAATGCAAATGTAGGTCGCTCACAGTCAGAAACAGGGGAATTTATAATGGGGAACAAAGAAATGGCTGAACAAATAAATACATACATTTGGTTCTGTTTTCACAAAAGAGGACACAAATGACATACCAGAAATGTTCAGGAACACAGGGTTGGTGGGAGGGAGGAACTGAAGGAAATCAGCAGTACTAGCAGGGAAACTGATGGAATTGAAGGCCAATAAATGCCCAGGGCCTGATAATCTACATCCCAGAGCACTTATGGAAATGTTCCGAGCAGGAGTGATCATCTTCCAAGATTCTATAGACTCTGGAGCAGTTCCTACAGACTGGGGGATAGCTAATGTAACCCCTCTATTTGAAAAGGGAGATAGAGAGAAAATGGGGAATTATAGACCAGTCAGCCTGGGAAAGTGCTTGAGTACGATACAAAAGATTTGATAGCAGGGCCCTTGGAAACCAATGGCAGGATCGGGCAAAGGCAGCATGGATTTATGAACGGGAAGTCATGTTCGACAAATCTAGTGGAATTCCTCGAGGATGTAACTAGTAGAGTTGATGAGGGGGAGCCAGTAGATGTGGTTTATTTGGACTTTTAGAAGGCCATCAAGAAAGTCCCACATAAGAGATTAGTATGTAAAAACAAAGAACATGGTATTGGAGGTAGTGAATTAAGATGGATTGAAAACTGGAATAAACGGGTCATTTTCCAAATGGCAGGCAGTGACTAGTGGGGCCTTCAAGATCAGTGCTAGGATCCCACCTTTTCACTATTTATATTAATGATTTAGGTGAGGGAACTAAATGTAATATCTCCATATTTGCTCCAAATCTCCAAAGCTGGGTGGGAGGGTGAGCTGTGAGGAGGATGCAGAGATGCTTCAGTGTGATTTGGAAGGTTGAGTGAGTGGCCAGATGAATGGCAGATGCAGTATAATGGATGAATGGCAGATGCAGTATTATGTGGATAAATGTAAGGTTATCCACTTTGGTAGCAAAAACAGAAAGGCAGATTATTCTCTGAGTGACTATAGATTGAGAGAGAGGAATGTGCAACAAGACATGGTGCCTTCATACACCAGATGCTGAAGATAAGTAGTAGGCAGTAAAGAAGGCAAATTGTATGTTGGCCTTCATAGCGAGAGGATTCGAGTACAGGAGCAGGGATGTCTTGCTGCAATTAGACAGGGCCTTGGTGAGGCCACACCTGAAATATTGTGTGCATTTTGGTCTCCTTATCTGAGGGGGATGCTCTTGCTATGGAGGGAATGCAGCAAAGGTTTACCAGACTGAGTCCTGGGATGGCAGGACTGATGTATGAGGAGAGGTTGACTTGTTTAGGATGAGATTCACTGGAGTTATCACATCATAGAATCATAGAATTAACAGTGCAGAAGAAGGCCATTTGGCCCATCGAGTCTGCACCGGCTCTTGGAAAGAGCACCCCACTTAAGCCCACACCTCCACCCTGTTCCCATAACCCAGTAACCCCACCTAACCTAAGGGCAATTTAGCATGGCCAATCCACCTAACCCTGCACATATTTGGACTGTGGGGGGAAACCGGAGCAACTGTGCTAACCACTATGCTACTGTGCTGCCCTCAGAAGAATGAGGGTGGATTTCATAAAAACCTATAAAATTCTAACAGGACTAGACAGGGTAGATGCAGGAAGGATGTTCCTGATGGTGGGGTTGTCCAGAACCAGGGGTCACAGTCTGAGGATACGGGGTCGACCATTTAGGACAGAGACAAGGAAAAATGTATTTAACAAGAGAGTGGTGGAATTCATTACCACTGAAAACAGTTGAGCCCAAATATGTTTTCAAGGAGGAGTTAGATATAGCTCTTAGGGTGAAAGGAATGAAAGTATATGGGAAAAGGAGGGATCAGGCTATTGAATTGAATGATCAGCCATAATAATAATGAATGGCGGAACAGGCTTGAAGGGTCGAATGGCCTCCTCCTGCTCCTATTTTTCTACGTTTCTATTCTATGTTTCTTGGGTGGTAGGAGGTAAAATAGAAAAATGATTGGTGTCTATGCAACTAAATGATCTGTGCTGTTGACTCCATGTAATCCCGTGTAGGCAAGAAAAATATGTTCTTACAATTATATAGCGCTTCCGAAATCCCCGAGCAATCCACATGTGTTTTAAAACTAATGAAATGCTTTGAAAGTACATTTACTATTGTTTCAGTAAGTAAATGTGGCATCAGGATCTGATTAATAGGGACAGAAAACGCAGGACTCAGGGGCGAGATTCTCCGACGCCCCCGCCGGGTCGGAGAATCGCCGGGGGCGGGCGTGAATCCCGCCCCCGCCAGTTGCCGAATTCTCCACCACCGGATGTTCGGCGGGGGCGGGAATCGCGCCGCGCCGGTTGGCGGGCCACCCCCCGCGATTCTCCGGCCCGGATGGGCCGAAGTCCTGCCGCTAAAATGCCTGTCCCGCCGGCGTAAATTAAACGACCTACCTTTCCGGCGGGACAAGGCGGCGCGGGCGGGCACCGGGGTCCTGGGGGGGGGCGCGGGGCGATCTGGCCCCGAGGGGTGCCCCCACGGTGGCCTGGCACACGATCGGGGCCCACCAATCCGCGGGCGGGCCTGTGCCGTGGGGGCACTCTTTCCCTTCCGCCTTCGCCACGGTCTCCACCATGGCGGAGGCAGAAGAGACTCTCTCCACTGCGCATGCACGGGAATGCCGTCAGCCGCCGCTGACCCTCCCGCGCATGCGCCGCCCGGAGATGTCATTTCCTCGCCAGCTGGCGGGGCACCAAAGGCCTTTTCCGCCAGCTGGCGGGGCGGAAAGTCGTCCGGCGCAGGCCTAGCCCCTTAAGGTCGGGGCTCGGCCCCCAAAGATGCGGAGCATTCTGCATCTTTGGGGCGGCGTGATGCCCGAATTATTTGCGCCGTTTTGGGCGCCAGTCGGCGGACATCGCGCCGTTTCCGGAGAATTTCGCCCCAGGTGTTCAATTTACAAGGTCAACCCCCGTATTCATAGAAGTCGGGGGCGGAGAATAGCGGGGTGGGCCTCTGGCAGTGGCCTCCGGTGGTGGATACTGTGCGCGGCGTGCTCCCCGAATACGCAGCTTTTTGGGGGGCGGAAAATCGCCAAACCGCGCCGGTCCCGATTTCATGCAGGAAACTGGATTCTCTGCCCCGGCGCCGAACGTGATTTTGTCATCGGGGTTCGGAGAATCCAGCCCCTTATCTCTGTGTCCCCTTGTCCTTGCACCATCAGCTAATAGACACAGGCTTTCTGCCTGTCTGCCTTACCTAAGCCTATCATTATCTTGTACACCTCTGTCAAATAGCCACACAATATCCTTTGCTCCAAAGAGAACAGACCCAGCTTTTCCAAACTGACGTTGTAACTAAACATCTCCCCCAACCCTGGAACCATTCTGGTGAATCTCCTCTGCATCGTCTCATGTACCCTCACATCCTTCCTTTTTAAAAAAAAATCTTTTTATTGGCATTTCTCATATTTATAAACAGTTGTAGATATACACATCACATTTTTCTCACCTGCGCTATTTTCCTTTATCATACAGAGGTTTAGTTTGTCCTTCGTTTAACTGACTCTACGCGCCTTTCATTGCCTTCTGGATCGGTCTATGGTTCCTCCCTCCCCCCCCCCCCCCGCCCCCCCGCCCCCCCACCGCCGCCCCGGGTTAAATTCTTATTAGGCTACTCTTCGTTGTTGGCCTCGAACAGGTTTTGGAACAGACCGACAAACTGCCCCCAGGTATCCAGGAAGTCTTCCTCTGACCCTCGGGTGGCGTACTTAATCTTCTCCAGGTGGAGAAATGCCGAAAGGTCAGCGAGCCAGTCTGCAGCTTTGGGCGGTGCTGCCGATCGCCAGCCGAGCAGGATTCTCTGGCGTGCGATTAGGGAAGCGAAAGCGAGGGCATTGGCCTCCTTCCCCATGTGTAACTCTGGCTGCTCCGATACCCCGAAGATTGCCACTATTGGGCATGGCTTCACCCTCACCCCCACAACCTTGGACATTGCCTCGGAGAAGGCTGCCCAGAACCCAGCAAGCTTGGGGCAAGCCCAAAACATGTGGGTGTGGTTGGCCGGGCCCCTCTGGCACCGCTCAGGAAGAAACTGCTCATTCGGGTTCTGGTCAGGTGTGCTCTGAGCACCACTTTGAGCTGCATGAGGCTTAGCCTTGCGCAGGAGGAGGTGGAGTTCACCCTGCTCAGTGCTTTGCTCCAGAGTCCCCATCCTACCTCTGTCCCCAGTTCGTCCTCCCATTTTTGTCTGATCTCGTCCAGTGGAGTCCGGGCTCTGTCCAGTAACTGTCCGTATAGTTTCCCACATAGCCCCCCCTTCTCGTTGCTTGAGCCGATCAGGTCCTCTAGTAGTGTGCTTTCTGGTGTCCAGGGTACCCCACTGTCTCTTTGCGGAGGAAGTGTTTTATTTGGAGGTGTCTCATTTCCTGTCCTTTTGCTAGCCTCCACTTCCTCGTCAGTTCGTCCAGTGTCGCCAGTCTGTGCCCTACGTAGAAGTCCCCGACCGTCAATGTGCCCCCGTCCCGCCTCCATCTTTTGAAGGTGGTCTCTAGCATGGCTGGGGGGAATCTGTGATTGCCGCAGATGGGGGCCATGGGGGACATTTTGGTTATCCCGAAGTGTTGTCTGAGCTGGGTCCATGTTCTCAGCGTGGCCGCTACCACTGGGCTTGTTGTGGGGGATGGGAGTGCTGCTGTAGCCAGGGCCCGGAGGGTCGTTCCTTTACAGGATGCCTCCTCCATTTGTACCCAATCTGTGTCAGGTTCGTGTACCCATCCCCTCACTCTTTTTGCCGTTGCTGCGCAGTGGTAGTATTGTAGGTTTGGTAAGGCCAAGCCCCCTTTGATTTTCCTTCTTTGCAGTGTCTGTTTTGGGATTCTCGGGTTCTTACAGCCCCCCAACAAACGCCATGATTAGACTGTCTACGTTTTGGAAAAAGGCCTTGGGAATGAAGATCGGAATGGATCTAAACAGGAAGAGAAACTTAGGCAGTACGTTCATCTTGATCGTCTGCACTCTCCCCGCCAGGGAGAGTGGGAGTGAGCCCCACCTTTGAAGATCTCTTCTTACTTCCTCCACCCTGGTCAGGTTCCACTTGTGGATCTGTGTCCAGTCTCTGACTATCTGGATCCCCAGGTAGCGGAATCTGTTCTGGGCTGTTTTGAACGGGAGCCCTTCCAGCTCTCTCCCTTCCCCGTTTGGGTTCACTGGGAATGCCTCGCTTTTGCCCAGGTTAGGTTTGTATCCCGAGAAGGTTCCAAACTCTTTCAGCATTTGCAGTATTGCCTTCAATCCCTCCTGTGGCTTCGAGACATAGAGGAGCAGGTCATCTGCATAGAGTGAGACTCTGTGCTCTCTGTCTCCTCTCCGGATTCCGTTCCAGCTTTTCGCGTCCTGCAGGGCTATCGTCAGGGGTTCGATGGCTAGCGCGAACAAGAGTGGGGACAGGGGGCAGCCCTGTCTTGTTCCTCTCTGCAGCTGGAAGTATTTAGAGCTGGGGATGTCAGTTCGGACGCTCACTTTGGGAGCATTGTACAAGAGCCTCACCCAGGCGGTGAACCCCGCTCCTAGCCCAAACCGTTCCAGTACCTCGAGGAGGTATTTCCATTCGACTCTGTCGAAGGCCTTTTCTGCGTCCAGGGAGACGACCACCTCTGGTGTTCTCTTCCCAGAGGGGGTCATTATTATGTTCAGCAGTCGCCTGATGTTCGCTGTGAGCTGCCTACCCTTGACAAAGCCGGTTTGGTCCTCTGCGACCACCTCTGGTACACAGCCCTCCAGCCTTTTGGCCAGGACCTTTGCGAGTATTTTTACATCCACGTTCGGCAGTGAAATGGGTTTGTATGATCCACATTCCGTCAGGTCTTTATCTTTTTTGGGTATCAGTGAAATTGTGGCCTGCGCTAGCGTGGGGGCAGGGTGCCCCTTGCCAGCGAGTCTGCGAACATGTCCCTTAGGTGTGGGGCCAGGACTGGTGCAAATTTTTTGTAGAAGTCCGCCGGGAACCCATCGGCTCCCGGTGCCTTCCCCGCCTGCATGGAGCTGATGCTCTCCATGATTTCTCCCAGGTCCATTGGTGCTTCTAGCTCCGCCCGTCTGTCTTCCCCCACAACTGGTAGTTCCAGTCCGTCTAGGAACAATTTAATCCCCGCGTCCCCGTTGGGGGGCTCGGAGGTGTACAGTCCCCGGTAGAAGGTCTCAAATGCCCGATTGACCTCCTTTGGTTCTGTTACCAGTCTGCCTCTGCTATCCTTTACCTGCGCTATTTCCCTTATGGCTGCCTGCTTTCTCAGCTGGTGAGCCAATAGGCGGCCAGCCTTGTCTCCGTGTTCGTAGAAGGTCCCCCGTGTCTGGCAGAGTTGGTACACTGCTTTCCTAGTGGATAGCAGGTTAAAGTCCATTTGCAGCTTTTTCCTCTCCGCCAGCAGCCCTACGGTCAGGGCCTCGGAGTATTTTCTGTCGACTTCCAGGATGGAGTCCACCAGTTGTTGCCTGGCCACCCTCTCTTCCCTATCTCTGCTTGCCTTGTAGGCTATGATCTCTCCTCTAATCACGGCCTGCAGTGCCTCCCAGAACGTGGAGCGTGAGACCTCCCCGTTTTGGTTGTTACTCACGTAGTCGCCTATGGCCCGCGATGTTTTCTGACAGAAGGCCTTGTCGGCCAGGAGGTCCATGTCCAGCCTCCATGTGGGGCGCTGGGCACGGCCTGTCTCCAACCTCACATCCATATAGTGTGGAGCGTGGTCAGAGATAACGATCGCGGAGTACTCCGTTCCCGTGATCCCTGGAAGCACCGATTTCCCCACTGCAAAGAAGTCGATACGGGTGTATACCTTGTGTACTTGTGAGAAGTATGAAAATTCCTTCTCTCCCAGGTGCAGGAACCTCCATGGGTCCACCGCCCCCATCTGCTCCATAAATGCTCCTAGTTCCCTAACCATGCCAGTCTTTTTCCCTGCTCTGGGGTTTGATCGGTCGGTCAGTGGGTCCTGTACACAGTTGAAGTCGCCCCCCGCCCCCCATGATCAGTTGGTGTGTGTCAAGGTCGGGGATTTCTGCCATGGTCTTCTTTCTGAATTCTGTGTCGTCCCAGTTGGGAGTGTACACATTTACCAGTACGACCGGGGCCCCTTCCAGGACACCGCTGACCATGACGTACCGCCCCCCTGGGTCCGTAACTGTCTTGGTTTCCGTAAACCTTGTCCTCTTACTAATTAATATTGCTATTCCCCTCGCCCTCGTCCCGTAGCATGAGTGGTATGTCTGTCCCACACAGCCCTTCCTTACCAGCCATCAGTCCTTCTCTCTTAGGTGCGTCTCTTGTCGGTAGATTATTTCTGCATTCAGGCTTCTTAGGTGGGTGAAGACTCTGGATCTTTTGACCGGGCCGTTGAGTCCCCTTACATTCCAGGTAACAATCCTGGTGGGTTTTCTTTGACCCCCCGGGTCCTGCGGGGTCACCCATACTTACCTGGTGGATGCGCCCCTGCCCTTCGGGGTTTCCCTTCGTTCGGGGGCCGTACAAAATGGCTGCGGTCACGGCTCTCACCATGAGGTCGGGCTCCGGGGTTTCCTTTTGTCCAGGGGGCACCCACCATGGCCGCCAGCTGTGTGTATGCCACGTGGCTGCGCCCCTGCACTCCACGGTCTCCCTTCGTCCTGAAGCCCGCCCGAGTGGCTGTTTGTGGCACCGTCTTGGTTCCTCGCCCTACTCCATGCCCGCCGAGGCCTGTGTTCATGCTGCTTATCCACCTCGCCCTTCTATTTGCTTCTCTTTTGTTCTGCGCTCTCCCCCTGACTCCTCTCCCCCCCCCCCTTAGTCCCTGTTCCTCTGTCCCCCCACCGTGTTCTCCCCCCTCCAGCCCTGCCCCCCCCCCTTCTATTTGTGCCAGACGCTCCCTCTTCCCTGAGAAGCGCGCCTTGTCCCTCCTTTCTTCCTGCCCTCCCGTGTTAGCCCTCCTCGCTAGCATGGTGGCCCCCCTCCCAGCACTTGCCCTGTTCTGGTCCTGTTTTACCTTCCTTTTGCTAGCCCTTGTCTCGCCCTCCTGTCCGCATTTTTCACCCTCATTCACCTTGCTTCGCTCCCCCCCATTGCTTTGAGAGGTGGAACCGGCCCGGGAATGAGTCAGCACAGTCCCGCACAGTGCACCAAACACGTGTGTACAGTTCGTGATCTTATTGTCTGTGTCTGCGGTCTGCCCGCTGCTCTTTGTTCTGATTCTTCCTTTCTTTTCCATCCCCGTCGCTTTCATGATGGCCGTTGTGGCTGTCCCTCACCCAGTTTGTTTGCTCTAACGAACTCCTCCGCTGCCGCTGGGGTGTTTAAAAAACAGCTCCTTCCCCTCTAATGTTACCCAGAGTTTGGCCGGGAATAACATTCCAAACTTCACATTACTTTTATAGAGTGCTGATTTGGCCCTGTTGAATTCAGCCCTTCTTTTGGCCAGGTCCGCCCCAATGTCCTGGTACAACCTTATGGTCTTCCCTTCCCACGTGCTCGCTTTCGTCTGCCGGACCCACTTTAGGATTTTTTCCCTGTCTTGGAACCTGTGCAGCTTCACGATAATCGCTCTGGGCTGCTCCCCGGCTTTGGGCCTGGGTCGGAGCGACCTGTGCACCCTGTCGATTTCTGGGGGGTTTGGAAACTTCTCCCATCCCACTAGCTTGCCGAGCATTTGGGTGACGTAGCCTGCTGGGTCTCTGCCCTCCATTGACGCAATGTCAGTTAGAGGGGTGCAGTGCTCTGACTGTGAGATGTGGCAGGTCCGGGAGGCTTCCAGCGTCCCGGATGGCTTCATCTGCAGAAAGTGCACCCAACTGGAGCTCCTCACAGACTGCATGGTTCGGTTGGAGCAGCAATTGGATGCACTTAGGAGCATGCAGGTGGCGGAAAGCGTCATAGATAGCAGTTATATAAATGTGGTCACATCCAAGGTGCAGGCAGAGAAATGGGTGACCACCAGAAAGGGCAGGTAGTCAGTGCAGGAATCCCCTGTGGTTGTCCCCCTCTCGAACAGGTATACCCCTTTGGATACTGTCGGGGGGGATAGCCTATCAGGGGAAAACAGCAGCAGCCAGAGCAGTGGCACCACGGCTGGCTCTGATGTTCAGAAGGGAGGGTCAAAGCACAGAAGAGCAATAGTAATAGGGGACTCTAGTCAGGGGCACAGATAGGCGCTTCTGTGGACGTGAAAGAGACTCCAGGATGGTATGTTGCCTCCCTGGTGCCAGGGTCCAGGATGTCTCCAAACGGGTAGAGGGCATCCTGAAGGGGGAGGGCAAACAGGCAGAGGTCGTTGCACATATTGGTACTAACGACATAGGCAGGAAGGGGCATGAGGTCCTGCAGCAGGAGTTCAGGGAGCTAGGCAGAAAGTTAAAAGACAGGACCTCTAGGGTTGTAATCTCGGGATTACTCCCTGTGCCACGTGCCAGTGTGGCTAGAAATAGGAAGATGGAGCAGCTAAACACGTGGCTAAACAGCTGGTGTAGGAGGGAGGGTTTCCGTTATCTGGACCACTGGGAGCTCTTCCGGGGCAGATGTGACCTATATAAGATGGACGGGTTGCATCTAAACTGGAGAGGCATAAATACTCTGGCCGCGAGGTTTGCTAGTGTCACACGGGAGGGTTTAAACTAGTAAGGCAGGGGGGTGGGCATGGGAGCAATAGGTCAGAAGGTGAGAGCATTGAGGGAGAACTAGGGAATAGGGACAGTGTGGCTCTGAGGCAGAGCAGACAGGGAGAAGTTGCTGAACACAGCGGGTCTGGTGGCCTGAAGTGCATATGTTTTAATGCAAGAAGTATTACGGGTAAGGCAGATGAAAACTTAGAGCTTGGATTAGTACTTGGAACTATGATGTTGTTGCCATTACAGAGACCTGGTTGAGGGAAGGGCAGAATTGGCAGCTAAACGTTCCAGGATTTAGATGTTTCAGGCGGGATAGAGGGGAATGTAAAAGGGGTGGCGGAGTTGCGCTACTGGTTAGGGAGGATATCACAGCTGTACTACGGGAGGACACCTCAGAGGGCAGTGAGGCTATATGGGTAGAGATCAGGAATAAGAAGGGTGCAGTCACAATGTTGGGGGTTTACTACAGGCCTCCCAACAGCCAGCGGGAGATGGAGGAGCAGATGGGTAGACAGCTTTTGGAAAAGAGTAAAAACAACAGGGTTGTGGTGATGGGAGACTTCAACTTCCCCAATATTGACTGGGACTCACTTAGTGCCAGGGGCTTAGATGGGGCAGAGTTTGTAAGGAGCATCCAGGAGGGCTTCTTAAAACAATATGTAGACAGTCCAACTAGGGAAGGGGCGGTACTGGACCTGGCTTTGGGGAATGAGCCCGGCCAGGTGGTAGAAGTTTCAGTAGGAGAGCATTTCGGGAACAGCGACCACAATTCAGTAAGTTTTAAAGTGCTGGTGGACAAGGATAAGAGTGGTCCTAGGGTGAATGTGCTGAATTGGGGGAAGGCTAATTATAACAATATTAGGCGGGAACTGAAGAACATAGATTGGGGGCGGATGTTTGAGGGCAAATCAACATCTGACATGTGGGAGGCTTTCAAGTGTCAGTTGAAAGGAATTCAGGACCGGCATGTTCCTGTGAGGAAGAAGGATAAATACGGCAATTTTCGAGAACCTTGGATAACGAGAGATATTGTAGGCCTCGTCAAAAAGAAAAAGGAGGCATTTGTCAGGGCTAAAAGGCTGGGAACAGACAAAGCCTGTGTGGAATATAAGGAAAGTAGGAAGGAACTTAAGCAAGGAGTCAGGAGGGCTAGAAGGGGTCACGAAAAGTCATTGGCAAATAGGGTTAAGGAAAATCCCAAGGCTTTTTACACGTACATAAAAAGCAAGAGGGTAGCCAGGGAAAGGGTTGGCCCACTGAAGGATAGGCAAGGGTATCTATGTGTGGAGCCAGAGGAAATAGGCGAGATACTAAATGAATACTTTGCATCAGTATTCACCAAAGAGAAGGAATTGGTAGACGTTGAGTCTGGAGAAGGGTGTGTAGATAGCCTGGGTCACATTGAGATCCAAAAAGACGAGGTGTTGGGCGTCTTAAAAAATATTAAGGTAGATAAGTCCCCAGGGCCTGATGGGATCTACCCCAGAATACTGAAGGAGGCTGGAGAGGAAATTGCTGAGGCCTTGACAGAAATCTTTGGATCCTCACTGTCTTCAGGTGATGTCCCGGAGGACTGGAGAATAGCCAATGTTGTTCCTCTGTTTAAGAAGGGTAGCAAGGATAATTCAGGGAACTACAGGCCGGTGAGCCTTACTTCAGTGGTAGGGAAATTATTGGAGAGAATTCTTCGAGACAGGATCTCCTCCCATTTGGAAACAAATGGACGTATTAGTGAGAGGCAGCATGGTTTTGTGAAGGGGAGGTCGTGTCTCACTAACTTGATAGAATTTTTCGTGGAGGTCACAAAGATGATTGATACAGGTAGTGCAGTGGATGTTGTCTATATGGACTTCAGTAAGGCCTTTGACAAGGTCCCTCATGGTAGACTAGTACAAAAGGTGATGTCACACGGGATCAGGCAAGGCGGATACAGAACTGGCTAGGTCATAGAAGGCAGAGAGTAGCAATGGAAGGATGCTTTTCTAATTGGAGGGCTGTGACCAGTGGTGTTCCGCAGGGATCAGTGCTGGGACCTTTGCTGTTTGTAGTACATATAAATGATTTGGAGGAAAATGTAACTGGTCTGATTAGTAAGTTTGCAGATGACACAAAGGTTAGTGGAATTGCGGATAGCGATGAGGACTGTCAGAGGATACAGCAGGATTTAGATTGTTTGGAGACTTGGGCGGAGAGGTGGCAGATGGAGTTTAATCCGGACAAATGTGAGGTAATGCATTTTGGAAGGTCTAATGCAGGTAGGGAATATACAGTGAATGGTAGAACCCTCAAGAGTATTGAAAGCCAAAGAGATCTAGGAGTACAGGTCCACAGGTCATTGAAAGGGGCAACACAGGTGGAGAAGGTAGTCAAGAAGGCATACGGCATGCTAGCCTTCATTGGCCGGGGCATTGAGTATAAGAATTGGCAAGTCATGTTGCAGCTGTATAGTACCTTAGTTAGGCCACATTTGGAGTATAGTGTTCAATTCTGGTCGCCGCACTACCAGAATGATGTGGAGGCTTTAGAGAGGGTGCAGAAGAGATTTACCAGGATGTTGCCTGGTATGGAGGGCATTAGCTATGAGGAGCAGTTGAATAAACTTGGTTTGTTCTCACTAGAACGACGGAGGTTGAGGGGGCGACCTGATAGAGGTCTATAAAATTATGAGGGGCATAGACAGAGTGGATAGTCAGAGGCTTTTCCCCAGGGTAGAGGGGTCAATTACTAGGGGGCATAGGTTTAAGGTGAGAGGGGCAAGGTTTAGAGTAGATGTACGAGGCAAGTTTTTTACACAGAGGGTAGTGGGTGGCTGGAACTTGCTACCGGAGGACGTGGTGGAAGCAGGGACGATAGTGACATTTAAGGGGCATCTTGACAAATACATGAATAGGATGGGAATAGAGGGATACGGACACAGGGAGTGTAGAAGATTGTAGTTTAGTTGGGCAGCATGGTCGGCACGGGCTTGGAGGGCCGAAGGGCCTGTTCCTGTGCTGTACATTTCTTTGTTCTTTGTTGTTCTTTGTATCCCCTCTGGCAGGCCCACTATTTTAACATTCTGCCGTCTGGACCTATTTTCCTGGTCCTCCACTTTCCCTCTTAGGCTCCCCTGGGTCGTTACCAGCCTTTTCACCTCGGTTTCCTGAGTTACCACCCTGTCGCTCTGGTCCGAGGCGGCCCTCTCCAACTCCTGAATAGTTTTCTCCTGCACCTCCACCTTCCTTTCCAGGCCGTTGATGGTTCGCTGCATTTTTTCTGTTTTCACCGCCAGCATCTCCTTCATCATTGTGTGGAGCTCCGTCCTGAGTGCCTCCCTCATGGCGTTTATCTCTGTTTCGATCTCCTCCTTTATGGCGTTTCTTTCCGTTTTCAGCCCGCTTCTCCATTCCTCCCCCTGTGCGGGGGGGGGGGGGGGTGGGGGGGGGGGTGATCTCCACGTCCTGTTCCTGCTCCGCTGCTCGGCTCGCCAGCTTTTCCACTTCCTGATTCGCCTGAACCTCCGCCTCGCCCCGTGGGGTCGTCTGCCTGCGCGGCCGCAGCTCCTGCTTTTTTCCTTCGCCTTCGCTACCGTTCCTTCTTGCATCTCACCGTCCCCTCAATTTATTATTTGGAGGCATATTTCTGTCTGTGCCTTCCTTTTAAAAACTATTTTTTTTATAAAAAGGAAATTTTGGGGGGAAAGTTTTTTTTTCCCCTTTTAAAAAAGTTTTTCTTTTTTAAAAACAATTTGCAGGAGAGGAACAAGGAAGGTTGAATTTAAAAATTCTTATTTTGTCCTTGTGATCCTCTCCGTGCTCCGACTTTCAGGCCGTTTCCGAGCGATCCCCACTCCTCCTCCACATGCAGCTCACCGGGCCCAGTCTCCTTTTTTTTCCTCTCCCTCTCCAGCTCCATGGATCGGAGCTTTGGCGCCTGGGCAGGGCCGAATTCGCGGGGCCTGAGGAATTTTTTTTTTTAAACCCTGGGAAAACCCCCCCAAAAAAGCCGTGATTTTGTGGCTGTGCGGGAGCGTCTTTGCTGCGGCCGCTCCGTTCGGGGTCACCACCGGAAGTCTCCCCTCACTTCCTTCCTAAAGTGTGGTGACCATTGTTGGATCGAATATTCTAATTGGGGCCTAACTACAGCTTTAAAAAGGTTTCACACAACTTCCCTCCTGTTGATGTAGAGATGCCGCCGTTGGACTGGGGTGAGCGCACAGTAAGAAGTCTTACAACACCAGGTTAAAGTCCAACAGGTTTGTTTTGAATTACTAGCTTTTGGTGCACTGCTCCTTCACCTGAGGCAGGAGCTGTGCTCCGAAAGCCTGTGATTCGAAACAAACCTGTTGAACTTTAACCTGGTGTTGTTAGACTTCCTACTGTTCCCTTCTGTTGTATTTGGTGCTTCTATTTATGAAGTGCATTATTTTGTATGTTTTGCTAATCGTACTTTCAATTTGTCCTGCCACCTTCAAAGACTGATGCATAGGTGCCCCAAGGTAGCCCCCCCCCCCCCCCCCCCACCCTGTTTCTGTACATCTTTAGAACCATGCCATTAGGTCTACATGGCCTTTCCCTATCCCTTCTGCCAAAATGTATCAGCTCACATTTCTCAGTCTTAAATTCCATCTGCCACTTGTCTGTCCATTCTGCTGGCCTATCCATGCCCTATGAGGTGATTTGTATCAATCCTCAATATTTGCTACGCCTCCAATTTTGAAATCACTGGCAAATTTTGAAAAATTACTCTGTATTCCAAGACCCAAGTCATTTATAGATAACAAAAAGAGCAGTGGTCCTAACGCTGACCCTTGTTGCACACCACTGTATATCATCCTCCAGTCTCAAGGATAACCACTTACCAGGACTTGTTGCTTTCTATCTCTAAACCAATTTATTTTTTATCCAATTGGACCTTCCTATTACATAAGCCTCAATGTGTTACCTTGTCAAATGATTTCTTAAAATCCATAAAGAGAGCATCCACCACATTCCCTTCATCAACCTTAATTCAATGGGACTGGTCAAGCATAATCTGTCATTTACAAATCCGTGCTAGCTATCCTTAAACAACTCAACCTCTCCGGGTACCTGTGGATTTTTTTCCTGTGATTCCTGTTTCTGAAACATTACTGTGATTGCTGTTATCTAACTGGCCTACAGTTGCTAGGACTGTCCTTAAACTCTTTCTTGAATAAGGGTGTTCATTTGCCACTCTCCAATCCTGTCACCTTCTGATATCTAAGGCAGGTTGGAAGGTTATGCTAAGCTCTTCCACTATGTCCGCTATCACTTCCTTCGGCAACCCAGGATACAAGCCATCTGGACCAGGTGATTTATCTATGCTAAGCATTGACAAGCTATCCACGCACTTCTTCTCTCTCGATTTTCATCCCATCCAGTAATTACCTCTGCTGTCTCGACTTCTAACATTATTTTGTCTGCATCCTCTTCCTTAGCCAAGACTGAAACAAAGTACTCCTTAAGTACTTCTTGTCTTGGTCCTTGAACCTCTAATCATATATCACTCACTTTGTCCCTAATCTGAACCACACCACCTCTCTGCCAACCGCTTACTATTTACAAGCCAGTAGATGTTTGGGTTCTCTATTATGTTGACTGCTCTAGTATTCTCATATTCTCTATTTGTCGGTCTTATTTTGCTCTTCACTTCCACTCTCAACCTGCTATATTTGACCTGGTTCTGACTTGAGGAATTCATCTGACATGCATCATGTGCCTGCTATTGTTGTTGCATCATTATCTCATCTCCCTAGTTATCTAAAGGGTCCTGTTTATGGTGCCCCTGCCTTTTGATCTTGTTGGAAAACTTTACATCCTAAATTAAGCCCTTTTTGCAGTTTTGTTTGGATCATTTATTAAACTTTGGGGGAACTGAAAATGCTCCACATAGCAACTAAATGTAATTTATATTTGTTATTCTTCACGGTGTGTATCCCCCAAGATGGGACAGCAAGTACACAATATAGGGGAAAAATGCTTGGTATGACATTCTTTAAAACATTATCAATCCCAAGTGGCCCAAATTCTGATGTTTTAGTTTTCCAATTTTTGATTGCCTCTGCAGGATCGGATTTTAATGTTGGTTAGGCAGTTAATAGTCAGAATAATGCCTGGGAAAGTTAATTTTATAAGGCAGTACTTAACCTCTGTAAACTTCCTATTTACACCCCAACTGTTCCTGAACCTGGTCTGCATTGTACTCTTTGTCATGCTTGACTCTACTGAAGCCATTGACCTTGCCCACAATAAAGCATGCACTGTCAAATGTTACACTGATGTGGAGATGCCGGCGTTGGACTGGGGTGAGCACAGTACGAAGTCTTACAACACTAGGTTAAAGTCCAACAGGCTTGTTTCGATGTCACTAGCTTTCGGAGCGCTGCTCCTTCCTCAGGTGAATGAAGAGGTATGTTCCAGAAACATATATATAGACAAATTCAAAGATGCCAAACAATGCTTGGAATGCGCATTCCAAGCATTGTCTGGCATCTTTGAATTTGTCTATATATATGTTTCTGGAACATACCTCTTCATTCACCTGAGGAAGGAGCACTGCTCCGAAAGCTAGTGACATTGAAACAAACCTGTTAAATGTTACACTGTCTAAGAAGTCCCAGATGGGCTAATGGCTCAAGATCTCTACAACCATTATTTTATTACCAAGACAAAAGCAATTTGTGAAAATGGCTCAGCTAACCTCACCTGACAAACCTTTCTCATCTAATCCGATGGGGAACCACCTGAGCTGTCCTTGTGGCTATGCCCCCTAAAATCATTTTATCTCATGTACTCAATGTAAGGCCAGGAGGAGGATTGACAGAGATGTTCAAAACCAAGGACAGTAGATGGAGAGAAACTGCTCCCATTGGTGGAAGAGTCAAAAGGCAGATGACACTGATTTAAGGTGAGTGACTTCTTAATGCAGCAATTGGTTAGTATCTGGAATGTACTGTCGAGAGCGAGATGTAAGCAGACTCATTTGTGGCTTTCTAAAGGAAATTGGATAATTATAAGATGAGAAAAATTTGCTGGGCTATGATAGGAAATGTGGGATGGGACTAACTGAGTTGCTCTTACAGAGAACCCATGCAGACACAAACAAGAAATATTGATGGGTCATTGTACCACAGACGACTCTATGGAAAATGCTAATCTTACTCTCACTTAATACTCTCAGAAGGGAATTTATTATCCTATCAGAAGAGACGAGCAGATAAAAACACAAAAAAAATTTGCATTTACATACAGATCTCAGAAAGTCCCAAAGTTCTTCACAGGGAATAAAGTGCTTACGAAGTGTTGCAGGAAACACAATGAGCCGCTCAAAAAATATTGGAACAATGTCCAGATAATCTGTTTTTATGATGTTGGAATAAATATTGACCAGGATATTATGGTCAATACTTCTGATTTTCTACTAAGTAGTGCCATAGGATCTTTCACATTTACCTAAGAGGGCAGGTAATGTCTCAACCTGAAAGACAGCACAGTGCAATATATAAGGATCATCCTCGATTGTTACATTCTAGTGGCAATCTTTGGACTCAAGAGAGGAGTGTGCTCGTAAGGAATCATGGATAAGCCAGTACATACCCCACAATGCATTTAATCATAGAAATGTAGGAGCAGGAGTAGACCATTCGGCCCCTCGAGCTTGCTCTGCCGTTTAACTACATCACGGCTGACCTTTTCCCTCAACGCCCGTAGTATCATTGAATGAGTTAACTTAAAACATTATTCCCAGCACTGCTCAAGTTCAGAATCATTAGAATGTTTCCTCTGACTGTGCAAAAAATGTTACTACAGTCCTCAGAGAGTTAATACAATTTCCAATCTGTGACTGATACTTGCAGGATCCTCAGCTAATTACGTTTTAACTACCAAAGCTACAGTTACTGCTGCATTGGGAAAACAAAGCAATGTAGTGACAACTCGGAATGTGTTACTGCCCTGTAGAGGACTGAGCCCTAATTAGAAAATGTATGTAGGATATTCCCAGTGAACGTCCCTCATTACATATTTGTGTTTAACCCAGAAAAGACTTATGAAACCACTAGCGTGTCTGAGCACTGAATTTATGTAATTCAAAGCCATGCTGTGTTTCTTTATTATATGATAAATCTTTCATATATGACAGCCATGTCAGGGATTTACAGTGCCTGCCTTTAAGACAGAATAAAGTTCGATTAATAGACGTTGCCAGAAACTCATATAGCCATGTATGCTGATGCTTAACAATGCATCGCATCATTTGGGATTATCTCAGAAAGCTATTTACCAAAAGCCATTTTACAACTGTACCATACAAAATGTGTGAAAATAGCTCTGTGATCGCATTTGATGATCTTTTGTCTCCTTTACTATTTGGGGAAACACCTTGCCTCCACTTACCACCTGATGCATCCTTGTTAATGCACCCCCTCAATCACATTCTCTTATTTGTATTCCTAACTCCCCTTGTCTCAACGGGGCCAGGTATAAACATCCGCCAGAACTTACTTTCAGCAATGGCATCATTCCCCTTTATTGCCTGCCACATTTAAATTAGGCCAAGTAGATATGTCTAACTCTATTTTCTTCATCTTCCACCCCAAGTCAACATGAATTAAAATTATTACCACTGCTATATGCCATGATATTTAGATCAGCATATCATGGTGCAATCAAAAACACACTGATGGACAGGCAGTAGGACCAACCAACACACACACAACATCGCAGCCAATCACCAGTGAGAGCACACGCACTATAAAAACAGGGGACACTACAGTTCCCGCTCATTCCAACAGCAGCCAGCTCAGAGCACCAAGCTCAGAGCCAGCCACTCAGACATTCACCATGTGCTGAGTGCCTCACCCAGATAGTAATAGGACAGGGTCCACAGATTAACTGGTAATGCACGTACCCAAGTTAGCAGTGTGCTGTTACAGTTGAGTAGTTAATAAAATTGAGTTACACCATCTCCAGCCGTGTTGGATCGTTTGTACATCAGAACACCTAACACGACATGATACCAGAAGTGGACGCAAACCAGCGCCTGTGAGACCTACCTGCAACGTATCAGTAATCCGCCGTCCTGCACCATGGAGAACATCAACCCACCGCCGCCGCTCCGAATCGCTGGCAATCTCGGGGTCAATTGGAAACTGTTCAAGCAGCGCTTCCAGCTCTTACTCGAGGCCACAGACAGGGAGAATGCATCGGACACCAGGAAGATTGCCCTTCTTCTCTCCACGGCGGGGCAACACTCCATCCACATCTTTAACTCCCTTACCTTTGCGGATGGCGAGGACAAAACCAAATACAAGACGGTGCTCCTGAAGTTCGACGAACAGTTCAGCGTTGAAGTAAACGAGAGCTTCGAAAGGTACCTGTTCCAGCAGCGCCTGCAGGGTAAGGACGAACCTTTCCAGTCTTATTCAACACACCTCCGCATCCTCGCGCAGTCCTGCGGCTATGGGACCACCTCTGACTCCATGACATGCGACCAGATAGTTTCCGGAGTCATGTCGGACACCCTGCGCCAGCAGCTCCTTCGGGTCAAACAACTCACCCTGGCGAATGCCATCGAGACCTGTGTCCTGCATGAGAACGCCACCAGCCGGTACTCACACATCCAGGCAGCCGAAACGGCGCGGCACGGGCCCCACGAGGCGGAGCGGGTCCAGACGATCGAGTACCTCCCGGGCCGTGGCCTGGAGGAGGCCGGCCATTTCGCGCGCTTTCCGAGGCCTCCCACGCTTGATGCGCCAAAAGAGGGGACGTTGCCGCAGAGGAACGCGCTGCGCAGGTACGCAAGACCGAACCGCGCATGCGTGGTGGCGCAACGAACGCACTGACGTCACGACGTGCGGCAACTGTGGCGCTGCCCATTTAAAGTGGCAATGTCCTGCCAAAGCGCGACAATGCCTACGCTGTGGCAGGTTGGGCCATTATGCTGCCTGCTGTCGAGCAGCTCACCCTGCCAACTCGTACCCGTTTAACCGGCCTCGCAGAAACGTCCGGCATTTCAACCCACGTTCACCGAGTCCGATCCCGACGTCACACAGACCAGTGACACTGAAGACAGGGAGCCCTTCCGCGTTGCTGTCATCAACAAGAACAAGCTGTCCCCGAGTCGAATGCACCAGCTGCTGTCAGTGCATAGCATTGATCCGGACGACAAGTGGTGTGCCACCCTGACGGTCAACCGATCCCAGATCAGATTCCAGCTGGACACTGGTGCCTCTGCCAATCTCCTCGCATGGTCAGCATTCCAGACCCTGAAGGTTAAACCACCTATTCTGCCATCCAACTGTCAACTCGTTGACTATAATGGTAACGTCATCCCCGCCACGAGGTCGTGCCAGCTCGAAGCGACACACAACTCACGTAAAGCCACACTACCATTCGAAATCGTGGGCTCCTCAAAGGACTCTCTGCTAGGCGCACAGGCGTGCAAAATCCTCCATCTCGTTCGGCGTGTACACTCTCTCTCTCCAGAAGGCACGTCCGATTTCTCGGATGCAGACTTTAGGGCGCAGCTCAACTCAATCCTCACGCACAACCAGGATGTTTTCGAGGGCATGGGCACACTGCCCTACACATACAAAATCCGGCTTAAACAGGATGCCACCCCGGTAGTTCACGCACCTCGCAGGGTCCCAGCACCCCTCAAGGACCGCCTCAAGCAGCAGCTGCAGGACTTTCAGGACTAAGGAGTGCTTTCCCGGGTAACGGAGCCGACTCCATGGGTCAGCTCCATGGTGTGCGTCAAGAAGCCTTCCGGCGAGCTCCGGATTTGTATAGACCTGAAAGACTTAAATCGCAACATAATGAGGGAACACTACCCCATACCCAAACGTGAGGAGATCACGTGCGAGATGGCTCAGGCAGAAATATTCACCAAGCTTGATGCCTCAAAGGGCTTCTGGCAGATTCAATTGGATCAGTCCAGCAGGAAGCTGTGCACTTTCAACTTTGGCAGATACTGCTACAATAGGATGCCATTTGGCATCATATCGGCCTCTGAAGTGTTCCATCGCATCATGGAACAGATGATGGAGGGCATCGAAGGGGTGCCCGTCTATGTAGACAACATCATTATTTGGTCCACCGCAGGAGCACATCAGTCGCCTCCAGCGCGTCTTTAAACGGATACGGGACCAGGGCCTGCGTCTTAACCGAGCCAAATGCTCTTTTGGCCAGACTGAGCTGAAGTTCCTGGGGGACCACATCTCCCGGTTGGGGGTGCGGCCGGTTGCCAACAAGGTGGCAGCCATCACGGCCATGCAGAAGCCCACAGACAAGAAGGCGGTGCTACGCTTACTCGGAATGGTCAACTTCCTGGGGAAGTTCATCCCTAACCTTGCTTCCCACACTACAACTCTCCGGCACCTTGTCAGGAAGACAACTGAATTCCAGTGGCTTCCCACCCACCAGCGTGAATGGAAGGAGCTCAAGGTCAAGCTCACCACAGCCCCGGTACTGGCGTTTTTCGATCCTGCACGGGAGACGAAGATCTCGACTGACGCCAGCCAGTCCGGCATTGGGGCGGTCCTCCTGCAACGGGATGCCGCCTCATCATGGGCCCCAGTCGCCTATGCGTAACGGGCCATGACCCCCACAGAGCAGCGCTATGCGCAGATTGAAAAGGAGTGCCTAGGCCTGTTGACTGGCGTTGACAAGTTCCACGACTATGTGTATGGCCTTCCCCAGTTCAATATGGAGACTGACCATCGCCCGCTGGTTGGCATCATTCAAAAGGACCTCAATGATATGAGCCCTCGCCTCCAGCGCATTCTGCTCAAACTCTGGAGGTATGACTTTCAACTTGTCTACACCCCGGGTAAGGACCTGATCATAGCAGACGCTCTGTCCAGGGCAGTCAACACGCCGTCCGAACCTGAGGGGTTCGTTTGCCAAGTCAACGCACATGTGGCCCTCACTTCTGCCAATCTGCCGGCCACTGATGCACGCCTGGCCCACATTCGACATGAGACTGCGGCCGACCCCCTTCTGCAACGTGTGATGCGCCTCATGATGGGCGGGTGGCTCAAGGGACAATGCCCACAGTTTTACAATGCTCGGGACGACTTGGCAGTCGTTGATGGTGTCCTCCTGAAGCTGCACCGCATCGTGATCCCACACAGCATGCACCGGCTTGTCTTAGAACAACTGCACGGAGGCCATCTCGGCGTTGAGAAGTGCCGGTGGAGGGCCCGAGAGGCTGTGTACTGGCCGGGAATAAGTGAGGACATTGCTAACACTGTGCTCAATTGCCCCACCTGTCAGCGGTTTCAGCTGGCACAACCCCGTGAGACACTTCAGCCCCATGAGTTGGTCACGTCTCCCTAGTCGAAGGTGGGCGTGGACCTGTTCCTTGCGCTCGGCAGGGACTACATCATCATCATCGACTACTTTTCCAGCTATCCTGAGGTCATCCATCTGCACGACACCATGTCATCGGCTGGCATCCGGGCCTACAAAGAGACCTTTGCTCGCCACGGCATTCCGCTCACCGTGATGTCAGACAATGGCCCCTGCTTTGCGAGTCAGGAATGGTCTTCCTTCGCCAGCTCATACAACTTCACACACGTGACGTCCAGTCCTCTGCATCCTCAGTCGAATGGCAAAGCAGAAAAGGGCGTACATATTGTTAAAGGGCTCCTCTGCAAGGCTGCTGATGCAGGATCTGACTTCTGCCTCGCCTTGCTGGCCTATCGCTCGGTCTCACTGTCCATGGGCCTATCGCCAGCCCAGCTGCTTATGGGTCGCACCCTCAGGACCACTGTGCCATCCATTCACGTCCCAGACCTCGACCATGCTCCGGTACTTCGGCGGATGCAGCAACAGCGTGAGCAACAAAAGGCGACACATGATGATCGGGCGACTGATTTTCCTGCCCTGGCACCTGGAGATAATGTCCGCATACACCTTCCAGAGGGTGGCTGGTCGGCAACCGCTGAGGTTCTCCGACAGATAGCTCCCCGCTCGTTCCTGGTTCGTCTGCCTGATGGCTCTATTCGCCGCCGCCATCGGCATGCCCTTCGTTTGGTTCCACGCTCGCTACGTGATCTTGCACCGGTGCCACGCCCTCCTGTTGTCCCTGCAATGGACTTTGTTGACCTTCTGGACACCCTGCATCCTCCTCACTCGACCGTAGCCCAGCCCGTTCCTCAGCCGGTGGATCCTGACCCACCCTTGAGACGGTCAACCCGAATTCGTCGCCCACCTGAGAGGATTAATTTATGAACCTTTTCATATTGGACTCACTGACTTGTTCTGACATACTGTTTCAGGCTTTTTGCCATACTGTTTAAGATTTTGTTATTGTTTGTTAATAACATTGGTTTCGTTCATAGTTAGTTTCTGCACCTGGCACCTTCCTGTGTATATAGTATAGCCACATGTACATATTGTTGTAAATATTACACACACATGATTAGATGCACTCACCACACTTCTTTATTTATTATCATGTAGGCTTTGCGAAATATTCTTTGCGAAAAGGGGGGATGTCATGACATTTAGATCAGCATATCATGGTGCAATCAAACACACACTGATGGACATGCAGTAGGATCGTTTGTTCATCAGAACACCCAACACATCACTATATAAATGATGGGACGAGCTGAGATAGATCTTTCATTTAAATAAACTATATTGTTTGCTGCCACTTTGCCTGCAAATCAGTTTTCCATATTTGATGCCCCTGAAGGTTTTGTCAGAACGTTTATGCTCCTGCTTAACTTGCTTCGAAAAAATTTCATTTTACATGGGAACATTGATACCTTAAGTTGAACCCCACCAGTTCTTGAAAGGAGGAGGTTGAGCAGATGGAATTGGTGAGGTTGAAAGATTCTTAAAGTGGGTTATCATAGAAAATATCAGTTCCCTATACAGGTACTCAAGACTATCTTGCTTTGTTGGTTGCTGAGTTCCTCCAGGAAGCTAGTGGGACTTATGTCAACTGCCATTGAAAGACTAAACAATGTCTAACAAGAACACAATATCATCTGTCCAATAAAAGTCACCATTGTCTTCTCTTTCTTGGCACTGAATCCTTCTGGGCAACAGATAATGGCCTTTGCCCCATGAGGATCACTGATGTTCTTTTGAGGTAACAATGCATTTAATCTCCATCCCAATAAAACAAAGAGAAACAAAGAGAAAGAACCATTCAATCCTACTGGAATTCTAGCAGGATTCCGACCCATGGAAAATGTAGATTGCTCCATATGACAAATCTCTTAATTTTAAGAACATGAAAGCTGTTCATTCTATTAATGATCTGCTGGTGAATGAGATGGCATTCACCTTGGGCGCAATCAAATGGCCTCGGCGCGCCTGACTCCGTGACGCGACTAGGCAGTTAAATCTCGCGAGAGGCTCGCAGGCTCTAATGGGGTCTTGCGAGAGGTCGCCATTTGGATCTTGCCCTCGCTGAGCGAGAGCCAGATGAACCTATTTAAATGAGCCATTAAGCTTATTTAAATATTTCTGCGCTGGATTATCCCAGGGTCTGGGAACTAACGCCCGCACCTGGGAGACCTTGCCATGTTGCCGTTTAGCACTGGTCCACACAAATATGGACCAGGCATAACAGAACCTGGGGAGAGTCTGCCAGGCATTGGAGACCCATGGCTGGTCAGGGACAGGGCAGGGTAGCACCTTGGTTCATCCTCTGGCACCCATGCACATTGGTACTGCCAGGCTAGCATCTTGGTACTGCCACCCTAGCACTGCCCAGGTGTTCAAGTGACATTGCCAGGCTGGCACCACCAAGGTGCCTGGGTGGCACTGCTAGGCTGGCTGGGGCACTGCCAGGATGTCAGGATGACAGTGTCAGGGTGCCCAGGTGGCACTGTCAAGGTCTGGGGCCTGAGGGGGGCCTTGTTAATGAAAAGGGGATGAAGAGGATAAGAAGGGGGGGGTGAAGGGTGGGTACGAAGGGGCCTCCTAAATGTTGGGGGGACAGAAGGGTGGGGGTCCTGAAAGGGAAGGAGGGAGGCCTGAAAACGGGGCCCTCAATGACCCCACAGTGGGGTGTCCTCACTTAGGGGGTGTGGGGTAATGCAAATGTGTGTAGGGAGTAACATTGCCCATGGGTGGCGGGGTGTGGGCGTCCCTCAATCTCATTTAGAGATTGGGAATCCATTTCAAAATGGCGGCCCGATCTCGGAGAAGCCGGTCTCGCCGGTGTGTTCAGCTCCCCGCTACTGAAAATATCTGAGTCTGGGCTAGACTGGGGAGAAAATCCCCAAGGCCCCAGAAAAATAACTAAAGCACGGATTCTCCTTTTCAGAGACTGAATCGGTGGTGTTCTACGGTCCAGAGAGTGGCGCCAGTCCCAGAGTGATTCAGGACATCCTAATGGGCTAGCACTGGCGCCACGTGGAACTCGTGCAATTCCAATGAATGCGGGTGTGTGATTCACCAGGGTCGGGGTTGGCACTCCAAAGGCTCACAAGCTGTAGCCACATGTAAGCACTCCACTCCCACACGCTCTTATTCCAGCCAAGAACATGCAACCCCGAAAAGCGGCACCGAGGTTCACTGATGCCGAGCTGGAGACCATGTTAGGTGCTATGGAGGGGAGGCAGAACACCCTGTTCCCCGGGGTGGGAAGGAGGCTGCCACCCATGGACATCAACCGGGCTTGGGTGTAGGTGGCAGAGGCCGTGAGCGCTGTGGGCCCCGCCGCCAGGACCGGCCAGCAGTGCAGCAAGAAGCTGCATGACATCCTCATTCACCACCACTGTTCCCCTGGCATCAACCCCCGTCTCACACCCTTGCAGACCTGTGGGCAACACAGGGTGAGGATCATAGAATCATAGAATTTACAGTGCAGAAGGAGGCTATTCGGCCCATCGAGTCTGCACCGGCTTTTGGAAAGAGCCCCCTACCCAAGCCCACATCTCCACCCTATCCCCATACCCCAGTAACCCCACCCAACAGTAAGGGCAATTTTGGACACTAAGGGCAATTTAGCTTGGCCAATCCACCTAACCTGCACGTCTTTGGACTGTGGGAGGAAACCGGAGCACCCGGAAGAAACCCACACAGACACAGGGAGAACGTGCAGACTCCGCACAGACAGTGACCCAAGCCAGGAATCGAACCTGGGACCCTGGAGCTGTGAAGCAATTGTGCTAACCACTGTGCTACCGTGCTGCTCCAAGCCAGCCAAGGTGGATCACCACTAGCACCATGGCCCTGGCACCACCATGTTCCACAAACACGTAGCGCACTCGCCCACCGAGAGGGTGATCAAACCCCACCCGCCAGCAGTACGCGTGCACCCCACCCTGCACCACATGCCAACACGCATACTGCCCGCCATGGCCGGATACCCTGCACACACGTACCACCAGCTACGAACCCCCGCGATGCCTGCGTACGAGTGTCTTCAACTGTGATTTATCAGTCTCTCAGAAGAAGGCAGCCCACAACCGCAGGGAGAGAGAAAAGAACAGAGGGGGGTCTGCTAGATCTGCGGCCCGTCAACATTACAGTCGACGAAGCGGAGGTTGGCATCGGCAGCCCTGACTTCCACCCCCCAGCTCAGAGTGGCTCGCCAATTTTGGATCCTCTCATGATTGTCAGGCAGGGAGTGCAGTACCTATTTGGCGCATGTAACCTGCTGGGTCAGGCCTCCTGATTGGCTTCGGACAGGTGGCCCAGTAACTCTGGCAACTTCACCCCATGTTAGACAATGCCTGCCCATAAGCCTCCTGTCCATAATGCCTGCCCATATACCTCCTTCCACATGAATGTTCATGATCCTAGCGCACCTACCCATATACCTCCTTCCACATGAATGTTCATGATCCTAGCACACCTGTGTGGGATAGTGAATATATATGAACATCCTTCAACCTAATATATTTAGCCATCCTGTTAGATTCCTGTGTAAAAAGAACCTGCTTGACCTTTCTGATTGTCCTTGCTCCCCTTTCTACTAATCTATTCTTAGTCATTCTAACGTGCTGAGGATAATTTTAACTTTGTCTAATAGTATAAAACTGGTGACAGAAAACCGTCAGGCCGTTTTACATCGCTGTCACACTTTTTCATTGAAGTCCACTTGCTCCTGTAGCTTCCACAGTAATAAGGTTTCATTTACTTTTTGTTGGCAATTGTCTAACGATAGTTTAAAATCCCCAGGCAGTATACCCCTGCATTAATATCGAATTTCAGCAAAGGGGCTTAAGAAAGTGATTAGGTCCCTCTTTTGCATGTGTGAGAGTCGTTTAGATGGAATGCTGTGGAAGACCAGCATCTATAGCATCTTTCATAATCTCAAGACATCCCAAAATGCTTTACAGATACTGAAATACGTTTGAAATATAGTTGATGTTATAAATCACCGGACAGCAAGGGACTATTCTGACTTGTGTCTATGTTGGCTCTTTGAAAGAGCAACCTTACTTAGCCCACAGGCTGCTTTAATAATAATAATAACAATCTTTATTGTCACATGTGGGAAATGAAGTTACTGTGAAAAGCTCCTAGTCGCCACATTCCGGTGCCTGTTCGGGTACACTGTGGGAGAATTCAGAATGTCCAATTCACGTAACAGCACGTCTTTCGGGACTTGTGGGAGGAAACCGGAGCACCCGGAGGCAACCCACGCAGACACGGGGAGAACGTGCAGAATCCGCACAGACACCGACCCAAGCCGGGAATCGAACCTGGGACCCTGGCGGTGTGTAGGGGCTTTTCACAGTAACTTCATTTGAAGCCTACTTGTGACAATAAGCGATTTTCATTTCATTTTTTTCACTTCAACTGCATGGCTGCCTTTCCGGCTGCGGCAATGGTGTTCCGTGCCCATCCACCCCAACCCCACAGGCCAACTCCTGCCCACTCCCCCTGGCCATGGCAGAAGCCCCCCGGCCAGCGGCACAACTGTCAGCAAACTATGGTGATGTTGGACACTTTCCGTACCCCCTCTCTCTCCCTCAGCAGCCATGTCGCCGGTTTCACAATCTTTAAAAGCACCATCAGGAACTCGGCTCATTGAAGACAAAGAATTGCGGAGGCCACGGAGAAAACAGGATCAGGCCCACTAATGATATGCCAACAATGCAGTGTTCCAGACTGCATTGCCGGCGCTGTTGAGGTGACAGAGGATTGCGGTTTGAAATGGTTTTGGCGTCGAAACCTATCCTCTGCCTAATGGCGTTTCCCGATTTTGACGTCAGCCAATGGAGAATCCCGACCCTTAACTCTATTAAACTCTTTGTCCTCAAGTACCTGTCAAAATTCACTTTTAAAATTATTTACATTATTTATGGGGTTTGCTGCCATGTTTTCAGATTGAATGTCCCAGGTCCCGAAAGATTTGGGGAAGGCGGGATCAGGGTATTGAACTTCATGATCAGCCATGATGATAATGAATGGCGGAGCAGGCGTGAAGGGCCAAATGGCCTCCTGCTTCTACGTTCTATGCTTCTATGTTTCATGAGAATGGTTCCAGGGCTGAGGAATTTCAGAAATGAAGATAGATTGCAGAAGGGACTGTTGGGGGAGGAAAGGAGGAGAGAAGGTTTGATGGAGGTATTCAAGACCATGAGGAGGAGTCTGCGCAGAGTTGATAGGGAAAAACTCTTCTCAACCAAGAAAACATCAAAATAAGAGGATACAGATTGAAAGTAATTTGCAGAAGAAGCAAAAGTGATGTCAGAAAAGTCGTTTTCACGTAGTACGTGGTTAAGGTCTAGAATGCAGTGCTTGAGATTATGGTGGAGGCAGGTTCAATTGAGGCGTTGAAAAGGGAATATGGGAGAATGGCACTCAGTAAATTGCTCCTTTGGAGAGCTTGTGCAGATACAATGGGCCAAAAGGCCTCCTTCTGCACTGCATAAATTCTGCAATTTATGAGACAATAATTCAAAGTGAAATGATTTCTCCTTATCTTGCCTCTAAATCTCTTGCAAGTGGTTTTAAAGTTATGACATCTGCTTATTGACCCACTCACCAAGGCAATTCTTTTCTCTCGACTTAATCTCGCAAAACCTTCATCTTGAAAACTTCTATTAGGTCACCTCTGAACATTTTCTGTTCCAAAAAGAACAGCCTGAACTTTTGCAACCTTGTTTCGTACCTGAAGTTCCTTAACCCTGGTAATATCTCGGTAAACCTTACCCTTTGCAGACATTTACATCTTTCTTGAAGTGTGTTGTTCAGGTTTGTCCACAATATTCCTGCCAAAACCGAACCAGCAATTTATAAATCACCATGAGAAAAGCAACAACCAACTAATGCGCATGAGGCTCCTATGAAGAGCAATGGGATATCAACCAGGTAATCTGCTTTTTAGGCTTCAGTATTTCATTGTTGATTGTGGGACCTTGCTGCCCGCCAATTGGCTGATCCGCTTCCTACAATACATCAGCCACCATTCAATCTTACTTCAGCGGCAGTATATCACTCGGGGATGTTTTGAGATTATGAACGGCGCTATATAAATGCAAGTCTGCCTATTTCCTTCCACGTAAAAGAGGCATTGGGTCCCACACATTTTGAATAAGTGGGTCCTTCAGAGACACCTGAAAATTGCCTAACCCAATATTGGGTCGGATTTCCCTCATGTATCCTTTGAAGGTAAGATGCTATTTTTCCGAATTGTACATCATTGTGTCCAATTCGCGCCCATAAAACAGGCGTATTAAAGTCTGAGGGTGGGATTCTCTGGCTGCGCCCGCCCGGCGACTGGAGAATCCCGCCCGAGGTCAATGGACTTCTCCATTGTCTGCGAGTCGCCCGTGGCGATCTTGCGGTGGGCGGGGCAGTAGGATCCAGCCCTGATTTCTACACCTAACACTGGATTCTCCCACCCTGCCCACTGCAAGAACGCCACGGATGAGATGCCGAAAATGGAAAAATCCTTTGACCTGGGGCGGGATTCTCCGCAATTGGTGCGATGTTCGCCGACCGGTGCCAAAAACGGCGTGAATCAGTCCGGCATCGCGCCGCCCCAAAGGTGCGGAATCCTCAGCACCTTGAGGGGCCGAGCCTTCACCTTGAGGGGAAAGACCCACGGCGGACTGATTTCCGCCCCGCCAGCTGGCGGGAAAGGCTTTTGGTGCCCCGCCAGCTGGCGCGAAACTGACTTTGCCGTGCGGCGCATGCGTGGGAGCATCAGCGGCCGCTCACTGCATCCCCGCGCATGCGCAGTGGAGGGGGTCTCTTCCGCCTCCGCCATAGTGGAGACCATGGCGAAGGCGGAAGGAAAAGAGTGCCCCCACGGCACAGGCCCGCCCGCGGATCGGTGGGCCCCGATCGCAGGCCAGGCCACCGTGGGGGCACCCCCTGGGGCCAGATCGCCCCGCGCCCCCCCCCCAGGACCCCAGAGCCCGCCCGCACCGCCTTGTCCCGCCGGTAAGAGAGGTGGTTTGATTCTCGCTGGCGGGACAGGCATTCCAGCAGCGGGACTTCGGGCCATCGCGGGCCGGAGAATCGCCGGGGGAGGAGGGGGGGCCCGCCAACTGGCGCGGCACGATTACCACCCCCGCCGAATAACCGGTGCCGGAGAATTCGGCAACCGGCGGGGGCGGGATTCACGCCAGCCCCCGGCGATTCTCCAACCCGTCGGGGGGGTTGGAGAATCCTGCCCCTGGGGTGGGATTCTCCGGTCGGCGGGCGAATGCGGCCATGGAATCCCGCCCCTATTGTTCCAAATGGAGAGTGCCAACTTTGAAATGAGGCTGATGTAGAAGTCCTGAATAATTACAGCAGTTGAATAAAAGCAGAATCAGTATAGATTCAATCTCTTTTTAAAAAAAAACAATGGTTTAAATTCAAGGTCAGTGATATTCAGCAATACATATTGGCAATTTGATCCGATGAATGTGCATTAACTGGTGCATAGTGTGCATTCCTGACCATTTGGAGAGGCACTGCCACGAGTCCATTGGAACTACGTGCAGGCATTCACATGGCTCCGACGTGCATTGATTTAAAACCATTTGTGTTGAATGTGCTGATTTGCTTTTTTGTTAAAAATCAATCTTTACTGCTAAATGCTAACCTGTATCCAGTAGCAGCAGTAGCCCTGTAGATTAAACATATAGCGAATTCACTGACCGGCGCAGCATTTTAAAGAATAGATCTCACTGTCACTTAATCATCTGCTGCCCACCACCTAGCCACAAACCTTTTTTTTCTCTCTTACTGACCCCTTTGCTCTTGGGTTTGTTCCTCGATATAAACTGTTCATCTATAACATTTCTTGGTTGCGATGAAAGGCCTGAAATATTAACCCTCTCTTCTTTCTCTGCAGATGCTGCCTGAGCTGCTGGGTGTTACCAGTATTTTTTGCTTTTACTTAATGATAGCTCCCTCTGATAAGAGGCAGCACTGGTACAGTTATGATAGCCTGCTTTGCACAGAATCACAAAACATTTCAACGACAAACAGGCTGGGTCTGTGCTGCCATAACTCTCCCCAAGTCCACCCAGTCCAAGACAACTCTTCTATTGTGGAAGCCCTTCTAAAGAAACTGCTTTGGATAGGTGGGATGAGGAGCTTCAGTTTTATGGAGAGCCAAAAACAAAGATGGGAATGTTTTCCTTCGGGCAGAGAAAATTAACAGCATATAGAACATAGAACATAGAACAATACAGCGCAGTACAGGCCCTTCGGCCCACGATGTTGCACCGAAACAAAAGCCATCCAACCTACACTATGCCATTATCATCCATATGTTTATCCAATAAACTTTTAAATGCCCTCAATGTTGGCGAGTTCACCACTGTAGCAGGTAGGGCATTCCACGGCCTCACTACTCTTTGCGTAAAGAACCTACCTCTGACCTCTGTCCTATATCTATTACCCCTCAGTTTAAAGTTATGTCCCCTCGTGCCAGCCATATCCATCCGCGGGAGAAGGCTCTCACTGTCCACCCTATCCAACCCCCTGATCATTTTGTATGCCTCTATTAAGTCTCCTCTTAACCTTCTTCTCTCCAACGAAAACAACCTCAAGTCCATCAGCCTTTCCTCATAAGATTTTCCCTCCATACCAGGCAACATCCTGGTAAATCTCCTCTGCACCCGCTCCAAAGCCTCCACGTCCTTCCTATAATGCGGTGACCAGAACTGTACGCAATACTCCAAATGCGGCCGTACCAGAGTTCTGTACAGCTGCAACATGACCTCCCGACTCCGGAACTCAATCCCTCTACCAATAAAGGCCAACACTCCATAGGCCTTCTTCACAACCCTATCAACCTGGGTGGCAACTTTCAGGGATCTATGTACATGGACACCTAGATCCCTCTGCTCATCCACACTTTCAAGAACTTTACCATTAGCCAAATATTCCGCATTCCTGTTATTCCTTCCAAAGTGAATCACCTCACACTTCTCTACATTAAACTCCATTTGCCACCTCTCGGCCCAGCTCTGCAGCTTATCTATATCCCTCTGTAATCTGCTACATCCTTCCACACTATCGACAACACCACCGACTTTAGTATCGTCTGCAAATTTACTCACCCACCCTTCTGCGCCTTCCTCTAGGTCATTGATAAAAATGACAAACAGCAACGGCCCCAGAACAGATCCTTGTGGTACTCCACTTGTGACTGTACTCCATTCTGAACATTTCCCATCAACCACCACCCTCTGTCTTCTTTCAGCTAGCCAATTTCTGATCCACATCTCTAAATCACCCTCAATCCCCAGCCTCCGTATTTTTTGCAATAGCCTACCGTGGGGAACCTTATCAAACGCTTTGCTGAAATCCATATACACCACATCAACTGCTCTACCCTCGTCTACCTGTTCAGTCACCTTCTCAAAGAACTCAATAAGGTTTGTGAGGCATGACCTACCCTTCACAAAGCCATGCTGACTATCCCTGATCATATTATTCCTATCTAGATGATTATAAATCTTGTCCCTTATAATCCCCTCCAAGACTTTACCCACTACAGACGTGAGGCTCACCGGCCTATAGTTGCCGGGGTTGTCTCTGCTCCCCTTTTTGAACAAAGGGACCACATTTGCTGTCCTCCAGTCCTCTGGCACTATTCCTGTAGCCAATGATGACATAAAAATCAAAGCCAAAGGTCCAGCAATCTCTTCCCTGGCCTCCCATAGAATCCTAGGATAAATCCCATCAGGTCCCGGGGACTTATCTATTTTCAGCCTGTCCAGAATTGCCAACACCTCTTCCCTACGTACCTCAATGCCATCTATTCTATTAGCCTGGGGCTCAGCATTCTCCTCCACAACATTATCTTTTTCCTGAGTGAATACTGACGAAAAATATTCATTTAGTATCTCGCCTATCTCTTCAGACTCCACACACAATTTCCCATCCCTGTCCTTGACTGGTCCTACTCTTTCCCTAGTCATTCGCTTATTCCTGACATACCTATAGAAAGCTTTTGGGTTTTCCTTGATCCTTCCTGCCAAATACTTCTCATGTCCCCTCCTTGCTCGTCTTAGCTCTCTCTTTAGATCCTTCCTCGCTACCTTGTAACTATCCATCGCCCCAACCGAAACTTCACACTTCATCTTCACATAGGCCTCCTTCTTCCTCTTAACAAGAGATTCCACTTCCTTGGTAAACCACGGTTCCCTCGCTCGACGCCTTCCTCCCTGTCTGACCGGTACATACTTATCAAGAACACGCAGTAGCTGATCCTTGAACAAGCCCCACTTATCCAGTGTGCCCAACACTTGCAGCCTACTTCTCCACCTTATCCCCCCCAAGTCACGTCTAATGGCATCATAATTGCCCTTCCCCCAGCTATAACTCTTGCCCTGCGGTGTATACTTATCCCTTTCCATCATTAACGTAAACGTCACCGAATTGTGGTCACTGTCTCCAAAGTGCTCTCCTACCTCCAAATCCAACACCTGGCCTGGTTCATTACCCAAAACCAAATCCAACGTGGCCTCGCCTCTTGTTGGCCTGTCGACATATTGTTTCAGGAAACCCTCCTGCACACACTGTACAAAAAACGACCCATCTATTGTACTCGAACTATATCTTTTCCAGTCAATATTTGGAAAGTTAAAATCTCCCATAATAACTACCCTGTTACTTTCGCTCATATCCAGAATCATCTTCGCCATCCTTTCCTCTACATCCCTAGAACTATTAGGAGGCCTATAAAAAACTCCCAACAGGGTGACCTCTCCTTTCCTGTTTCTAACTTCAGCCCATACTACCTCGGCAGAAGAGTCCCCATCTAGCATCCTCTCCGCCACCGTAATACTGCTCTTGACTAGCAGCGCCACACCTCCCCCTCTTTTGCCTCCTTCTCTGAGCTTACTAAAACACCTAAACCCCGGAACCTGCAACATCCATTCCTGTCCCTGCTCTATCCATGTCTCCGAAATGGCCACAACATCGAAGTCCCAGGTACCAACCCACGCTGCCAGTTCCCCTACCTTGTTTCGTATACTCCTGGCATTGAAGTAGACACACTTCAAACCACCTACCTGAACACTGGCCCCCTCCTGCGATGTCAAATCTGTGCTCCTGACCTCTATACTCTCATTCTCCCTTACCCTAAAACTACAATCCAGGTTCCCATGCCCCTGCTGCATTAGTTTAAACCCCCCCAAAGAGCACTAACAAATCTCCCCCCCAGGATATTTGTGCCCCTCAGGTTCAGATGTAGACCATCCTGTCTGTAGAGGTCCCACCTTCCCCAGAAAGAGCCCCAGTTATCCAAAAATCTGAATCCCTCCCGCCTGCACCATCCCTGTAGCCACGTGTTTAAATGCTCTCTCTCCTTATTCCTCATCTCACTATCACGTGGCACGGGCAACAACCCAGAGATAACAACTCTGTTTGTTCTAGTTCTGAGCTTCCATCCTAGCTCCCTGAAAGCCTGCCTGACATCCTTGTCCCCTTTCCTACCTATGTCGTTGGTGCCAATGTGGACCACGACTTGGGGCTGCTCCCCCTCCCCCCTAAGGACCCGGAAAACACGATCCGAGACATCACGTACCCTTGCACCTGGGAGGCAACATACCAAACGTGAGTCTCTCACGCTCCCACAAAATCTCCTATCTGTGCCCCTGACTATAGAGTCCCGAATTACTAATGCTCTGCTCCTCTCCCCCCTTCCCTTCTGAGCAACAGGGACAGACTCCGTGCCAGAGGCCCGTACCCCATGGCTTACCCCTGGTAAGTCGTCCCCCCCACAAGTATCCAAAGCGGTATACTTGTTTCTCAGGGGTACGACCGCAGGGGATCCCTGCACTGACTGTTTTTTCCCAGTCCCTCTTACAGTTACCCACCTATCTCCAATCTTTGGTGTAACTAATTCCCTGAAGCTGCTATCTATGACCCCTTCTGCCTCCCGAATGATCCGAAGTTCTTCCAACTCCAGCTCCAGTTCCCTAACTCGGTCTTGGAGGAGCTGGAGATGGCAGCACTTCCTGCAGGTAAAATCAGCAGGGACACTAACTGCATCCCTCACCTCAAACATCCTGCAGGAGGAACATTGCACTCCCTTCCCTGCCATTCCTCCAACTTTCTACCAAGATCTGGCTAAAAAATAATAATAATATAATAAAATATGGTACTTACCTCAGACCAATTGGTTTTATTATTAGGTTAGAGGAGGAGGGCGGGTGGGAGACACTACACGTGTAGTGTCTCGGGTTTCCTCTCCACCAGAATTTATTGGGGAGGGTCTTCCCAGACGTCCGCGGGTCGACTTCCTGTTCCCGCCTAAAAAACTAATTTAAAATAAAAAAAAAGAAAAATTCTCAGCTCCTGCTGAAATTGACTAACCAGCCAGCTGTTCTCACGCCGCCGAAATCGACTGGCCTGCCCCTGCAAAGACAAGTGCTTTTAAAGGTTGACTTACCTCCCAGCAACCTCCTTCCGCAATGCTCCCGCTGAAACTGACTCACCACTCACCAGCTGTTCTCACGCTGCTGAAATCGACTGGCCTGCCCCTGCAAAGACAAGTGCTTTTAAAGGTTGACTTACCTCCCAGCAACCTCCTTCCGCAATGCTCCCGCTGAAACTGACTCACCACTCACCAGCTGTTCTCACGCCGCCGAAATCGACTGGCCTGCCCCTGCAAAGACAAGTGCTTTTAAAGGTTGACTTACCTCCCAGCAACCTCCTTCCGCAATGCTCCCGCTGAAACTGACTCACCACTCACCAGCTGTTCTCACGCCGCTGAAATTGACTGGCCTGCCCCTGCAAAGACAAGTGCTTTTAAAGGTTGACTTACCTCCCAGCAACCTCCTTCCGCAATGCTCCCGCTGAAACTGACTCACCATTCACCAGCTGTTCTCACGCCGCCGAAATCGACTGGCCTGCCCCTGCAAAGACAAGTGCTTTTAAAGGTTGACTTACCTCCCAGCAACCTCCTTCCGCAATGCTCCCGCTGAAACTGACTCACCACTCACCAGCTGTTCTCACGCTGCTGAAATCGACTGGCCTGCCCCTGCAAAGACAAGTGCTTTTAAAGGTTGACTTACCTCCCAGCAACCTCCTTCCGCAATGCTCCCGCTGAAACTGACTCACCACTCACCAGCTGTTCTCACGCCGCCGAAATCGACTGGCCTGCCCCTGCAAAGACAAGTGCTTTTAAAGGTTGACTTACCTCCCAGCAACCTCCTTCCGCAATGCTCCCGCTGAAACTGACTCACCACTCACCAGCTGTTCTCACGCCGCTGAAATTGACTGGCCTGCCCCTGCAAAGACAAGTGCTTTTAAAGGTTGACTTACCTCCCAGCAACCTCCTTCCGCAATGCTCCCGCTGAAACTGACTCACCATTCACCAGCTGTTCTCACGCCGCCGAAATCGACTGGCCTGCCCCTGCAAAGACAAGTGCTTTTAAAGGTTGACTTACCTCCCAGCAACCTCCTTCCGCAATGCTCCCGCTGAAACTGACTCACCACTCACCAGCTGTTCTCACGCCGCTGAAATTGACTGGCCTGCCCCTGCAAAGACAAGTGCTTTTAAAGGTTGACTTACCCCCCAGGAACCTCCTTCCGCAATGCTCCCGCTGAAACTGACTCACCACTCACCAGCTGTTCTCCCGCCGAAATCGACTGGCCTGCCCCTGCAAAGACAAGTGCTTTTAAAGGTTGACTTACCTCCCAGCAACCTCCTTCCGCAATGCTCCCGCTGAAACTGACTCACCACTCACCAGCTGTTCTCACGCCGCTGAAATCGACTGGCCTGCCCCTGCAAAGACAAGTGCTTTTAAAGGTTGACTTACCTCCCAGCAACCTCCTTCCGCAATGCTCCCGCTGAAACTGACTCACCACTCACCAGCTGTTCTCACGCCGCTGAAATCGACTGGCCTGCCCCTGCAAAGACAAGTGCTTTTAAAGGTTGACTTACCTCCCAGCAACCTCCTTCCGCAATGCTCCCGCTGAAACTGACTCACCACTCACCAGCTGTTCTCACGCCGCCGAAATCGACAGCAGATTTAATTATGGTGTGCAAAACCCTGAGGAGTTTTGAAAGAGTAAATAGAGAGAAACTGCTTCTGGCGGGAGGGACATAGATTTAAGATAATTTGCAACAAGAGATCGGGAAGAGATGAGGTGAATTATTCTTGATGTAGCAAGTTACGATCTGGAATGCAGTGCTTGAAGAGTGGTAGAAGCAGATTCCAAAATAACCTTTAAGGGGAATTAGATGAATAGTCAAAAAGGAGCAATTTGCAGGGCCAATGGTGGGGGCCAACTGGACATTTGTTTCAAATGTCTGTGGACAGAATCACCTTCACAAAAAGTATTTATTATTAAGAATTGTACAACTGTAGCTAGCTCCCAAAATATCTCTGCTCAGGAGCCTCTCTCACTATGGAGAGATTTCCGATTAGTCACACAAGCCATGTGATCCTTACCCTGCTGTGTTGCCCTTAAAGGGACAATCAACACATCCCTCCGTCTTTAAGTCCCTTCTCTGAGATCCCCTCTTATAGGTCCCCTCTCATTCTTCTAAATTCCAGCAAATATAATCTTAACCAAATAAATCTCTCCTCATACGTCGGTTTTGTCATCCCGGAAATCAGTTTGGTAAACCTTTGCTGCACTCCCTCTCTAGCAAGAACATCCTACCTCTCAAAAGGAGACCAAAACTGCCCACAATATTCTAGGTGTGGCCTCACCAAGGCCCTGTATAATTGCAGCAACACATTCCTGATTCTGTACTCAAAACCTCTCGCAATGAAGGTCAACATACCATTAGCCTTTCAAACGTGCATTTCAATTTCAAACACAACACTGAATTCAAACATGTTATGATCACTATTTGCTAAATATTCGTGCACAGTTAGGCTACTAATTAAATTGGGCTCATTACTCATAGCAAGCTCAAATATTGCCTGTCCCCTTGTCACTTCAAGAATATATTGCTGCAGGAAACTGTCCCAGACAAATTCCAGAAATTCACCACCTTCCTGACAGGTGCTTGTCTGCCTCCCCCGATCTATTATGTAAGTTGAAATCCCTCATGAATACTATTCTGCCTTTGCTAAACATTTGCCTAATTTCTGCCTTTATACAATCTAGCACCTCCAAACCTCTGCCGGGGAGTTGATACACAACACCCATTACAATTTTAGATCCATTTTTGTTCTTCAGTTCCAGCCATATGGTCTCTACTGGATGCTTCCCCTCACTATACCCTCCCTCACCATTGAAGTGATAGTATTTCTACTCAGTAAGGCTACTCCACCTCTTTGCCATATTCTCTGTCCTTCCTGCAAACTTTATAACCAGGTATATAGAGTTCCCAGTCCCGACCATCCTGCAGCCATGTCTCTGTAACAACAACTACATCATAATCCTCAATTTGCATTTGCGCCTGCAGCTCATCTAGTTTATTCCTTACACTCCGTGCATTTGTATATAGAACTCTTAATTAGCCTACTCCCCTGACCTGTCCCTCAGCGTTGATGTTTTATTTGCTGGTTTATTATTTTTCACTTTTGGTTTAACCAGTATACTTCTTGTAGTTTTGCCATTAGCTGCAGTTCCTGAAGTTAGGTTCCTGACTATTTCTTTATTCTCTGCCTTGTTACCTGTTTTTGGATCTGTATTGAGTTCCCCGAGGCCTTCCCCTCCCCCCCCCATTTGCTACTTTAAAATCTTTGTGACCACCCTATTAATCCTTTCCGCTAGAACACTGGTCCCAGATCAGTTCAGGTGGAGACCGTCGCAACGGTACAGAACCCTCCTGTCCCAATACTGATGCCAGCACCCCATGAAATGGAACCCCTCTCTCCCGCACCTCTCCTTTAGCCACATGTTTACTTCCCTAATTTTCTCATCCCCCTGCCAATTTGCACGTGGCTCAAGTAATAATCCAGAGATTATAACCCTTGAAGACCTGTTCTTTAATTTGGTCATTAGTTCCTGATAGTCCTTAAACAGGTCCTCTTTCCTAGTTTTGCCGATGTTGTTTTTCCCAAAGTGGACCATGACAACTGGATCCTCCCCCTCCAATATCCTTTCAAGCCAGTCAGAGATGTCCCTCTTCCTGGCACCAGGCTGGCAACATACCTTGCTGGACTCTCGATCCTGTTTACAAAGGATGCTATCAATTCCCCTAATTATAGGATCCTCTACAACTACCACTTATCTTTTTGCTCACCCCCACTTGAATGACCTCCTGTATCACGATGCAGTGGTCGGTTAGCTGATCCTCCCTACAGTCCTTTTCCTCATCCACACAGGGAGCAAGTACCTCATACCTGTTGTACAAGGTCAAGAACTGAGGTTCCTCAATGCCTGAATTTAGGATTCCGCTACCTGCCTCACTCACTGTCACACCCTGCTGTCCCTGACCACTTGCTGGATTTGAAATACTTACGGCGGGGATTATTCGTTTCTGAGACACTGGGCTGGATTCTCCGATTTTGCGGCTATGCACGGAGGAAACGTCTGGTCTTACGACTAAAATGTCGGCGCCGCCCCTGCACCGATGCTCCTCCCGGTGGGGGCTGGTAGCCACGCCACCTAAAGCGGCATTACCTGCAGATACGGACGCAGAATGGCCGGGTCCGTGGCCACGCATGCGCTTGGCGGCGGCCTGCGGAGGCCGCGCCGTACAACATGGCGCCGGCCACGCGTGGACCCTACCTGCCAGATAGTGCCCCCTCGCCACCCCCGGACCAGCCCCCACCAGCCCACCCAGCCCCTGGCGAAGACACCCTGCCAGCAGAACATCTCCTTCCTCGCCCGACTGTGGCAGCGCTGGGCACAGTCTGCAGCCATCACGCAAAGTTGAGTGGACACCACGTGTCCCACGCCGTTGGGAAGATGGCCCATCGGGGTGGAGCATCGGGGGAGGGCCTCAGGTGAAATCCTGAGGCCGTTCCAATGGCGTGCGGCGTCAAGGAGTATGCCATTACATCGCTTCCGATTTTGGTGTAAAAACGGATTCTCCAGCCGATCGCTGAACGCGATTTCTATGTCGGCAATTAGAGAATCCCGCCCTGAGTGTTGACGCCAATGCAGAATTAGTGAACTTTCTCAACTGCAAAACCTGCGCCACACCTGGACCGATTTTGTTACTGTTAAGGGGCTAGCAGTGGAGCCACATGGAACACAATCGTTTCCAATGAGAAACGGCGCCGGATTCGCCGGGTTTGCAATTCACACTCGGGAGGCTGACAAGCTGCAGCCGCATATACACACTTCACTCCTCACACACTCCATCCCAGCCAACAAGATGGCAGCAAGGAGATGAGTTCCACGCTTCACCAATGCTGAACTGGAGACCCCCATGGACGTGGTGGAGGAGAGGCTGATGACCCTGTACCCGGCCCAGGAAGGAGGCTGCCAGCTACTGCTGTTCATCGTGCCTGGGCACAGGTGACATCGGCGGTCACCGCCACCAGCAACGTCGTCCGGACCCGCCAGCAGTGCCGGATGAAACTGCAGGACCTCCTCAGTGTGGCACTAACCCACGTCCCACACATCCATAACATTACTCCCCCCCAACCCAGAGGGTGCCAGTCCTCCACCCTGCCCCACATGCCGGTACCCATGCCAGCCACCATGGACGGGTGCCCTGGCCACTGAGGTCACCAGCTACCCACACCCTGGACTGCATGAGCCGGACTAACACTGTCATTTTCTGTTTCCACCCGCCAGGAGAAGGCCACGCACATCCGGTGGGAGCAGGAAAAGACAGGAGGGGGACCCACATCTTGGCTGAGCAGAGGGCCTTGCCCGTGGTCTGCATCCCAGAGGAAAGGGAGGTGGAGCTCGGACGCGGGCGAGGAAGTGAGACCCTGCTAAGAAGCGGTTCCCCATGTCACGTGTGTCAACCCCCCCAACACCACCCCCCCTCACACCCACACCACCCTCACCCCCACACCATCCTCATCCCCACACCACCCTCACTCCAACACCACCCTTACACCCCCCCCCCCCCCCCACTCCCCCCACCTCCCAGCCTGTCGTCTAATCATGCATCTTGCCTTGTGTCTTGTAGGACCTGCTGGGGATTGGTTGATTCCATCTGGCGTCGCCCGCCCCCAGCCAGTGCCACAGCCGGAGCCCCCCTGTGAGTCGAGCACCAATGTGGAAAGCAGTTCAGACTCAAGCCCTCCGCCTGAGACTCAGGACACCCTGGAGCTCGGGTCGAACGATGACAGGCTCCTGGGACACTCTCTGATTTGCACCACACAGCTGCTCCGGACAGCAGGTGGCGGTAGTAACCCTCGATGGGATGGGCAGTCTGAGGGCAGGCCTACCCGAGGAACGTGCTGTCATCCAGACGGGTCTCGGGTTTCTGGAACAGACAGTCCCATCTACAGTGGAAATGCAGTTGCAGAGCCAGGGACTGCATGAGGGGTTGTTCCCGAGCATCCTGTACCTGCAGGGGCAGGTAGAGGAGTCCAATGCGTGCAGGAGCAGGAGGTGGTGCCGACAATGCATGTCACACAAGCCAACACCGCACGGGTGATATCTGCGGTGGAGGCATTGGGGGCGACAGTTTCGGTTATGGATCAGCATGTCCAAGGCCTGGATGAGGCCAGGACACGGTTGCCACCTCACAGGTGACTATGTCTCAGAGCCACCTGGAAATTGTAGCGGCGCTCCTGAGTGTGGCCTAGTCACACAGGCCATGGCTGGGAACGTTGTTGGCATTGCCCAGACGCTGGCCGACATGGCACAGACGCAGAGGAAGGTGGCCCAGTTCCAGAGGGAGATGGTGCAGTCACTGGTTGATGTGACACAAACCCAGAAGGTGGTGGCGTAGTCTCAGTGTGATGTGGCGCAGTCCCAGACGGAGATGGTCCATTCCCTGTGCTCTATGGCCACGAACATGCAGATCCAGGTCGAGACCAGAGCAGGCCTCCAGGAATTGCAACGCCAGGTGGCAGCGGGGCCTCAGAGGATAGCTTCCCCTGCACACTGCCCCATGGAGCAGCCTGGGGCATCGGGATTCCCGAGGGAGGAGGAGGTGATGGGGCCTGCGCCGGTGACTCCCGCAGGGGAGGACACCACAGCACCCAGGACTTCCAACCCTCAGGTCTCTGGCACATCTGGTGGGCAGTGGTCAGAACGGGTCGGCACCACACCATCCAGGCCCGGTCGCCCCAAAGACGTCCGCCAACGGGAACCCAGGTCGTAGGGCGGGAATCACAGCAGGCCACCTCTACTCCTGCTGTACCATCTGGGGAACCACCTAGACGTGGCGTTAGGGCCCTAAGGCCAGGAAGTTAGACACTAGTTAAGTTGCATGGGTGCAGGGCACAGCTGCTGCTAGGCCGGGGGGCCAGACTCCGGAGCCAGCGGCAACAGCAGCGTCTGCAGATGCTTGAGGCTGCGGACCATGTCCTGGATTCCGCCCCTGACCCTGCCCCAGACCCTGAGGATTGGCCACCCATCAGGCCAGGGAGCGACCCACGGCGGGAATACCACGACAACCCAGGGTATACAACCCTGGTTGTTTGAAAGGATGACGGATAGCGCATGCCGCAGGAGGCTCCACCTCAACGAGGAGATGGTGCAGCACCTGTGCCACGTCCTCGTGGACTTGGCACCACATGGGCGAGGAGAACACCTGCTCCTGGTGGCCGTCAAGGTTACCACAGCTCTGAACGTTTCCACCTCGGTATTATTCCAGGGCTGAAGTGGGAACTTGTGTGGCACGGATGCCCTGTTATCCCGGGCAGAAAACGACATCACCTTTGACATGGATCAAGCCCATCAAGATGCCAAGGCAGCAGGTTTCTCTGCCATTGCCAGGATTCCCCAGGTACAGGGGGTAATAGGGGGCACGCATGTTGTCCTTCGCTCGCCGGGACAACTGGGGTGCCCTAAGTTAACAGGAAGGGGCTCCACTCCCTCAACATACAGCTCGTGTGCGACCACCAGATGAAGATAAAGCACAAAGCTACATCCTGGGGCAGTCGGTCATCCTCGGCCCCTTCGTGGACCACCCCAGGATGGGAGGCTGGCCCTTAGGGGATAAGGGGTACTCGCTGAAGAACTGGCTAATGACGCCAGTATGGAGGCCGGAGACCGAAGTGGAGACCCGGTACAACGAGGCCCAGACAGTCACCCGGGCTGTCATTGAGCGGTGCATCAGACTCGTCAAGATGTGGTTCTGATGCGTTGATTGTTCTGGTGGTGCACTCCAGTACATCCCCCGGAGGTACGCCAGCTTTGTGGTGGTCTGCTGTGCCCTCCACAACCTCGCACAGTAGCGGGGCAACGAGCTGGAGGTTGGTGATGAGGAACATGTGGCCTCCTCCAAGGAGGAGGACGAGGACGATGAGGTGGCACCGGACCAGCAGGGGCTGGAGGACGAGCCCAGGGAGGAACTGGAGGACCAGGCGGAGGCAGCAGCGAGGGTCCGGCAAGCCCGGAGAGCTAGGGATACCCTCATACGTGCCCGATTCACTTAGGACATGACCTAGTCTGTCACTCCCACTCCCATTTCCCACCCTCCCGGGGTATGTGTCACATCAAAGAACAAAGAACAATCCAGCACAGGAACAGGCCTTTCGGCCCTCCAAGCCTGTACCGGTCATGACACCAACCTTTGCCAAAACGCTCAGTACTCCCTTGTGCTGTACCCCTCTATACCCACTGTGGTAGTCACCACTGTTGTATTATATTGTATATATGGGTATTACGGTAAGGCCCCTGTACTACAGGTACGGGGGTAGATCCCTGCCTGCTGGCTCCTGCTGGAGTATAAATGTGTGAGCTCTCTGAACAGCAGCCATTTCGTAAGCTGCTGCAGGAAGCCACACATCTCTGTGTAATAAAGCCTCGATTACTCTCTACTCTCGCCTCGTCGTAATTGATAGTGCATCAATTTATTACACAGAAATTTTTCAGAGATGGACCTCTGCATCAAGCCGAATCGCCTGCAGCTGCATCCTCAAGCAGACAACGCCAAAAAAGACTTCCAACATTGGCTAGCTTGCTTTGAAGCTTACATCGGGTCTGCGCCAGACCCAATCACAGAAGCTCCAGATTCTGTACACGCGGCTAAGCTCCAACATTTTTCCCCTCGTCCAGGATGCGCCTACCTACGCAGAGGCCATGGCGCTACTGAAGGAGAACTACACTCGGCAGACCAACGAGATCTACGCCTGGCACCTCCTGTCCATGAAGCACAACTTCCCAGTGAGTCTGTTGAAGATTTCTGGCATGCCCTGCTCGCCCTGGTGAGAGACGCGTTCGTTACAGGCATAGGGCCAGCCTACATCCACCAGCGCCTCTTAGAAGGGGCCACGCTTCACCTCGCGGCGACCAAGAAACCAGCGCTCTCACTCACGGTCGCCTCATGCAAAGTACAGGCTTATGCCCCCGACCGCACGGCTCACCCCCCCTGTGCATCGTGGATCCCGCCAGCGGCCACCCCATCGTGGACCCCATCAGCGATCGCCCTCAGCCAACCTCACGCCTGCGCCGCGTGGCAGCCAACCAACGCTGGGGGACCCAAGTGCTACTTCTGCGGACAGACAAAACACCCCGGCAGCGCTGCCCAGCGCGGAGCGCGCTCTGCAAGGTCTGTGGCAAGAGGGGACATTTCGCTGCTGTGTACCAGGCCCGCTCAATCGCCACTATTGTCCCGGCACCCCCCACGTGCGGCCAGTGGGCGCCGCCATCTTGCTCCACTCACAACATGTGCGGCCCGTGGGCGCCGCCATCTTGCTTGCCTCAGAACCAATGGGCACTGCCCTCTTGCCTGCCCCAGGACACGTGCGGGCCGTGGGCGCCGCCAACTTACCCGCCTCAGGACCCTTGCCCGTCAGACACCTCATCGGGCCGCTCATCACCTGCAACCACCGATGACCAGCCGCGTCTTGCCACAGTCACAATCGACCAGTCTCGACCGCACAACCTCGTGACCGCTTTGACAAAGGTGAAGGTCGACGGGCACAAGATCTCCTTCCTTCTGGACTCTGGGAGCACTGGCAGTTTCATCCACCCCGATACGGTAAGGCGCTGCTCCCTCGTGGTACAACCCGCTAACCAAAGAATCTCCCTGGCCACCGTGGCGATCCGAGGGTTCTGCATCGCCACCTTCACCGTCCAGGGCATAGAGTTCAGCGGCTTCCGGCTCTACGTCCTCCCCAACTTCTGCGCTGCTTTGCTACACGGCCTGGACTTCCAGTGCAACCTCCAGTGCCTAATCCTGAAATTCGGCGGGCCCCTACCACCCCTTACTGTTTGCGGCCTCGCGACCCTGAAGGTCGACCCGCCTTCCCTGTTTGCAAACCTCACCCCTGATTGCAAACCCGTCGCCACCAGGAGCAGACGGTACAGCGCCCAGGACAGGACCTTCATCAGGTCTGAGGTCCAGCGGCTGCTGCGGGAAGGTATCATCGAGGCCAACAACAGCCCCTGGAGAGCCCAAGTGGTCGTGGTGAAAACCGGGGAGAAAAACAGGATGGTCGTTGACTACAGTCGGACCATCAATCGATACACGCAGCTCGACGCATAGCCCCTCCCATGCATGTCTGATATGGTCAAGATTACACAGTACCAGGTCTTCTCGACAGTGGACCTGAAATCTGCCTACCACCAGCTCCCCATCCGTAAGGCGGACCGCCCAAAAACTGCATTTGAAGCAGACGGCCGCCTTTACCACTTTCTTAGGGTTCCCTTCAGCGTCACCAATGGGGTCTCAGTCTTCCAACGGGAAATGGACCGAATGGTTCACCGGTACGGGCTGCAGGCCACTTTCCCGTACCTGGACAATGTCACCAGTTGCGGCCACGACCAGCAGGACCACGACGCTAACCTTTCCAAATTTCTCCACACCGCCAAACTCCTCAACCTAACTTACAACAAGAAGTGTGTGTTCAGCACGAACCGATTGGCCATCCTCGGCTATGTGGTTCAGAAGAGTTCTGGGGCCCGACCCTGATTGCATGCACCCCCTCATGGAACTCCCCCTCCCCCACTGCCCCAAGGCCGTCAACGATGCCTGGGTTCTTTTCGTATTACTCCCAGTGGGTCCCAAACTATGCGGACAAGGCCCGCCCACTCATTCAATCCACCGCTTTCCTACTGACGGCCGAGGCTCACCAGGCCTTCAACCGTATCAAGGCCGACATCGCCAAGGCCGCGATGCACGCGGTCCACGAGACGCTTCCTTTCCAGAGCGATGCATCAGACATCGCTCTGGCCGCCACCCTCAACCAGGCAGGCAGGCCCGTGGCATTCTTTTCCCGCACCCTCCATGCCTCCGAAATTCGGCACTCCTCCATCAAAAAGGAAGCCCAAGCTATCACTGAAGCTGTGCGGCACTGGAGGCATTACCTGGCCGACAGGAGAGTCACTCTCCTCACTGACCAACGGTCGGTTGCCTTCATGTTTAACAACACACAGCGGGGTAAGATCAAAAATGATAAAATCTTGAGGTGGAGGATCGAGCTCTCCACCTACAATTACGAGATTTTGTATCTGCCCGGTATGCTCAACGGGCCCCCCAATGCCGTGTCCTGAGGTACATGTGCCAGCGCACTTGTGGACCGACTCCGGACCCTGCACGACGATCTCTGTCACCCGGGAGTCACCCGCTTTTACCACTTCATTAAGGCCCGCAATCTGCTCTACTCCATCGAGGAAGTCAGGGCTATCACCAGAGACTGCCAGGTCTGCGCGGAGTGTAAACCGCATTTCTACCGGCCAGACCGTGCGCGCCTGGTGAAGGCCTCCCGCCCCTTTGAATGCCTCAGCGTGGACTTCAAAGGGCCCCTCCCCTCCATGGACCGCAACACGTACTTTCTTGATGTGGTCAACGAGTATTCCCGATTCCCCTTCGCCGTCCCATACCCCGATATGACGTCTGCCACTGTCATCAAAGCCCTCAACACCATCTTCGCTTTGTTCGGTTTCCCCGCCAATGTCCACAGCGACCAGGGATCCTCATTTATGAGCGAGGAGCTACGCCAGTACCTGCTCAACAGGGGCATTGCCTCGAGCAGGATGACCAGCTACAACCCCAGGGGAAACGGGCAGGTGGAGTGGGAGAACGGGACGGTCTGGAGGGCCGTCCAGCTGGCCCTTAAGCCCAGAAATCTCCCGCCCTCCCGCTGGCAGGAGGTCCTCCCCGACGCACTTCACTCCATTTGGTCGCTCCTGTGCACCGCGACCAACGAAACCCCCCATGAACGTCTCTTTGCCTTCCCCAGGAAGTCCACCTCTGGGGTTTCGCTCCAAATGTGGCTGGCAGCTCCAGGACCCTTTTTCCTCCGCAAGCACGTGTGGCTCCACAAGGCGGACCCGTTGGTTGAGAGAGTACAGCTACTCCATGCGAACCCGCAGTACGCCTACGTAGCATACCCCGACGGCCGCCAAGACACAGTCTTCCTCAGGGATCTGGCACCAGCTGGGTCCCCACACCCCCCTCCCCCCCCACTGCCCCGGCGCCACCCTACCCTACCCGGCGCACCCCACCGCAGCCCCCGCTCCAGGGAAATCCGTCTTCCCCTTGCTCCCACCCGGGGATGAAGAGGATTTCGACATGCTCCCGGAGTCACCGAAGACCAAGCCGACGCTTGAGTCGCCACCACCACTGCGGCGTTCTCAACGACAGATCAAGGCACCTGATTGTCTAAATTTGTAACCTTCTCTGTAATTTTAAAACTAATCTGTATGTATATAGTTTACCACCACCCCCGCTGAACTCATTTTTAACAGGGGGTGAATGTGGTAGTCACCACTGTTGTATTATATTGTATATATGGGTATTACGGTAAGGCCCCTGTACTACAGGTACGGGGGTAGATCCCTGCCTGCTGACTCTGCCCAGGAGGCGGAGTATAAATGTGTGTGCTCTCCGAACAGCAGCCATTTTGTAAACTGCTGTAGGAGGCCACACATCTCTGTGTAATAAAGCCTCGACTATATTCTACTCTCGTCTCGTCGTAACTGATAGTGCATCACCCACCCTATCCATGTGTTTGCCAAGATGCCTTTTGAACGCTGTTAATGTGTCTGCTTCCACAACCTCCCCTGGCAATGCGTTCCAGGCACTCACCACCCTCTGCGAAAAAACCTGCCTCGCACATCTCCACTAAACATTGCCCCACGGACCTTAAACCGATGCCCCCTGGTGACTGACCCCTCCAACCTGGGAAAGTATGCCGGCCCATCCACTCTATCCATGCCCCTCATAATCTTGTAGACCTCTTTCAGGTCACCCCTCAACCTCCGTCTTTATAATGAAAACAGTCCGAGTCTAATCAGCCTCTCCGCATAGCTAACACCCTCCAGACCAGGCAACATCCTGGTAAACCACTCTGCACCCTCTCCAAAGCCTCCACATCCTTCTGGTAATGTGGCGACCAGAATTGAGTGCAATATTCCAACTGAGGCCTGACCAAGGTTCGATACAACTGTAGCATTGGTGCTGGGACTGTGTCGGCACTGTCAGCGGTGATGTGTTGGGTACTCTGCTACACAGACGAACCAACACGGTTGCGAATGGTACAACTCAGTTTTATTCCTAACATTTATTTACAGTGGTAAACTGGTTACTGAGGTTCGATCATAATCCTAGAATCTGTGGACCTATTCCTAATACTATATTGTAGTGGCACTCAGCACATGGTGGATGTCTGAGTGGCTTGCTATGAGCTCTGTGCCCTGAGTTGTCTCCTGCTGGAATGCCCAGGAAGTGTCGTGTTCCCTGTTTTGTACTGTGTATGCTCTTGCCTGTGATTGGCTGTGGTGTTGTGTGTGTGTTGATTGGTCTGTTGATCTGTCCATCAGTATGTATGTATGTTTGTGCTATAATGTTTACCTGAATATCATGACATCCCCCTTTTTTACAAGAACATGTGCCTATGTGGTTATAAATAGAGATGGGTACTGAGTGCAGCTGAATGTGTGTGTGTGCAATATCTACAGCATGTACATGGGGCTGAACTATATACAAGGGGCGATGTCGAGTGCGACATAACAACGAGGTTGTACCATAAACAAAGAACGGGGAAATGTTGAACGACAAAACAAACTCCTGTAACGACAAGGAAGAACAGAAACATATTAACACAGTGGTATTATGAGTTCAATGCACAAACAGGCTCATAAGTCCAGTCAAGTAGGTGGGCGATGAATTCGGGTTGACCGTTAGGGTGGCACACTATTCATCACCCGGATTGACAGTGTTCACTTGCAACGGCTGGTGGGTCCTGGCTGGAGACATCCGGTTCCCATCAATGACCGCAACACGGAAGGCGTCCCGGTCATCGTCTGGGCACGACTCGTAGTAAGGAGGCTGAATGGTCCGCACGACCCTGCGAGGTTGTCGGAATTGGGGAGCGTTGGCAGGTTGAGCTGCTCGACAGCAGGCAGCGTAGTGGCCCATCTTGCCACAGCGGAGGCATTGTCGGTTTCTTGCGGGACATGGCCGCTTTAAATGTGCGGCTCCGCAGTTGCTGCACGTTGTGACGTCATGGCGTTCGTTGCGCCACCGTGCATGCGCAGTTCGGTCTTGCGTCGAGCGCGCCTGCATATCACGTCCCTCTGTGTCGACGTTGTTTTTGGTGCGCACAAACGCGGGAGGCCTCGAAAAGCGCGTGAAATGGCCGCCCTCGTCCGGGCCGCGGGCCGTGAGGAACTCGATCGCCTGGACCCGTTCGGCCTCGTAGGACGCCTGCCTCGCCGATCCGGCCGGTTAGGACCCCTGCTGCGCCGATTCGGCCGCCTGAAATTGTGAGTAGCGGCTAGTCGCGTTTTCATGCAGGACACAGGATTCGATTGCGGAGGCTAGGGTGAGGCCTTTTATTTTTAAGAGCTGCTGGCGTCGGTGCCCGAGGTGACCCCAAAAACGATCTGGTCCCGAATCATGGAATCGGAGGTGGTGCCGTAACCGCAGGACTGCGCGAGGATACGGAGATGTGTAAGGAAGGATTGAAAGGGCTCATCCTTACCCTGAAGGCGCTGCTGGAAGAGATACCTCTCAAAACTCTCGTTGACCTCGACGTTGAAGTGTTGGTCGAGTTTGAGAAGAACCGTCTTGTACTTGGTCTTGTCCTCACCTTCCGCGAACACCAGGGAGCTGTAGACATGGATGGTGTGTTGACCTGCCGTGGAGAGGAGGATGGCAATCTTTCTGGTGTCCGAAGCGTTCTCCTTTTCGTTGGCTTCCAGGAAGAGCTGGAAGCGCTGTTTGAACAGTTTCCAATTAACGCCGAGGTTTCCAGTGACTTTTCGCGGCTGCGGTGTGCTGACCGTGTCCATGGCGCAGGATGGCAGATTCCGGAGGATTCGTAGGTAGGTCCCACAGTTACTCCTGGTACTATGATGTGTTGGGTACTCTGCTACACAGACGAACCAACACGGTTGCGAATGGTACAACTCAGTTTTATTCCTAACATTTATTTACAGTGGTAAACTGGTTACTGAGGTTCGATCATAACCCTAGAATCTGTGGACCTATTCCTAATACTATATTGTAGTGGCACTCAGCACATGGTGGATGTCTGAGTGGCTTGCTATGAGCTCTGTGCCCTGAGCTGTCTCCTGCTGGAATGCCCAGGAAGTGTCGTGTTCCCTGTTTTATACTGTGTATGCTCTTGCCTGTGATTGGCTGTGGTGTTGTGTGTGTGTTGATTGGTCCGTTGATCTGTCCATCAGTATGTATGTATGTTTGTGCTATGATGTTTACCTGAATATCATGACAAGTGGGTCACTGTCGTGGGCAGGGGGTTAACCCGCAGAGAGTTGTGTGCCAGTGCTCCTGAATCTATGATGTGGAGATGCCGGCATTGGACTGGGGTGAGCACAGTAAGAAGTTTTACAACACCAGGTTAAAGTCCAACAGGTTTGTTTCGATGTCACTAGCCTTCGGAGCGCTGCTCCTTCCTCAGGCAAATGAGGAATGCTCACTTGAGGACGGAGCAGCGCTCCGAAAGCTAGTGATATCAAAACAAGACTTCTTACTGTCCTGAATCTATGCCAGAGCCTGACCCCTTCCTGTCTGCTGAGTGCTCGCTCATACCCATCACCTGCACACGGTGTGCCCGGGGAGGGGGAGGTGCCTGGTGAGATGGGCCAAGGTTCCGGAGGACGACCCGCATTGCAGAAGAAAGTGACAGAGGCATGATACAGGTTGTGCACAAGGATATTTATTGTGTGTAACAAATCCCCACTCTCCCAATAGTGCTGCCCCCTCCCCCCTCCTTCGGCGCCTTCCGTGATCCTCCATGCGCTTTGTCTTCCTAGTTCTACCGCTACGGCTAGGTATATCCCCAGGGTGCACATCCAAGGTGAAGGCAGCCAGCTGCTTACCTCATCCCGTGGTCTTCGATGCCCCTAGCGGGCGACCTCTGGGGGATCTGGGGCCGGAAGGCCCTGGCTCCCTTGTCAGCATCACATACACAGTCGTGCCGCCCTGTCCCATGTGCTGGTTGTGAGACGCGGCCTCATCAGAAGGAGGGAATTCAGGGGAGCTGGTGGCCACCGTTGATAGTCCACGGGACGGGTCCGGGTTGGCACTCAGCGTCACCTTCTGTGACCCAGTGCCCATAGAGCCCTTGTGTTCAACTTGGGATCGATGGGCGGCTGATTCGAGCCCCGGCTGCCCCGGCATCATCTGGATATTCCAGCCTGGCGGTTCCCCATGGCCTGGGGAACCATTGTGCCGATGCCCGAGGCGATGCTCCTCAGTGACTGGGACAAGCTCCACAGCGCCTCGGCCATGCCCACCTGAGAGCGGGACATGTCCCGCAGAACCTCATCAAGGTCAGCCTGGTAATGGGTGACATCCCCCAGCGAGTCGGACATTCTGCCGCAGCCCTCAGCCAAGCCTGTCACCGACTGCGCAACGCCTTAGACACCTTCACTAATGGTGCCAATGTTTTGCACCAGGCTCTCCACTGCGGCCGCCACCCTCGTAGTGTTATCTTTTGTGCCACGCATTGCCGGCAACATCTGTGCCCGTAGCATCTGGGACTCCACCCAGTGGCAATGGATTTGCTGGAGTGACTCTGACATCTCCCTCTGAATGTCCTGCCACTCCCTATTGTCTCCATCAGCTCCAGGAATACCTCTTCCATAGGCTCAGCATCAGGCTGGGACCCAGCTGGGCCTGGGATCCAGCAGACGTCCGACTGTTGTCTCGCCTGAGGATTTATGCTTCCACCAGATGTGCATCAGCAGCAGCGTGGTGATCACCAGATTGTGCCCCAGAAGCCTGACCACTAACATTTCCCACCGAGGTGTGTGTATCTGTGCTGGTGGAGGGTGGGGATGACAGCTGTGATACCTCAATCATGTCTTCCTCGGAGCTCCCCTCGAGGTGGTCTCCAGGGAGGCTGGAGAGGGGGGCCAGCAGGATGGGCCAGCGCCGTCGGCTGGCGGACCTGCGGGAGAGTGGACATGTGGTCAGTGGGAGGGATGGGTCAGTCAGTAAGGCAATAAAAACTCCGGGTCCTTCGGGTGGAGCCCGGTGGTTCTTCACCTCTGAGGCATCCGCCAACCTCCGTGTTGGTGACCGCTCTGTCCTCGGCCACACCGTTCACCTCCAGGGCACGCTCTTTGGAGGAGGTGCAGATTTTTATGTCCAGCATCCCACCGCCAGTCTGGGCCCTCACCCAATGGTTGTGGGAGAACGTTTCCTGAAGAGACATAGAGAGGGCATCAATAGCCACACTCGTGGTTCACAGTGATGGGAGGGGGGTTTTGAAGGAAGGGTTGGGGGGGAGGGGTTTGAAGGGAGAGGTGGTGGAGGGAGGGTGGGGGGTTGAAGGGAGGGGGGGTGGAGGGAGGGTTGGGGGTGGTTGAAGGGAGAGGTGGTGGAGAGAGTGTTGGGGTCGAATGGGAGTTGGGGGTGTGGATGCTCGGGTGGGGGTGGAACGTCCTCAGGGGTGGGGGCGGAGGGGGGGGGGTGGGGGGGGCGATCGCCTTGGTGTCAACTTACTCGTGTTGCCCGGTATAATTCATTGACCGTTTTCTGGCCAGTCCTCCTGGTCACACTGCCGGTGCTCACAGCCACCGCCACCTAATCCCAGGCATCACTGGCTGCCCTGTGGCTGACCCTCTGGGACATTCGGGGGAACAGGACAGCCCTCCTGGCCTCCACTGTGTCCAGGAACCTGGCCAGACCTTCATTACTGAATCTTATTGGTCCCCTGGGCGCCATTGTTGTGAGCTGACTGGGGACCCAACCTGTCACCCCCCCAACCTCCCAAAGGCCGCAACTTACCTGCCCTGCACACCGTCCCATCAACCCCCCCCTCCACCCTCCTTTAATGGGCATGGTCCCCCCTTGTGCTTAACCCTTGGCACTGCCAGCCTGGCACCCTGGCAGTGCTCCTTCCAACTTAGTAGAGCCACCTGGGCACCTTGGCAGTGCCAAGGTGGCAGTGCCAAGTTGCCAGCTGAGCAGTGCCAAGGCGTCCAATTTCCAGGGGGAGGGCCAGGGGGTCCCCTGCATTATCCCTGACCACCCAGGGGCCCCCAATCAACCAGGAGACACCCCCCGGTGCCTTTCTGCCTGTTCCACATTTTTGTGGACCATTCCCGTACTGATCGTTGCCAGTCAGTAGATCGAGGTAGATCCTGGGTAGGTAGGTCTTAAGTAGGTTTAAGACCTTCTTTAACAAGCGCCATTTGGTCCCGCCCCTTTTGGGCACAGTTCCGATTCCGACACCTCGCAGAACTTTGGTGGAGGCACGCAGGAGGCTTCACCCGAGATATTCCGGACGTGTTGTGCTGTCGCTTTAGCTCAACGCAGCCACTAAATTGTGCACAAAGTGTCCACTATGTAAATACTGGTGAAATGTCTTCACACCAAAGTCCTTCCTTCTCGACTTGTGGACAGCCTTTTTCAGCCTCTGAGGTTCTTGACAACAACCCTATTGGCCTTTCAGAGCCGCCGTCCATCTCATGGGACAACACTGCCCAACACCATATGGAGAGGCATCACAGGCCAATTTTAGTTCTTTAGATGGGCCCAAGTGTACTAACCGGTTTGAGGAATGGAGGAATTGCTTTACTCTGTTGGAAGCTTCCTCACCAGGAACTTTCCAAGTCTAACGATGGTGTTTCTTTCGCAGAATATGCAAGGAGGCCAATACTATTGATGAATTTTGGTTAAAAATGTCCATTGTAGTTCACCATCTCCCCAAACAATTTGAGCTCAGTTATGTTTGTGGGAGTAGGCACCTCATTTATCACCTTGACCTTACCTTCCACAGGGTGTATACCTTGTGTATCAACTCGGTAGCCCAGGTAGGTCACCTTAGTGACTTGAAAGATGCCATTCTCTTTCTTGAGGCGAACTCCAGCCTCCTGAAATCTCCCTTACGTGTGCTAGATGCTCAGCCTCCGTAGATCCAGTAATAAGGTCATCATCATGGTACGCTACAACCTGCGTAACCCATGTGGTAGACTCTCCATTGTCCTTTGGAATATTATGCATGCCAAAGACACGCAAAAGGCAGGTGTGTGTACTGGAACAGACCTTTGTGTGTTTATCATGACATATCCCGGGAAACGTCATCTAATTTGAGTTGCTGGTACACGTGGCTCATATCCAGCTTTGTGTAAGGCTGGCTTCCTGCCAGCTTTGCATAAAGGTCTTCAATTGGATTGGATATTTATCCTGCTTGGTGGCCTGATTAATGGTTAACTTATAATGGCCGCAAATGCAGATGGTCTGGTCCGGTTTCAATGCGAGGGCTATGGGTGCTCCCCACACCGAGAACTGAACTGGCTGGATAATGCCTAGTTCTTCCAGCCTGTTTAACTCCGTATCCACTTTCTCTCATATGGCATATGGTACTGGACTTGCCCTAAATAATTGGGGAGTCACCTCTGTATCCACATAAACCTATCCTGTAGCATTTTGTTTCGGGTGGTTCCAAAATCACAATACTTCAATAATTGTGTCAGTTTAGCAATGTAAATCGCAATCGATTTGCCTGAGGCTCTTGCCCTTAAATTAAATTTGAATTTTTGGAGTATGATTGAGGATGTAATTGAGCCTTCACTAAATCCATGAGCTCACTGGATGATTTGTGGTCGGGCACGGTTGGGCCTGTAAGACTGCCAATAAGGCTGTTGGTCTGAATTCCAAAAACACTTAGTAGATTTGCTTTGCTTTTCACCTCCTTCCCTATTTGGTTTGCTTGGAAATAGTACTCAAGGTGGGTCCAAAGGTGTGCCAGTTAGGTGGATTAGCCATGCTGAATTGCCCTTTGTGTCCAAGGATGTTGGTTAGGTGGGGTTATGGGAAAAAGGTGGAGGCGTGAGCCTGGGCAGGGTGCTCTTTCAGGGGGTCGGTGCAGAAGCAATCGGCTAACTGGTCTCTTTCTGTGCTGCAGTAGTTCTATTCTAAGGTCCACGCGTATTGTGTCCAGTCCACTGTGGAGGAGTGAAATGGGTCTATTCGTCCAAAGCGAGGCATTCTGGTGAGTAGTTATTTTTTTTCAGTCTTCAATTAAAACAGGATACTCACAGGTGTCGGGCCAGAGGCAGTATCAGGATAATCTATCCTTGCTGCCAGATGTAACGATGCATGCTCGCAGACTTCATTCATAAATACAAAAATTATTTATTAACAAGAACTGTACGGCAGCCTCATGGTTAGAGATTGCTCCCAATATGTCATTTTGCCCAGGAACCTCTCTCACCATGGGGTGAATCCACACTCTGAGCCCCAATTGATTGCACAGGCCATGTGACCCTTATTCTGTTGTGTTGCCCTTAAAGGAACAATCACCACAGTCTGGCATGGGCACGATGGGCTGAATGGTCTACTTCCCATGATTGATGATTCTATGGGACGGACTTTATGCCTCCCCAAGCCCCCTCGCCCACTACCTGCTGGGCATGTTTTAGGTGGAGAGGCACAAAAAATATGTTGGGTGGCTAACCCACTGACTTTCCACCCACCACCCCAACCTGGTCCTCGCATTAGGTAGGTAAGATACCCATCCTTAGGCCTATTGAGGCCCTGAAGTGGCAAATTATTGCCCACATGGCCCACAATCCATTTTCACTGCCACAATAAGCTGGGCCACGGAAAGCAGTTGTGAGTGGGAAAGCTGTTTTTTCACCCAAGCTCGTGAAGAAGTGGGAAGTAGGGAGGTACATCCTTTAAGGGGGCACCCTTTGCACACTGGATGAAACCCTCCCTATCATTTTAACTCACCCACTTTATGCCTCTCCACCTGGTCTCCAAAATCCACACCAAAATTTCCCTTTTGCCCCCTTTCTAGAGTGCCTGATCTCTCCTCGCCCAAAGAACCCAGAACTTACCTGTCTGCAGTGTCCATGACTCTTTTTACCCGTCTGAGCCTCGCACATTTCTGAGTTCTGCTGGGAACCTGCAAGAGCTGCTGGCCACAGGTTGACTGGAAATTCTCGAGGTCGGGACTTCCCCAGACGGGTGAAGCCCAACCCGCAACTTGTTTGATCCACTGGCTGCGTGTTATCGCTGCGGGTGGCCTTTATGTTACTGCACATCATTCCTTCCATTGATGGAGTGGGGTGTGGGGGTGGAGTCAAGCCATATGACCACCCCCTGCCATCCCGGTTTAGCCTAGCTGTATTATTTAGTTCTCTTTCAAAAAGAACATAATTTGGATCCTGCTTCAGCAATGGTTCAAATGCTTTGGCAATGTTCCAGCAGAATTATTAAGGGTTTGGAGCTGGCTCAGAACCTCACCTTATTTTTATATTGCTAATCTTGCATTTCCTGAGTCTGCTGACTTCTGTGGGAACGTCACGTAGCACAGTTTTTGTTAGGCCCCCCCTCCCTTTCTCCCAGTGCTAAGAACACCTGACAACTGACGATCACATATGTTTTCAAAGGCTTTTTAAAATACTTTTTTGGCAGTGGATTTTAAAGCTGTTATGGATTGCCATTATGAAAAAGTTGAAATTGCAGCATTCAAACATCTCAACATTGCAACCTCCTTCCCTCACCCCAACCTGAACAGGTGGATTCCTCGGTAGCGCTGAAAATAATACTGGCACTGTTGGAAATTTATCTTACGGTAAAACGGACAAAGGTTTTATCCTATGCCTATGTGCTGAGAATGGGTTTAGATCACGGGGCTGAATTTTATCACAAAAGGTTTTTTCCTGGATGACGTGAGCATAATTGCCGCAGCAGTGGGACTGCTGGTCCAATCATCCGGGATGCCAATTGTGAGGGCACATCCATGTGGTAAACCACGTTATTGTCTTATATTCACTGTGCTGTATTGAACATGCCTGGGCTTGTCCAGGCTGGCTCCGCCTGTGGCTCCTCCCCTCAGGCTTCTGTATAAAAGTGGCAAGTCTCCGCCTCCGGACCCAGTTCAGGTCCAGAGGCAGGAGGCTTGCTGTTTAGTGTATTAAAGCCTCAGTTACGTTTATCACTCGTCGTCTATTATTGATGGTGTATCAATTTAATACACTAAACTTCTAAAGATGGACTCTTCACTCAAGATGCACTCCTCACTCAAGCCTGATCGCTTGCTACTGGACCCACAAACAGCCGACGCTGCAGAGACTTTTGAACACTGGCTAAGCTGCTTGGAGGCGTACCTCGCATCCTTCAACGAAGACTTCACAGACCTCCAGAAGAAGCAGGTCCTCCACGCACGGGTGAGCCCAAGAGTCTTTAACCTCATCAGGGACGCCCCCTCATCTGCGGAGGCAATAACGCTGCTAAAAGGCCATAATGTGAAATCCGTTAACCAGGTATATGCTAGGCACCGCGTTGCCACGAGATGCCAATGCCCTGGGGAATCACTTGCGGAATTCCGGTGTGCCTTGCGCATCCTCTGCCGGAACTGTGACTGCTGGGCGGTATTGGCTACCCAGCACGCGGAGCTGCTGATCAGGGACGCCAATGTCGCGGGCATGCACTCGAACTATATCCGCCAGCGATTATCAGAAGGGGGGACACTCGGCCTCCAGAGACAGTACAACTCTCCAACTCACTGGAGGTGGCCTCCCCGAACATGGGGGCCCACACCTCCGACCGCGCGACACCCTCATGGGCCTCGTGGGTGCAGCCATCAACCGTCCCGGGTGCGACGCAAGCTGCGCAGCGCAGCGGCCCTCCAACCCCGGAGGCCCGAGGCGCTACTTCTGCGCCCAGAGTAATCTCCCCCAACAACGCTGCCCGGCATGGAACGCAACCTGTAACGGCTGTGAGAAGAAGGGCCACTTCGCAAAAGCCTGCCAGGCCCGACCCCCCCCACCTAAATCTTCTAGGCCCAGCAGCGCTGCCTGCTGCCTGTCGGGGCCACCCCCAGTTACCGCGCCACCCGCCATGTGCGACCCTTGGGTGCTGCCATCTTTAATTTCGGGCGACCCACGGGGTCGCCATCTTGGACACCATCCTACACCTCACCCGCCACGTGCGACCCACAGGAGCTGCCATCTTGGACGCCACCTTGCACCTCATCCGCCACGTGCGACTCATGGGGGCCGCCAACTTGACAAGAACCTAGACAACGTCACCATCTGCGGCCGTGACCAGCAAGACCATGACGAGAACCTTCGGCACTTCCTCCACACTGCTAAACTCCTGAACCGAACTTATAATAGAGAGAAATGCGTGTTTCGTACAACCCGCTTGGCCATCCTCGGCTACATCGTGGAACACAGAGTCCTAGGCACCCCCCCCCCCCCCCCCCCCCCCCCCCCCGACTGCCCCAAGGCCCTGAAGAGATGCCTGGGGTTCTTCACTTACCATGCCCAGTGGGTCCCCAACTACGTGGACAAGGCCCGCCCACTGATCAAGTCCACCACTTTTCCCCTGACGACTGAGGCCCGACTGGCCTTCGATTGCATCAAGGCAGACATCACCAAAGCCGCGATGCATGCTGTGGACGAGTCCATCCCTTTCCAAGAGGAGAGCGATGCGTTGGACTTTGCTCTGGCCGCTACACTCAACCAGGTGGGAAGGCCCATGGCTTTCTTCTCCCGTACCCTCCATGCCTCCGAAATTCGACACTCCTCCGTTGAAAAGGAGGCCCAGGCCATAGTAGGAGCTGTGAGACATTGGAGGCATTACCTGACCGGCAGGCAATTCACTCTCCTCACTGACCAATGGTCGATTGCCTCCATGTTTAATAACACACAGCGGGGCAAGATTAAGAAGTAGCTCTCCACCTACAGCTTTGATATCTTGTATCAACCCGGGAAGCTCAATGAGCCCCCAGATGCCCTCTCCCGCGGTACATGTGCCAGCGCACAAGTAAACTGACTCCGGGCCCTCCACAATGACCTCTGTCAGCAGGGGGTCACCCGCTTTTTCCACTTTATCAAGGCTCGCAACCTGTCCTACTCCATCGAGGAGGTCAGGTCTGTGACCAGGGACTGACAGGTCTGGGCGGAGTGCAAACCGCACTCCTATCGGCCAGACAGAACACACCTGGTAAAGCCTCCTGCCCTTTTGAGCGCCTCAGCATGGACTTCAAAGGGCCCCTCCCCTCCACTGACCATAACGTGTACTTCCTTAACATCGTTGACGAGTACTCCAAATTCCCCTTCGCCATCCCCTGCTCTGACATGTCCTATGCCTCCGTTATCAAGGCTCTGCACAGTCTTTTCACCCTATTCGGGTTCCCAGCTTACATCCACAGTGATCGGGACTCCTCCTTTATCAGCGATAAGTTGCATCAGTTCCCACTCAGCAAAGGCATCGCCTCCAGCAGGACGACCAGCTATAGCCCCCGGGGGGATGGACAGGTGGCGACGGTCTGGAAGGCTGTCCTCCTGGCTCTACAGCCAAAAGGTCTCCCAGTCTCCCGCTGGCAGGAGGTCCTCTCCGGTGCGCTCCACTCCATCCGGCCACTAACGAGACTCCTCACGAGCGTATGTTTGCCTTCCCCAGGAAGTCCACCTCCGGGGTCTCGCTTCCGTCCTGGCTGACAGTCCCGGAGCCCGTTCTTCTCCGCAAGCATGCAAGGAGCTATAAAACCGACCCCCTCTTCAAGAATGTCCTGCTGCTCCATGCAAACCCCCAATATGCCTACGTGACACACCAGGATGGGCGGCAGGACACGGTCTCCCTTCGGAATTTGGCTCCTGCAGGCTCCCCGGCGACCATCACCACCACACCCCACCCTACACCGAGTTCCCCCACCTCCTCCCACCTGCGTCACAAACTGACACCCGCAGGCCCACCGGCGACAAGCATCACCACCTCTGCCCATACACTGCCCTTAGCCTTCGCCGACTCAACATCTGGTTGAAGAAGAAGAAGAAGTCAACACGCTCCCGGACGCACAGGTCTCGACGCCGGCGCCCACTCCACAGCCGGGACTGAGGCGGTCACAGCAGGAGGTCAAGCCCCCCGACAGACTTGACCTTTAAGACCACTTCAACCCCGTCGGACTCTTTTTTAAACAGGGGGTGAATGTGGTAAACCACGTTGTGGTAGTATGTATTGGGGGTCATGTGGGACTGGAAGCCCTAATGTCATTGGCTGACAGATCCCGGGTCCTGGTTGGCCGTTGACCTCTAGCTCCGCCCTGAAGGCGGAGTATAAGAAGCCGGAGTCTTCCCCCGCAGGCCAGTTTACTATCGAGCTGCGGGGGAAGAGACACGCTTAATAAAGCCTCATCGACTTTACTCTATTCGTCTCACGGAGTCTTTGTGCGCTACAATTTATTAAGCGTGCCTAAAAAGGACTATGGAGCTCAGGATCATTCCGGAATGCCTGAGGATCAGCCCCCACGCAGTGAACGCGGCAGCAGCCTTCAAGCACTGGCAGACTTGCTTTGAGGCCTACATCAGAACGGCCCCCAGCCGGGTCACAGAAGACCAAAAACTGTAGGTCCTGCACTCGAGGGTGAGCACGGAGATTTTCTCCCTCATCGAAGACTCGGAGGATTTCCAGACGGCGTTCGCAGCACTGAAAAGTCTCTATGTCCGCCCAGTTAACCAAATCTACGCTCGCTACCAGCTCGCGACGAGATGGCAAGCTCCCGGAGAATCGATGGACGTATTCTACGCCGCGCTGCTGATTTTGGGACGAGCCTGCAGCTGCCCGTCGGTGAACGCAAACGAACACACGGACATGTTAATGCGCGATGCTTTTGTGGCAGGTATGCAAACCTCCCAAATCCGCCAAAGACTTCTAGAAAAAGAGTCGCTAGGACTCTCAGAGGCACGGGCCCTAGCAGCCTCCCTAGACGTGGCCGTGCGTAATACCCGCGCCTACGGCCCCGACCGCGCGGCAACCCATTGGGCCCCGTACGTACCCGTCGCGGCAAACCCCCTACCCCCCCCACGGACACCCCACAGGCTTGCGCGGTCCAAACGCCGAGTCGCACCGGGGGCGCCCGCTGTTATTTCTGCGGCCAGGCGAAACACCCCCGACAGCGCTGCCCGGCCCGCGCAGCTATCTGCAAAAGCTGCGGGAAAAAGGGCCATTATGCGATTGTGTGCCGGTCCCGCGAGGTCGCCACTGTCCCGGGAGCACAGGGAGCCCTGCAAGCAGTTTACGCGCCCCAACCCCCCCAGCACGCCATGTACGACCCGCAGGCGCAGCCGCTCTGGGTCCCGACCACCGCGGTCCCGTGAGAACTGGGAGCTCTGCACGCCGCTTACGCTCCCCAACCCCCCTCCCCGCAGCCCATGTATGACCCGCCGCCGGCGCTACCGCTTTGGGTCCCGGCCAACACTCTCCACGGAGAGGAGGGAGTTTTGCGCGTCCCTAACGCCACCCTAACCCCCACCCCGCGCCCCACGCCTGACCCGCTGGCGCCACCTACTTGGGCCCCGACCAACGCTGTCCCCGGTGAGGGAGCTCCGCGCGGTCCTAGCGCTCACGGTCCTAGCGCTCGCGGTCCTAGCGCTCCCCAGCCCCCCCAGCACACCATGTGCGACCCGCAGACGCCGCCATTTTGGGTCCCGGCCACCACGAGGGGAGGAGGGGCGCCGCCACCTTGGACCGCCCCAGACCTGTACGACGCGTGGGGGTGGCCATTTTGTCCACCCCCGCCGCCATCTTGTGACCCCCCAGCCACGTGCGATGTATGGGGGCGGACATTTTGTCCATCCCCGACGCCATCTTGGACGGCAACAACGGACTCCACTCCACTACTACAACCACGTCTCGCTTCAATCACGCTCGATCAAGCTCGGCCCCGGACACTCCAGACGATGACGACAACGGTGCTAATAATCGGCCACGAGACGCCATGCCTAGTCGACTCCGGGAGCACGGAGAGCTTTATACACCCCGACATGGTAAGACGCTGTTCCTTGACCACCTATCCCGGCGCACAAAAGATTTCCCTAGCTGCAGGATCCCACTCCGTACAGATCCAGGGATTCTGCATAGTTACCCTAACGGTGCAGGGGAGGGAGTTCAAAAACTACAAACTAAACGTCCTTCCCCAACTCTGTGCCCCCACCTTGCTGGGATTAGATTTCCAATGCAATCTACAGAGCCTTACGTTTAAATTCGGCGGCCCAATACCCCCACTCACTATCTGCGGCCTCGCAACCTTCAAGGTGCAACCCCCGTCCTTGTTTGCGAACCTCACCCCGGATTGCAAACCCGTCGCCACTAGGAGCAGACGGTACAGCGCCCAGGACCGGACCTTCATTCGGTCCGAAGTCCAGCGGCTACTAAAGGAGGGCATAATCCAGGCCAGCAATAGTCCCTGGAGAGCGCAGGTGGTAGTAGTGAAGACAGGGGAGAAACAAAGGATGGTCATTGACTATAGCCAGACCATCAACAGGTACACACAACTAGACGCGTACCCTCTCCCCCGCATATCCGACATGGTCAACCGGATTGCCCAATATAAAGTCTTCTCCACCGTGGACCTCAGGTCCGCCTACTATCAGCTCCCCAACCGCCCAAGTGACCGCAAGTACACAGCCTTCGAGGCAGACGGGCGATTATACCATTTCCTACGGGTCCCTTTTGGCGTCACAAACGGGGTCTCGGTCTTCCAACGGGAGATGGACTGAATGGTTGATCAACATGGGTTGCGGGCCACGTTCCCGTATCTCGACAATGTAACCATCTGCGGCCACGATCAGCAGGACCACGACGCCAACCTCCAAAAATTCCTCCAGACCGCCAAAGCCTTGAACCTCACGTACAACGAGGACAAGTGCGTTTTTAGCACCGATCGGCTAGCCATTCTGGGCTACGTAGTGCGCAATGGGATAATAGGCCCCGACCCCGAACGTATGCGCGCACTCATGGAATTTCCCCTCCCGCACTGCCCAAAAGCCCTGAAACGCTGCTTGTGGTTCTTTTCATACTACGCCCAGTGGGTCCCCCAGTACGCAGACAAGGCCCGCCCCCTAATACAGACCACGACCTTCCCTCTGTCGACAGAGGCTTGCCAGGCCTTCAGCTGCATCAAAGCGGATATCGCAAAGGCCACGATGCGCACCATCGACGAGTCCCTTCCCTTCCAGGTCGAGAGCGACGCCTCCGACGTAGCTCTAGCGGCCACCCTTAACCAAGCGGGCAGACCCGTGGCCTTTTTCTCCCGGACCCTCCACGCCTCAGAAATCCGCCACTCTTCAGTAGAAAAGGAAGCCCAAGCCATAGTGGAAGCTGTGCGACATTGGAGGCATTACCTGGCCGGCAGGAGATTCACTCTCCTCACGGACCAACGGTCGGTAGCCTTCATGTTCGATAATGCACAGCGGGGCAAAATCAAAAACGACAAGATCTTAAGGTGGAGGATCGAGCTCTCCACCTTCAACTATGAGATTTTGTATCGTCCCGGAAAGCTGAACGAGCCGTCCGATGCCCTATCCCGCGGCACATGTGCCAACGCACAAATTAACCGCCTCCAAACGCTCCACCAGGACCTCTGCCACCCGGGGGTCACTCGGTTTTACCACTTCATCAAGTCCCGCAATCTCCCATACTCTTTAGAGGAGGTCCGTACAGTCACAAGGGACTGCCACATCTGCGCGGAATGCAAGCCGCATTTTTTCAGGCCAGATGGAGTGCACCTGATTAAGGCTTCCCGTCCCTTTGAACGCCTCAGTCTCGATTTCAAAGGGCCCCTCCCCTCCACCGACTGCAACGCATATTTTCTTAATGTGGTGGACGAATACTCCCGCTTCCCTTTTGCCATTCCCTGTTCTGACATGACCGCGGCCACAGTCATTAAAGCCCTGAACAGCATCTTCACACTGTTCGGTTACCCCGCTTACATCCATAGCGACAGGGGGTCCTCTTTCATGAGTGACGAGCTGCGCCAGTTCCTGCTCAGCAAGGGCATAGCCTCAAGCAGGACGACCAGCTGCAACCCCCGGGGGAACGGCAAGTAGAGAGGGAGAACGGCACGGTCTGGAAGGCCGTCCTACTGGCCCTACTGTCAAGGGACCTCCCAGTTTCACGGTGGCAGGAGGTCCTCCCGGACGCTCTCCACTCCATCCGGTCGTTATTATGTACGAGCACTAATCAAACGCCGCATGAGCGTCTCCTTGTTTTCCCTAGGAGGTCCTCCTCTGGAACGTCGCTGCCGACCTGGCTGGTGGCCCCAGGACCCATCCTGCTCCGAAAGCATGTGCGGGCACATAAGGCGGACCCGTTGGTCGAAAGGGTTCACCTCCTCCACGCGAACCCCCAGTACGCCTACGTGGAGTACCCCGACGGCCGACAGGACATGGTCTCCCTGCGGGATCTGGCGCCCGCCGGCAACAGCACCCCCCCCCGACACCATCAATCCAACCCCCCCCCTTCCTGCCACCACCGCACCCCGCGACCGCCCCCTTCCCAGGAGGATCGGTTCCCCTCCCCTCAGCACCGACCAAGAATAACGCCCAAGCTGAAACCGTAAGGCTCCTGGAGGCGACAACACCGGTACAAGCACCACCACCACTGGGGCCGAGGCGATCGACACGGACGACCAGATCACCCGACCGACTCGTGGCGTCGATCTAAAACTAAATATGGACTTTTCACAAGAACGTTTTGCTTTTCTTCCCATACCCTCTGTAAATAGTTGCAACAGGACAAAATTGTACAATACTGTATTGCCTTGCGAATGTTTTTTTTTCCACCAGGACCAGCCCTGTAAACCCTTACCACCATACGAAGCGTCACCCCGCCGGGTTCATTTTTGACAAGGGGTGAATGTGGTAGTATGTATTGGGGGTCATGTGGGACTGGAAGCCCTAATGTCATTGGCTGACAGATCCCGGGTCCTGGTTGGCCGTTGACCTCTAGCTCCGCCCTGAAGGCGGAGTATAAGAAGCCGGAGTCTTCCCCCGCAGGCCAGTTTACTATCGAGCTGCAGGGGAACAGACATGCTTAATAAAGCCTCATCGACTTCACTCTATTTGTCTCACGGAGTCTTTGTGCGCTACACACGTTATTGTATTATATGCATTGTGCTGTATCGTGCATACCTGGGCTTGTCCAGGCTAGCTCTGCCTGTGGCTCCTCCCCTCAGGCTTCTGTATAATAGTGGCAAGTCTCAGCCTCCAGACCCAGTTCGGGTCCAGAGGCAGGAGGCTTGCTGTTTAGTGTATTAAAGCCTCAGTTACGTTTATCGCTCGTCGTCTATTGTTGATCGTGTATCAATCCGGGATTGCCATCGAAATAGGGATAAGGAGGTGGGCAGGTGAGTCAAAGCGTGCAATTCTAAGGGTGGTCGGCATCCTTTGGTGTGTCTGTAGTGAAAATTCAGCCACAGCTACTTCACCACTGGGGCTATTCGTGACAACAGCCTCCAGGAGATAATGGTGCAATTGCAAACTTCTGCCTGCGGTGACCCAATGCCTGCTGATTTGCAGCTTTAACAAGTTGCACAGTAATTTTGTGGCACTCCGCTGTGCACTTGCCACCTGTGCCAAGTTGCAGACACTGCGAGGGTTCCATGCAGGGCAGGTCACGTTCCATTGTCCTGGGAATTGTGTTCTGAACAACGTCAGATGGCTTCCTGCCATTGGGGGACAGGTTACAGTCAGCATTCAGAAGCCGGGCACCTCCAGGAAAAGCAGGAAGAGGCAGGGACACATCAGCATACTTCCCCAACAACATTATCTGCTCTAATCGGGAATGTGCAGGGTGGTGATGGGCAGGAAATTGAGGCTGTTGAGCAGCCAATTAACAGCAATTAACTTTAAATTTTCCCTTGGGCCCACAGGTTCCACGCAATGCCAACAGATCACCTGCTCAGTGCAGGAAGTGAGGGTCAGCAGCAGGTAATTATTGGCCGGAAGTGGCAGCTATTGAACACAACTGTGTTATATTGCAGGCAAGCTGAGATTTAGTTGAGCAATTGAAAAGAAGGAGGGATTGTACAGTGTGAGTCCATACCGGAGGGTAGTTACTGGGAGAATGTCACCACCTCAGCTAACGCAGGCAGCACTAACGGCTGTGAGGCTTCGAGCCTTGAGCCATCCAATTCACAATGGGTGCCCTGCATTCTGATTCCTCCAATGAGGAGGGGAATAGGAGAGAGGGAGACAGGTTCAGCTACACGCAACAGCCTGCAATAGCCATAGGATCATGGGCCTCATGACATTGTGAGGGACATGGACAGGATGCCAAAAAAGCAGACTGATGGCCGCAGAAAGCACTGTCAGCTCAGCCGTTTTACAGATGGAGATTCTGCATGGTGGAAATTCTTGAACCCCAGTGTCTCCAAAGATTGTGTCTGCTAGGGATGGTGGGAGCAGATCAGTGCTGAATGCTGGAGGAAGAGTTGAGGCCAATGGGTTGTGATGGCTACCAATTGTGACAGTTAAGGTGAGTGTGGGGATCTCTCACACCTAAGGTCTTTCCAGGGATCGACTGGAGACATATGAGGGATTTCCTAGTCAGCAGCACATGGATGCATCAAGCAGATGGCTAATGCCTTGTACCAGGGGACAGGGCATGACATCGGGTAGTGCACTGATTGAGATAGTCAGGCTTTAATAAGGAGAGGATTTTTAACTGTTAGTGGATTCCCGCCGGTTCAGGACTAATTGACGCATTTGGTCATCAAAGATCCTAAGCAGAAGCCATGAGCCTTCCTGAAGAGAAAGATGTTCCATGTGCTGAATCTTTATTAGTTTGTGACCAGTGTAAAATGACCGGACAGGTGTGTGCATGGTTCCAGGAAAGCTGCCAGCACTCAGACATCCTTAGACACCTCAGCATTTCAGATCACCTGATTACCTCATGGGTCCTGGTGTCTGCTGTGGATGTAGAGAAAGACTGCTGTCTTTTCTGCTCCGTCATATTGCCCATGCAGACACCCTCTGATGCCCGAGCCCTAGAGGGGTCACACCTATGGCCTGATGCATGGTGAGGCCATCTTGTCCCACATCCCACAGGTTCAATTAAGACATGCTGCTCTGCAGGCTTACTATTATAAATGCCACACACCTGATCAGGTCAGAGCAGGTCATTAAACATTTTCAGTACTGCACTAACGTTCGTGTGATCATCCCATGGCAACAGACTTCATCGGCCATCTTCAACCATGCCTTCGGGACTACGGCACCTCCTCCCAATTAGGAAAATGCTCCTCAGAATCTCTGCATTAGTCACTGGTTTGCCCCACAGAGTGATTGCTGAAACATTCCAGTAGCTCTGCATCCCAAGGTTCCTACACAACCTTCGGACATTTTACCCTCTCCCAGTATCATTAAAACTAGAGTGGGCGAGTTCATCACACTACAGTATTGAAATTTATAGGAAATGTAAATTGTTCATTGTCACAAGTAGGCTTCAAATGAAGTTACTGTGAAAAGCCCCTAGTCGCCACATTCCAGCGCCTGTTCGGGGAGGCTGGTATGGGAATTGAACCGTGTTGCTGGCCTGCCTTCGTAGCCAGTGATTTAGCCCTGTGCTAAACCAGCCCCTAGCTATACCAGACATGAGAATCGCAGCTTCATTCCCTGACCTGTGCTCAATTAGCAGCAACGGTCGCCGTGGGGTGAGTGAAAATTGATCTGAGCACCCCTCAGCTCTGGAGGCAGGGTGGAATGTTGTTGATGGGAGGGTGAAGCTTAAAGTCACTCCTGGAGTTATCTTAATATAGCGTCATTATCCTTGTAAAGTAGTTTGTCGGTTTGCACACACAATTGAGCAACCATCGTGTCACACCATTAAACTACAAGGAGGCAGTTCTGTGACCCATCTTCATGAGCGAGCTGACTCATTGAATGCTAGCAGGTTATTGAACGGTGGGAATTATCACAGCTGAAGCTCATCCTGTCCTCAGCAAGAGTAATGGATTATTGATGAGGAATGGGAATGATGGTGATTTTAGCATCCTCCTGCCTGTGTCCCAAGCGCAGTTTTGCTAACAGAGTGACTGCAGCCAATGCAGGATAGCACGTGCAGTGCAATCTCAGCGGCAATGTGCACGTGCAGACTGTTGGAATATGTCATTCTGGAGCACCAGTCTGAGGGACCTATCTTTGTGTGTACATGCATGGGTCTGAAAGCTGCTCCAGGTGAGATCTGCTGTCTCAGCAAAGAAATAAAGCTGGGACTTATTTCTTGCCATACTATATGTTTCATTTTATCACCCAGCACTAATGATGCCTTTCTAAGATAATTTCTTACTCCAATCAGTGAAGAAAGATGGGGAACAATTAAAATGAACTAATATTCTGTTAAGTATTAAAGAAATTAAAACTAATAAATTGTTGGCCAAGCAATTAATGAGTGGATAATAGTTTAATGCTGCACAAATCATTTTGAATTGCTTTAGATTGTTGCAATGCATGGCACCCATTTTGAAATCATCCAGATTTGAATAGAGGAGCCAATTTCATTTATTTTGTCTCCGGTTTCCATATAGAATTTTGATAGACACAACAGCATTTCCGGTACCATGTGTCACGAAAATAACCCTTTATTTTTTTGTTACCTTTCAATTGACTGGAAATTTACTACTTTAAAAAATGAGACAGTAAACTGCATTAAAATACTAGTGTGAAGAGAGAGACATTGCAAAGGAAAACGACAGGCTTCAAAACCCAACACTCTAACTAAGGAGGAGATTAAAAATGCAAAGTGCTGACTTTTTTCAGCAGTAACGGCAGTGTGAGCTGCCACCCAACCAGGCACACCCAAACCCCTCTCTGAAGGATGAAATAACCCCAAGTTGGTTTCTGCTATCTTGAAATGTGTCAAAGTTTCTGAGATGAAAGTTCAAAATCAGATTACTTGTTCTAAAGCACTCTTTCGGTGCTGGAAAACTCTATGATGAATGATCGCAAGACATGTTAATTTATTCTTTTTTGGAATATACAGACATGGTTTTAAGAATTGGTTTTACCAAGCCAGATACAGAGGGGAGTCATCTGGAAAAAGCTACTGAAGGAAACTGTAAGGAATCTTTCCCTCTCTTCATTTAAGAAAAGCCTATCTATTCAGTATAAAAATTCAACCCAAGGAATAATGACTGTCCATGAGAAAGAACTTCAGGGAAAATCCAATTTCTCGGAGATAGATCATAGAACTAAAAGGAAGAAAACTCTCTCCAGCAAGTTCCTCCCTCCTCACCCCGTTGTAACATGTTTTAAAAATTATTTCATGGGATATATGCATCGATAACAAATCCAGCATTTATTGTTCATCTCAAATTGTCCTTGAGCTGAATGGCTTGCTTGGCTATATCAAAGGGCAGCTAATAATCAACCACAATGCTGTTGATCTGAAGTCAAATGTAGACCTGACAGTGTAAAGACTGCTGATTTCCTTCCCTAAAGGACATTAATGAACCATATGGCTTTTTTCAACAAGCTATGATATTTGTCATGGCCATGCTGGGATGTGAATCCATGTCCCCTGACCAATAGCCTGGGCCTCTGGATCACTAGTCCAGTGGCATTACCACTACACAACCATCTAACTTGGAAGATTTGATCTCTTATCAAGAAGAACAAAACCGACTGGCAAAGAAGATAAGTTTTAACTCAATGCACATCTTAGATCTTCGAAGTTGCTTCAAAGTTCTTCACAATGAGAAGGGCGAAGGGGTGGATGCTGAATAAGAAAAGGGGTAAATTGGAGATTATTTGAATGCGGGTGGGGAGGGGAACAGAAGCATGGCTCATAAAAAGTATTATATAGAATTATAGAATTTACAGTGCAGATGGAGGCCAATCGGCCCATCGAGTCTGCACCGGCCCATGGAAAGAGTACCCTACCTAAGCCCACACCTCCACCCTGTCCCCGTAAACCAGTAACCCCACCTAAGCTTTTTGGACATTTGATGGCAATTTATCATGGCCAATCCACCTAACCTGCACATCTTTGGACTGTGGGAGGAAACCAATGCAGCACCCAGAAGAAACCCACACACACACAGGCAGAACGTGCAGACTCCGCACAGACAGTGACCCAAGCCGGGAATCGAACCCGGGACCCTGGAGCTGTGAAGCAACAGTGCTAACCACTGTGCTATCCTGCTGCCCTGTGCTATCGTTGCAATGCTTATAGAAACCTTAACCTTTAAAATAGATGCTTGAATTCCCATGACCAACATAAAAATATTGCACAACAAGATTACCAGTTTTAAAACTTTTACTGTAACAATTAAAGACACTAAAAGAAACATTGATTGACTATTACTTAGAAGGCGGCACGGTGGCATAGTGGTTAGCACTGCTGCCTCCAGCATCAGTGACCCGGTTTCGATTCCGGCCTTGATTGACTGTGTGGAGTTTGCACATTCTTACCGTTTCTGCGTTTGTTTCCTCCGGGTGCTCCGGTTTCCTCCCACAGTTCAAAGATGTGCAGGTTAGATGGATTGGCCCTCCATGTCCATGGATATTCTGGTTAGGTTACTGGGTTACAGCAATAGGGTGGATTGGGCGGGGCAGTAGACCTGGGTACAGTGCTCCTTCGCAAGGTCAGCGCAGACTTGATGGGCCGAATGGCCTCCTTCTGCACCGTAGGGATTCTATCAACCTATGATTCTATGAAGGGAACTCATACACTGAACCACAGAAAATATATTCCCCTTTACTGTTTGACATGACCTAAAACTCCACGTCGCTGTTAGACTTTATTGACGCTCTCCACAAAATTGCAGGCTTTACAGGAACAAATCCAACATCGCTCCAACGCATTCACTTCTCCATGTTTCACCAAGTCACAATATTGAGAGGTTGTCAATAGGTGCTTCTGTTAGTCTGGAGAAACAACCTATCAGAAGACCTAATCCTGATGATTCCTTTCTCTGGCAATGCCAGGACAACTCTTCTGGAGTCTTTAGATTGCCACATGATGTGTCTCTTCAACCACAGATCGGACTCCATGCTACTTTACTGAAAGGCAGCACACTCCTCTCTGCTGACTACACTACCTGCTCTCTTTTTCTGTCCAAAAAAACATGGAGACCAAGAGTCCTGTGCGCTATGTTGTAATATGTCTTTAGAGATATCAGCATTACATCATTAGAAGACAAATGTGCTTCGAGCTAAGCACAAACTCACACGCACACTGATGTCTTCAAGCTTTGTACATATGTATAACTGTTCTTGTGCACCTAATCTTAATAAATTAACCCAACATACCCATACCCAATCCCTTAGGAGCAATTGGTGATTGTGCCATTGTTATAACACAACATGGTGATCAGCGGTGGTGAAAGTTAGGTGGCAGCAGGATTAGTGCAGGTATGACATGGTGAACTGCCTTAGATTGTGATACATGGTATGAGAACACCCCTGACCCTTTGACCAGTCAAAATTGGAGTTGCAGTGCCAGAGAGTGTTGAAAATGCAGTGGGTGAATGTGAAGAAAAGCCAAGATAATGCTCAAGTAAAGAGCTGGTAAGAATCATTCGTGGTGCGATTATAGCACACAGCCTGTCAGTTCCGTGAGTGGGAAAGGCCAGATGGCCAGAGAAAGGAATTCATTTACGGAATATGGACATCACTGGTTAAGCTAGCATTTATTCCCCATCCCTAGTTGCCCTTCAGAAGGTGCTGGTGAGTTGCCTTCTTGAACCATTTCAGTCCCTGAGGTCAGAGTCATAACTCCTGGTGTGAAGGAAGTATCCTTTCCTCATGGTTTTACAAATTGAAAATTGTTTGGGGTTTCTCGTCCGCTATCCTAACAAAAATTGGGATCTGGTCCAGTATCCTGACAAATCCACGGAATCAGTCAGACATCACAAAACATCAACTTCAGAAATTACTTCTATCACCTCAGTTTATGACCTAACATCGAAACATCCAGAATGCTTTGACCAAATTGACAGTTTCATGGGAACTGCAACATTCCACTTGCAGGAGAATGCAAGTCCATCAATTGATCTGGTACAATTTGTGGTCAGCAACTACAAGAAAAAAGATTCACCACTACAGAAACTGTGGAAAACCATCAGCATAAATCAGGCATCTTCTGGGGAATCATTTCTAAAGGCAGGCAGGTCATTATTTCGGAATATTTGCGACCTGATATTCTTCCACAACTTCATCACTCACACATAGGCATAGATTGGATGAGAAAACCTTTGAGAGAGACATTCTATTGGTTGTGTATGAACAATGACATTGACACCATTATTAAGAAGTGCCAAGCATGCTAACAGCATATGCCAAGTCAGCACAATGCACCATTGATTCCATATAAAGTTCCTATCCATCGTTGGTCCAAAATCACAACCACTTTCATGTCTATGGTGTCATGAGAATGTCGGTTTAATAAATGTTTGGCTGCTCATGTTACTGCAGTGATGTCAGAGTGTGGGTGGAGCTGAGCTCTACTTCTGCTTTTTAGTTTCACTTTGAGAAAAGTTTGGGTGTGTCTGTGTTTTTGTTTTTGTTTTTCAGTGTGTTGCAGCTGAAGTCAGAAAAAGCAGCTGTACTGCTGAGCTCTCTGCCATGAAGGACTATCTCTTGATCATTTGGTGAATTCAGAAATTTAAATGTTTTCTGTCTTGAATGTCAACCCTGATGTGCTTCTGTTTAAAGGTTGTTAAGTCTTTTGGATGTTAAAAGGACAGCTTAAAGGATTACTTAGTGTTGTATTCTTTGGGGGTTTTCTTTGAATTAATGGTTGCCAAGATATTCACTGTTTGTTTTAAAAAGGTGAACTTGAGTTCATAGAATAAATATTGTTTTGTTTTAAAAAATACTTTATATTTCTGCTGTACCACACCTCTAGAGTGGGTTGTGTGCTCCCCATACCACAATCTATTAAAAGTTGTGGGTCAGGTAAACTCCAGGATACACTTTGGGGTTCTCTAAACCCTGGCCCATAACAATTGGGGGCTCGTCCGGGATAAAAGTCTATCTATTGAATTGGCTTAGTAAACCTAAAGACAGTGAGGGGGGAGCATATTGTGGTTGCTTTATAGGTGTGGTATTTTAGTTTAAGTGGGGAGTGTGTTGTGGACAATGGGTCTTTCAGAGGCTCAGAAGTTTTTGGGGGTGGTCACGGTCACATGCAGTAACCTACGGACAGAGACTAAAAGCAAACTGTTAGATTTGGCAAAAACATTGCAGTTAACATTACCTGACAAAATGCAAAAAGATGAGGTAATTATGGCGGTGGCTAAGCATTTAAAGTTGCCTGAGATACAGTCTGACTCATCAGAAATGGCAAAGATCCAGTTTCAGATTAAGCAACTTGAACATGAAAAAGAATTAAAGCAGCTTGAATATGCAATGAGAGAAAAAGAAAAGGAGAGAGAAGAAAGAAACAAAGAAAGAATAGCCCTAGCAGAACAAAAAGAAAATGAAAGGGAGATACAGATCAGGGAAAACGATACAGAGAGAGTTTGAACTTCAGAAAATGAAACATGACAGTCAGTTAAAATTAGCAGACGTAAAGGGAAACGTACAGTTGGATGATAGTGATGAGGATAGTGAGAAAGAGCATCATAGTCAAAGGCGTGGTGGGGATATATTTAAATATGTCCAATCATTGCCCAGGTGTGACGAGAAGGAGGTAGAAGCCTTTTTCATTTCATTTGAGAAGGTAGCTAAACAAATGAAATGGCCACAGGACATGTGGGTATTACTGATTCAAACAAAGCTGGGAGGTAGGGCTAGTGAAGTGTTTGCATCACTACCGGAGGAGGTGTCTGGGACGTATGAGGAGGTGAAAAAATCTATCTTGGGTGCATATGAACTAGTGCCTGAAGTCTACAGACAAAGATTTAGAAATTTAAGGAAAGAATTTGGTCAAACATACATGGAGTTTGAAAGGCTCAAACAGAGTTATTTTGATAGGTGGATAAGGGCTTTGAAAATAGTATGAAGCTCTCAGAGAAATTATACTTTTGGAGGAGTTTAAAAATTCAATTCCTGATGTAGTGAGAACTCATGTGGAAGAACAGAGGGTTAAACTGCGAGATTAGCAGCAGAAATGGCAGATGATTATGAATTAGTTCATAAATCAAAGCTTGGTTTCCGACATCAGTTTCAGCCTGTGAGGGATAGAAACTGGGGACATGCGAAATACTCAAGTAGTAAAAGTAAAGGTGATCTGATGGGAGATAATAAGGAGAGTGTACCTCAGATTAAAAAAGAAATCCAGGAGGGTGGAAAAGAAATGAAAAGTTTCAACTGTTTTCACTGTAATAAACTAGGCCATGTAAAGTCACAATATTGGTGGTTGAAGAAAAGCACTGGGAAGGCTGATGTGGTAAAACAGGATAAGACAGTGGGATTTGTTAAAGTGGTAAAGGAAAGCCAAAGTGAAGCGAAGGAGTTGCGAAAGATTGTACAGCCTGATTGAGAGGTGATTGATAAGAAGGTGCCAGATCTCTTTAAAGAATTTACTTGTGTGGGTAAAGTTTACTCATGTGTATCAGGAGGAGCAGGTAAAGAAGTCACAATTTTGAGAGATACGGGATCTAGTCAATCTTTAATGGTAAGAGATGAGGAGTTATGTAGTTTGGGAAGAATGTTGCCAGAAAAGGTGGTAATATGTGTAATTCAGGTGAGAGGAGTAGCGTTCCATTATATAAGGTAAGGTTGGAAAGTCCAGTGAAGAGTGGTGAAGTGGTAGTAGGAGTAATAGAAAAACAATCTTGTCCAGGAATACAGTTTATCTTGGGTAATGATATAGCTGGATCGCAAGTGGGAGTGGTGCCTACTGTGGTTGATAAGCCAGTGGAAAATCAGACAACTGAAGTGTTGAAGGACGAATATCCTGGGATTTTTCCGGATTTTGTAGTAACAAGGTCGCAAAGTTACAGGTTAAGACAAGAGGAGAAATCAAAGAGTGAAGATGAAGTTGAAGTGCAATTATCAGAAACGATTTTTGATCAGATGGTTGAAAAAGAACAAGAACAGGTGGAGGATGAGGCGGATATTTTTAGTTCAGGAAAATTGGCGGAGTTACAACAAAAAGATATAGAAATAAAACGGATATTTTAGAAAGCATACACGGAAGAGGAAGCTGCGTGTATACCAGAGTGTTATTACCATAAAAGTAATGTCTTGATGAGAAAATGGAGACCTTTACATATGCAGACGGATGAAACATGGGCAGAAGTTCATCAAGTAGTATTGCCGGTGGGGTATAGAAAGGAGGGGTTGCGAGTTGCATATGAGGTACCAGTGGGAGGTCATTTGAGAATAAGGAAAACTCAAACTAAAATCCAGAAACATTTTTATTGGCCTGGACTACATAAAGATGTAGTTAAATTTTGTCAATCATGTCACATGTCAGGTGATAGGGAAACCTCAAGCAGTGATAAAACCAGCATCCTTAATACCCATTCCAGCATTTGAGGAACATTTTACAAGAGTCCTAATTGATTGCGTAGGACCGCTTCCTAAAATGAAAAGTGGGAATCAATATCTTTTAACTATAATGGATGTGTCTACTAGGTTTCCAGAGGCCATTCCAGTACGTAATATTACAGCTAAAAAGATTGTGGAGGAGTTACTTAAATTCTTTACTAGATATGGTCTACCCACAGAAATACAATCGGATCAAGGATCAAAATTTGCCTCAAGGTTATTCAAAGAAGTTATGGATTGCTTAGGAATAAAAGAATTTAAATCAACTGCGTACCATCCAGAATCGCAGGCAGCATTAGAAAGATGCCATCAGACATTAAAGACAATGTTGACGGCTTATTGTCAACATTATCCAGAGGATTGCGATAAAGGAATTCCATTTGTACTGTTTACAATTAGGGATGCACCTAATGAGTCAACCAAATTTAATCCTTTTGAACTAATTTTTGGCCATGAGGTAAGAGGACCTTATCAGATTGAAAGGAAATTAAGTGAGGTGAATTATGTGGTAAAAACACCAGAGAGAAGGAAGACTCACTGAGTGTGTCATGTGAATATGCTTAAAAGGTACTTTGAAAGGGAAGGAGAGAAAAAGGAGAGGTCTTAATGATTCTAACTCAAATTAAAATGGAAAATGAGGATGTTCTTAAAAATTGGGATAAATTGTTGAGTTATCTTCCAGAGGAAAATTATTGATATCACATGGGCAAGTTTGTGAAGATAAATTGGGAAGCACTAAAATGGCTAGACATGATGTAGATGTGGGAAATGCTGTGCCAATCAAACATCATCCATATAGACATAACCCTTTAAAATTGGCACAGGTTAACAAAGAGATTGAAAGTATGCTTAAAAATGGCATAATTGAAGTGGGTTGCAGCCAATGGAGCTCACCCATAGTGATGGTACCTAAACCAGACGGTACCCAACGGTTGTGTGTGTACTATAGAAAGGTTAATGCAGTTACAAGAATGGACTCTTATCCTATCCCACATTTGGAGGATTGCAGTGAGAAAGTGGGACAATCAGCTTTTATTTCCAAACTGGATTTACTTAAAGGTTACTGGCAGGTACCTTTATCCGAAAGGGCGAAGGAGATTTCAGCTTTTGTGACTCCAGATGGTATATACCAATTCACGGTTATGCCATTTGGCATGAAAAACGCCCCAGCCACATTTCAACGGTTAACTAACAAAGTTGCTTCAGCATTACTCAATTGTGCGATCAATCGATGATCTGGTAATTTTCAGCCAGACATGGACAGAACATTTGAAACATCTGCTGTTTCGATCGACTTCAGGAGGTGGGCTTGGTGATAAACCTAGCCAAAAGTGAATTTGGAAAAGCCCAAGTCACTTTCCTTGGCCATACAGTCGGACAGGGTCGAATGGTCACACGGGATGTGAAAACAAAAGTTATTGGGGAATTTCCGATACCCTCGACACGACGGGAAATAATGTGATTTCTTGGTATGATTACCGGAAATTTGTACCCATCTTCAGCAGTGTGGTCGCTGCACTGACGGACTTGCTCAAGAATCGTAACAAATTCCAGTGGACAGCGGAGTGTCAACAGGCATTTAACGGCCTGAAAGCTGTGTTAACCACTGCTCCTGTGTTAGCCATCCCAAATTATACCAAACCATTCCAAGTGGCGGTTGATGCGAGTGATGTGGGTGTAGCTGCAGTGCTTCTACGCTTCTACAAGACGATGACGAAGGGCTAGAGCGGCCTAGTGGTTATTTTTCAAAGAAATTGAATTCACATCAGAAAAAGTATTCCACGATTGAGAAGGAGACTTTGAGTTTGGTGCTGGCTTTGCAACATTTTCACATTTATATGACCAGCAATCCTTCTGACACCGTTATATATACTGATCATAATACGTTGATGTTTTTGGAGCGATTCCGGAATAACAATGCAAGGCTCTTTTGCTGGAGTTTACTGTTACAACCATTTCATTTAAAAATAGTACATGTGGCAGGACGAGAAAACGTGATAGCTGATGCCTTGTCACGAATGTGATGAACGGAAGCAATTTCAGTTGGAGGAAGAAGAATGAAAACAAAATGGACTATATTATTATATCTGTTTGCGTGTGTTGTTTTTTGAAACGATAAAGTATATTTACTGTGTGCATTTCTTAAAGGATGGTGAAAAGGTGAAAATTGAAACCATCTTGAAGTTGATGGGGTTTTTTTCTTGGGGGGAGGTGTCATTAGAATGTCGCTTTAAGAAATGTTTGGCTGCTCATGTTACTGCAGTGATGTCAGAGTGTAGGTGGAGCTGAGCTCTGGTTCTGCTTTTTAGTTTCACTTTGAGAAAAGCTTGGGTGTGTCTGTCTTTTTGGTTTTGTTTTTCAGTGTGTTGCAGCTGAAGTCAGAAAAAGCAGCTGTACTGCTGAGCTCTCTGCCATGAAGGACTATCTCTTGATCATTTGGTGTATTCAGAAATTTAAATGTTTTCAGTATTGAATGTAAACCCTGATGTGCTTCTTTTTAAAGGTTGTTAAGTCTTTTGGATGTTAAAAGGACAGCTTAAAGGATTACTTAGTGTTGTATTCTTTGGGGGGTTTCTTTGAATTAATTGTTGCCAAGATATTCACTGTTTGTTTTAAAAAGGTTAACTTGAGTTCATAGAATAAATATTGTTTTGTTTTAAAAAATACTTTTCCATTTCTGCTGTACCACACCTCTAGAATGGGTCGTGTGCTCCCCATACCACAATCTATTAAAAGTTGTGGGTCAGGTGAACTCCGTGATACACTTTGGGGTTCTCTAAACCCTGGCCCATAACAATGGCACTGACCTCACCATCCTCGTTTACTATTTTACCAAGTGCTCCACTATTCGACAATATGTCAAACACAATTCTTTCACACACTTTAAGTGCTATTTTAAATTTATTTGGTGTGCATAAAAGAGATCATTATGGATAACGTTATGTAATGTTAACAAAACATGAACGTGTGTTGTAAATAATTATTCTTCTTTGGAAGGGGGAATGGATCTGTAAAAAGAAAGGGGGACGTTGAAACATGCCTTTAAGGGATATCGGCATGACATCACTCGAAGGGAAATTTAAGGGGCATCTTGACAAATACATGAATAGGATGGGAATAGAGGGATACGGACCCCGGAAGTGTAGAAGATTTTAGTTTAGACATGCAGCATGGTTGGTACAGGCTTGGAGGGCCAAAGGGCCTGTTCCTGTGCTGTACTTTTCTTTGTTCTTTGTTCTTTGTGATCCATTCTTAGTTTCATCTTTTCTTTGAGCAGAGCACACATACACAGTTTTGATGCCTTCAAGTCTTATACTTATAATTGTTACTATGTGCCTAGTCTTAATAAATGAACCCACAATATGTTTACCCAATCCCTTAGGAACAATTAGTGATGATATCATTATAATAAAATGACACACAGTAGTTGCCCTTGCCTTTATTTTCAGGTGTAAACATTTTGTACCTTGTTCCCAGTAATTCTCAACCAGGGCCCACCTGTTACCATGGTAATCAAGCCTCACAGGCTATTTGTTGGGCAGAACTCAAAACAGATTACATGACCCTTTCCATTTCTTCATTTTACCTTGCATTAAAGAGACAATCCCAATTGGTCTGGCAAAGAGAGTTCAGACAGCTAATGGCTGAATCAATGGTTACGAATGAAAGAGCAGTCCAGTTTCACAGGGTTGGAGCATGTACATGGGAATGCAGTCTTTCCAGAGCAGTGCGTCCTCACCTTGATATCTCAAATCATCTGTGGCCTTTCAAATTTGTGAAATATTTTTTGAAGAACTCCATGTTCCTTCCCTTGCTGGCTGTCTCAACGGCAGACTTGGCTTGTATCAAGCAACATCTGTTAGAAAACATAAGTCCCAGCAGGAACTGGTGACTGAACATTAACAGCTGTGGACATTCCTTCTTACTTTTTAATGTTGAAAATTAAAATTCACCCTCTTTCAAATATGAGCAGAAAGGAAACATTTGCGCATGTTGTTAATGCAATGGCGAATTACTCAAATAAATGTTTGTACTCACTAAGGAAACAAAAGGCTCCGTCTGTTCTTTTTTCCAGAATCACACTTTGTGTCATCAGAATCTATATCCTCCTTCAGTATTACAACTTGTTTACTGGGCTAAATTCACCAATCTGGGGCTGGATTCTCCGCTCACCGACGGCGAAATTGCGTTCGGCGACGGGGCGGATAATACGTTTTCCCGCACGAAATTGGGACCGCCACTGGTTCCGCAATTCTCTGCTTCCCGAAAGGCGGCGTACTCGTCGAGTATCCACTGCTTCAGGCGCCGTCCCCAATAGGCCGAATACCGGACGCCGTGGTTCTAAACTGGTCCTGCCGTTTGGGAATCTCACGTGGTAGCTGCGGACACAGTCCAGGCCGTCACAGTCGGGGAAAGGCCAATCGGAGGTGTAAGGTTTTCGGGCAATTCGGCCCTTTTGGAGAAACTCAGAGACTGTAAACTGACTTTCCAGCCAAGGGAACAGAACCAGTTTTCCCAGCAGGCTTGGCCCGCTGAGCTGAGTGGGGACATAAGCACATAAATATTTACAAACACCCCCCTAGGAGCTACAAGGAAGAAGGAGCCAGACAACAAGATAACATCAAGACACAGACAAAGGGGCACGGGAATACACAGGAGGCTTGCATGCAAGCAGGACAATGGGATGGTCATAGCCCCATGCAAATGTAAATGACCTGGCCTCCACCAGAGCAGAATCCAATCAACACCCCATCAACATAGCAGCATCTCCGGAGCAGATGGAAGTCTTTGAAAATCTTCAAGGGAGCTCAACCTCGTTATCTCAAAAAACAGACTGGAGGCGGACCTAGGGGAGGTACTCCCATCTCGACAGCTCTGACCGGCTCAAAGGGGGCGGGACCAGCGGGAACTTTAAAACTTACCTTTTCAATGCAAAAGGGGCTGGCCGATCACAGAACAAAGCCAGGTAAAGCAATATAAAAGGGGCTGTGTTTTCAATTGGGGGGCTCTTCGTTCCTGGCTCGACCTCTGCACCCCTGACTTGACCTCTGCAGCCTGTGACCGTAAGTAACCCGCAGCAGCTTGCGAAGCTCCCTTGATTTTAATAGTGGTTGAGGCTTTGGGGAAGGGAACTTGTTTTGTGCCTTGTGTTTTTGCTAAAACCTGTGTAACCGTAAGAATTTTCGTTGTGTCCGCTATATTACCTTTTGAATAGACTTAGTTGTATTAGAGCATAAGATTTTATTGTGTTTCTTCTGTTGATGATTTTGACCTGGGTTTTACAATAAATCTTGATTTGATGCTAATTGGAGTCGTTTAAATTCTTCAATCCTTCACCAGCGATCTCTGACCAAGTCATTGTTAAAAATACTCCTCACCTTAATTCCGGGTTCAAGAATCGAGGGTCATCTTGAGCGGTTCACTCAGGACAGACTGCTGGTTAGGAAATAAACAGCAGTGTCCTATTCTCTCTCTTGGGAAGGCTACTCTAGTGGAGTAGCAACCGGGTGGGGGTTGTACCACCGGCAAGAGAGAGAATCACCTGGGTATTGGTAGGGGTCTGGAGATCTGTGTGATATAAGTCTCAGGCTGTCGGTTAGGAATAAACGGCAGGCTTGAATCAGTGCTCTCTTCAGTGGAAGTGTCCCAGTGCGACATCCCCTGGCCTCTGAAGTTTCAGTGCCAGCTGGAGAGAGACACACACAGACATCCAAACCCCAGATATCGGCCCAGTAGTGGAGTAGCGGAGATGGCACCCTCTACAATGGCGACCACGAAGGGACCCCGGTGGTTTGGAGTATGTGACTTGGCAGAGGGGGTGAGGGAACGAAGCAAAATGGAGGAGAGAATATCCTCGTATTTGTGGCAAAAGGTCAACCTCACCAAACCTTGGGTTTCAGAATTGATCAATGCGGAGCAACCGGTAATGGCAGCGGCTGCATGGACAGAAAGCAAGGCGCACAAAAGGCACTTGGAGAAGGCAGTTTGGCTGGTTTGCCTGTCCGAGCAGGTAGTCAAGACAGAGGATAGGGTCGAAGAGTTAGAGCAGGAGTTGAGAGAAGTGAGGGCCAGCGCAGGGGACAGCACTAGTGTAGCGGAACGACTGCGGGAAGAAATGGCAGAAATGAGACAGGAAAGCGAGTCTAACCGGTGTGAGAAGGACTATCTCCACTGCCAGATAGTGGAGGGTAAAGAAAAGGAACGGAGGCTCCAGGAACTCTATGCTCGGAGTACAGAGCAGTGTAGGAAGCTGGAGGGGAAGTTCCGGGACATCCAGGCAGCATACCGAGTGGCTCGCGAGGAAGTAGGGGACTGTGCCCATGGGCCGTGCCAGGCACGAATAACGGAGTTGGAGGAGGCCTTGTCCAAGGTCAGGGGACAGATACACCTGGTAGGTCCAGGGGGGTCCCCTAGGGGCAAGGTGCTCCTCGCAGCGGATGATTCCCCAAAGGCCAAGGGGAATAGACCGCCTTCTGAGGCACCGGGATTGTGTCCGGGCCGGCAGGGGGGGATCGGACTGCACGTTCAGGGGCAAGTCCAAGGGGGGTCGGCAGGGTACCCCCAGCTGGCGGCGTGTCCGCCTGGTTTCGTATGTGGGTCCCCATGGGATGGGGACAGACCGCTGCCTGGGATGCCGGTGATGGGGCCGGGTCAGCAGGTAGGGTTTGGACCGCCCGGTCAGGGGCAGGTCCAAGGGGGGTCAGTGGTGTATCCCCAGATAGCGGCGTCTCCTATATGGGTAGTTAGCCCGGGGACAGGGGGGCTACCCAACGAGGCAGGAGAGCTGGACAGTGGGGAGGAGGAGCAGGAACCCCAGGTAGGGCAGATGTGCCCTGTCAGGCAAAGAAGGTATGGTCCCCCGGCGGGGATGGCAAACAGGGGACCGGTTGAGGGCGACATTATCGTTCCTCATGGGGCATCCGCGCTCAGGGGGATGGTGGCCCACGTTCCCAGACTAACTCCAAAGGGGGATCCGTCGCTGCATTTTATGGAGGTGGAACAGGCTGCCAACATCAATGACTGCGACGAAGGGGAGCAAATAAAGATGCTCCTGATAACCCTAGATGCCCAGCTATGCAGGACAGTGACCTCTGGGAATGGGGGAAGACCTGACACCTGGGCGGCAGCACAGACTGCTGTTCTGGAGGCAATGGGTTTGAATCTGGGGAGCCCTTTCATGAGGGTGGGGGAAACCAAACAGCAACCAGGGGAATCTCCCACCATGTTCGCAGACAGACTGTGGACTGTCTATGTGGAGGCGTGTGGGGCTCCCGCGGATAGGCAGAATTTAGATGAGAGAACAGCCCACTGGCTGAAGACCCTCGTAGCTAACTGTCTCCCTCACGTTAGGGCAAAGGCCGAACACTGGTTCGACCCGCAGAGTCCGGACCTTAATGAGGCAGAGGTCCTTAGGAAACTCACCCTTGCATATCGTAATGGGGAGAGGGGTGAGGACAAGCCCCTTAAGGGTAGGGTGCATGAAATCGCGCCAGCAGCCCCTAAGAGAGAGTGGAAGCATGAGGAATACTTATGCTACGGGTGTGGGAAGGCCGGGCATTTCAAGAGGGAATGTAAAAACCCTAGCAAGGAGGAGAGGGCTCCCGCAGTAGAGAGTCAGACCCCGGCGGCAGGAGCAGCTGCCCCGGAAACCTTCGAGGTAAAAAAACTTTTAGCCTTTTTGCAGAGCCTAGCAGCTGGGTCGGGACAGGTGGCAATGGCAACGGGCCAGGGCCTGCCCGCACCCACACCACAAGAACCCGTATGACTACCCAGGGAGCAGCCTCAGGAAAAAGGGAGCGCAGGGGTAGTTCTAGCCCCAGACCCTGGTCCGGTCCAGGTGCAGGGTCCCATTCTGGAGGCTGCCTCAGGGGCTATTTGCAGTTTAAATCCCTTAAGGTGGGACCCATGCGAACGCCACATCAGTCAGTTTAAATTGTTCCACCCCATAAGGACAAGAAAGAGCAAGGTGGGGGGAAGACTGGGGGTGGTAGTGGAGAAACCCCCCGTAGAATTAACGACGGTGGGGGAGGTCCCTGACTCCACGGTCACACAACTGGTGACAAGGTGCTGTCCCGAAGGGGCAGTCCCAAAGAAACCGACTGTGCTGCAAGCACCCAGCCCAGGGACAGTAAGGATTCCCAAGCCCTTACCTGTGGGTCAGGTAGCCTGCCTTAGTATAGAGGCTAAGGAGGCGGAGGAAGTGAAGGTATCACCTTGGGCTTGGGAACCAGTCGGGGGACGAGGGAGCAATCGGGTCTCCAAGCCCCCGGTAAGATGGTCCCCATCACACCTCCCTGTCACCCGGTCCCGCAGTAAGGGGGCCCGAGTGGAAGGGAGCGATGAGGGATCACCGAACCCTGTTGGGAAAGGAGAGGCAAGGGGCAGCCCGAACCCCCGGGAGGGGACGGTCTGGCCCGAGCCATTGGACCAAACAGGTGAACTGCCCCAGTTTAGCGGGGCACAGTTTTAATTTGGCCACCCGGAGACGGGTGGCATTGTATATAGCATTCCCCCCCTGTTAGTTCTAATTAGTGTGTAGTTGTGTGTGAAGTATTTAGGATCGTGGGAACACAGAAGCGCCTGGTGCAAGGGTAAAATGATGAAGCACCAGGCACTAGGACCCTGGTGCAGCCGGGCTGTAAAACACAGAACCCCAGACAGGCTGCGGCAACTTCAAAGCAGGAGCTGCTGCTGCCACCGGATAGCGGCAGGCACTAGGACCCTGGGGAGCCGGGCTGTAAACACAGAACCCCAGACAGGCTGCGGCAACTTCAAAGCAGGAGCTGCTGCCGCCACCGGATAGCACCCATGCACTTCAAGGTAGGTAGGGCTGTAGAGGCAAGAATGTGTTTTGTTTTTACAGATGGGGCACCCGACGATGTGGAGTTTGCTGATCTTGGCGATGGTGGGACCGGGAGAACTCCGCAGAGGCGAGACAGAAGAGTCCTTCGACTGACCGGGTTAGGGTGACTGGGGGCAGGCGGGTGTGTTCAACCTGTGAGGGGGACGTTCCTTTGGGGAGACGGTGGTGGCCCAGGAAGCTGAGGCTGGACATGAGGGATCGGTCCTCGGACTGGGAACGGACTGGACAACACCTAACGGACCATCACGGGGTCACCGGGTAGGATCACCGTTTGCGGGGATAAGGGGTGGGCTTCTGACCAGGGCATTTATTTGTGTTCATGGGGATCTACCAAGGCATGTCCACAAGGGGCATTAATCACTTTTGTAAGGTGGTGGCAGAACCCAGGGAACGGGATAAATTGACCGCAGTGGGGAGGGATGTGTAACGCCCAGGGAAGGGATGACTGTAGAAGCTACCGAACTGCTGGTTCAGGTAAAGCGACCCCTGCCCACAGCCCAACCGATCGACCCTCACAACTGTCCGATCACCACCAGGGGGGAGCCTGAGAATGGTTTAGTGTTTGCCCCCACAAAGGAAATGTTGTACAGGGGGTACATTATGCTGCCGCCTCAGTTGGACTAAACCTTTCAGCTGCAGGTATCGACGATGGAGGATAAATGAAGAGCCCTCAACGGGAAGAAGCGAAGTGCAGCCAAGAAAGGAGGATCCTTGATGAAATAAACAGATGCAATTGTAAATAGTTGTATGGATTCGCGGGTCCCAGTTACTTGACTGGGATATATGTACAGGGACCCTTACGTTTGGGGTTCCGGTGAAATGTGTACTTGAGTGGGATATATGTACAGGGACCCTTACGTTTGGGGTTCCGGTGCAATGTGTATATGTTACTGTCTGCTTGAATTAAGTATGGTCTTGTCTTTCCCTTTCATTGAAATCAGGGGTAGCCTAGATTAAGGGAACTGTCTTGGGACTTGTAGTTTCGCATGTTGTTGGGGGGGGGACCTACGGTCCACACAAAAGGAAATAATTGCCCTTCACCTGTGTCGATACGGTCCAAGCAGGTAGGGACGTATCGAAGGGGCATCTGTAAGGTTTTCGGGCAATTCGGCCCTTTTGGAGAAACTCAGAGACTGTAAACTGACTTTCCAGCCAAGGGAACAGAACCAGTTTTCCCAGCAGGCTTGGCCCGCTGAGCTGAGTGGGGACATAAGCACATAAATATTTACAAACACCCCCCTAGGAGCTACAAGGAAGAAGGAGCCAGACAACAAGATAACATCAAGACACAGACAAAGGGGCACGGGAATACACAGGAGGCTTGCATGCAAGCAGGACAATGGGATGGTCATAGCCCCATGCAAATGTAAATGACCTGGCCTCCACCAGAGCAGAATCCAATCAACACCCCATCAACATAGCAGCATCTCCGGAGCAGATGGAAGTCTTTGAAAATCTTCAAGGGAGCTCAACCTCGTTATCTCAAAAAACAGACTGGAGGCGGACCTAGGGGAGGTACTCCCATCTCGACAGCTCTGACCGGCTCAAAGGAGGCGGGACCAGCGGGAACTTTAAAACTTACCTTTTCAATGCAAAAGGGGCTGGCCGATCACAGAACAAAGCCAGGTAAAGCAATATAAAAGGGGCTGTGTTTTCAATTGGGGGGCTCTTCGTTCCTGGCTCGACCTCTGCACCCCTGACTTGACCTCTGCAGCCTGTGACCGTAAGTAACCCGCAGCAGCTTGCGAAGCTCCCTTGATTTTAATAGTGGTTGAGGCTTTGGGGAAGGGAACTTGTTTTGTGCCTTGTGTTTTTGCTAAAACCTGTGTAACCGTAAGAATTTTCGTTGTGTCCGCTATATTACTTTTTGAATAGACTTAGTTGTATTAGAGCATAAGATTTTATTGTGTTTCTTCTGTTGATGATTTTGACCTGGGTTTTACAATAAATCTTGATTTGATGCTAATTGGAGTCGTTTAAATTCTTCAATCCTTCACCAGCGATCTCTGACCAAGTCATTGTTAAAAATACTCCTCACCTTAATTCCGGGTTCAAGAATCGAGGGTCATCTTGAGCGGTTCACTCAGGACAGACTGCTGGTTAGGAAATAAACAGCAGTGTCCTATTCTCTCTCTTGGGAAGGCTACTCTAGTGGAGTAGCAACCGGGTGGGGGTTGTACCACCGGCAAGAGAGAGAATCACCTGGGTATTGGTAGGGGTCTGGAGATCTGTGTGATATAAGTCTCAGGCTGTCGGTTAGGAATAAACGGCAGGCTTGAATCAGTGCTCTCTTCAGTGGAAGTGTCCCAGTGCGACATCCCCTGGCCTCTGAAGTTTCAGTGCCAGCTGGAGAGAGACACACACAGACATCCAAACCCCAGATATCGGCCCAGTAGTGGAGTAGCGGAGATGGCACCCTCTACAGAGGGCAGCAGGGGGGTTCATTCAGGACTGGGGGCTATGTGTGCGGGCGGTCCGGGTCGGGCGAGCGGCCGATGCAGGGCACTATTTTGGCGGTCCATGGCCGCGGGCTGAGTCCGGCATGGAGCACGCGCTGCCGCTGGAGGCCGCTGCCGTGCGCATGCGCGACCTCTGACCCGGAAGTGCGTAGGGCCGTATCGGCAGCTGGAGCTGCGAGCTCCACGACAACTGCCTGCCAGCCCCCGGGGCGAGAAGGTGAATCTGTGGCCTTTTGACGGCAATATTCCTGGTGTAAACGACCACAGTTTTCATGACGGCATGGGGACTTAGTCCCGAAAAGGGAGAATCCAGCTCCTGGTGTCCCCACCAGGTAGCAGCTCTTGGAAGGTCAGCAGGTAGGAGAATTGGTGCAATAGCATTGTTAAAAAAACACGATTTTATACAGCGCTGTCAGGGTTCGCTAAAGTGCTTTGGAGACAATTATGTCCTTTTCAGGTGCAGCTACTTTTGTGATGTAGGCAACAGAATAACAATTTGCCCACAAGCAGGAATCACCAGGCAATGATCATTTCTCAATGGTGACAAATTTGCAACCTCTTACAAATAGGCAGCACAGGGGGGCCTCTTGGCCCGCTTGTGTTGGATACTTATATCATAGCCTCCGCCCAAGCCTCCTCCCAAGCCTCCGCCCAACCCTCCGCCCAAGCCTCCGCCCAAGCCTCTGCCCAAGCCTCCGCCCAACCCTCTGCCCAACCCTCCGTCCAACCCTCCGTCCAACCCTCCGTCCAAGCCTCCGCCCAACCCTCCGCCCAAGCCTCCGCCCAAGCCTCTGCCCAAGCCTCCGTCCAAGCCTCCGTCCAAGCCTCCGTCCAAGCCTCCGCCCAACCCTCCGCCCAAGCCTCCGCCCAAGCCTCCGCCCAAGCCTCCGCCCAAGCCTCCGCCCAAGCCTCCGCCCAAGCCTCTGCCCAAGCCTCCGCCCAACCCTCCGCCCAACCCTCCGCCAAAGCCTCCGCCCAACCCTCTGCCCAAGCCTCCGCCCAACCCGATACTGGATGAAAAATACAAGGAAAATCCAAGCCCACGATTTCCTTTAAAATGTATTGTGATATAAGATTGGAAATAGGATAGTTAAAGAAGTGGGATTGAGAAGGAGATTAGACCAACACTATGTAGTTCATCTGGAGAGACACAACAGCATAGTCACTACTGAATGACATGCTTCTTCGCTATAATTGTCTACTGTTTTATGATCTTGTCTGCCCCATCTTACCTTACAATGGAAAATCTCCAAAATGCACTTCAGTGGGCTACACAACAGCTTTCACTGTTCAGGATAATGCTCTCGGTTAAATATAGCCTTGATTTTAAAACTTTCATCCCTGTTTTCAGATCATTGTAATTGCCTGCATCCCCCCAAACTCTTCAAGGTACCTGAGCTGCTCTAATTCCAGCCCTGTGAGCATTTTAATCGTTCCGTTAACAATGGACTTGCTGGGGCTAGGTCCCATATTCCGGAATTCTCGCACTCCACCTCTCCATCTCCCAACCTCAATTTATTCTGTTTAGACACTCTTTAAAATATAACTCTTTGATCAAGCTTTTGGTCATCTGTCCTAACATTGTCCTTAGATGGCTTGGTGTCATAAAAAAAAAATACATTGAAAGACCTGGAATGTTTTATTACATTAAAGGTGCTGTATAAATACACGTTGTTGTTTTAGTTGGTGAGTATGCTATGCATTGTTGGCATTTGGACTGGCCAGACACTGGGCACTCTGCCACTTTTTAACATCTGGCTGTCTTGTGTATATGTAAATGCAAATATATGCCCAACTGATGGCTGCTGGCAATGATTGCACATTTGAAAGGGTCCTCCTAGATTGAAAGCAGAAAACACATTTGAGTACCTGTCCGAGGCAATTTTGGCATAGGGCTTTTGGTGTCTGCTGCACTAGTTGTCTGTAATGCACTACTGTCTTACTTCTGTTAGAAGTGATTCAATCCAGAACTACATGGGAAGCTATCTTCCTTTCCTCTTCCTCTGGATTCTCCCAAAGATGAGCCGGAATTGTATGGTTGGGCCGTGGGCACTGGCACTTTACAGTGTGCCTTGTTGCACTCTTGTCTTGCTGCATTCTTTACCTGGCACAGCTACTGTCACCATTTCAAGAATGCGAGACATTGGGTAACAAGAAACTTCAGGCCTGACACAAATCAAGATGTGGGAAGGGTCAAATAAATGTGGCAACTGAGGAGCAGCTGTCCAGTTTTCCTCATACTCTTTCTCACAGAAGAAACAGTGGCATCCTGGTATTGTCACTGGACTAGTAATTCAGATACACAGGTTAATGTTCTGGGAACCTGGGTTCAGGTTAATGTTCTGGGAACCTGGGTTCAAGTCTCACCATGGCAGATGATGACATTTGCATTCAATAAAAGTCTGGAATTAAAAGTCTAATGTTGACAATGAAACCATTGTCACATGTTGTAAAAAAACTCACCTTTAGGGAAGGAAATCTGCTATCCTGAACTGGCCTGATCTAAATGTGACTCCTTACCCACAGCAATGTGGTTAACTCTTAACTGCCCCCTCATTGACAATTAGGGATGGGCAATAAATGCTGGATCAGTCTATGATGCCACATCTGACCATCTCTCTCGATGGCGTAGCCAAGGCTGCAGAATGCAATTCCTATGATTGACCCTTTAATTAAACAGCTTCCATGAAGACTGTTCAGTTCAGTTGTACGTCTGTGTGAGCTTGGCTGTATATGATCCTGACTTTGGGACTTTTTCCCTTCTGAGAAAATCCCGGCCAACAAGGTGAGGAAAAGTGACTGACCTGAAACATTTGGCTGAATTTTATGGGCCTCGTCATGCCTGGAAAATGTGGCGAGTCATTTAAAGGTCCATTGACTTCGCCGGGAGTGGAAAATCCCATTGATGGAAAACCACTGTTTTTCTCTCCACAGATCCTGCCGGACCTGTTGAGTATTTCCAGCATTTTCTGCTTTGATTCCAGATTTCTAGAATCCACAGTATTTTGCTCTCCTCATGATTACAATACTTTGAGGATATAGGATAGAAGAAAAACACATGGAGGAGAATAGCTAGAAACTAGAAGCAATTTAGAACTAATATTGTAAAAATTAGGTTTTGTCTGCTGCAAGTTTGTATCAAGAATTCCAACAGACAATTCCTTTCAATTTTTGTCCATTAATTTTAAATTGTGCAGAACACACTGACCTGCTTGCACTGATTCCCTGCTGGTGTTTGGGGAATGCAAATTTGTATAATTCATCCTACAATTGACTTTCACATAAAACTCAGAGTCATTTCATTGAGGACCCTTACACCCTCATCAATCCATTTACATCCACGTTGTAGGGCGAGGTAATACAACGAGGCAGAATTAAATCACAATTATTAACAAATTGGCAAACTATATTTATATACAAGCACAGCACTAACACAGGTTGAGTCCCCAACAACTCCAGGGCTTAGACTGATGGTTCTCCACTACCCGGGTCTGCGCCGTGACACCCGATAGGTCCCATGTGCTCTGTCCCGATAGGTTCCAGACAGGTCACGTGGCCCGTGAAGGATCACCCCTTAAAAGGGCCACCCTATCATATTCCTCCTTCCTTAAGTTCCCTTACAATAACAATTTAAAAAAAACTCTTGTGTACAACTATGTACAATCAAACAGAATTCTCAGTAAGGGAACCAACGGGCATAGTTCATATTTTCAGTCCAACTGGGGACTTGCAAAATACAGCAACTCTACAACCAGTCCCTCCATGCTTGAGATCTCATAGTCCATAACAGTGGCAGGCAAATTCACAGACCCTGAAGGTGAACAGTGCCAACACCCTCCTCCGCTCCTTCCGCTGATACACAATACCTCTTGGGAAACCCTTGGTTCTAACACCGCCGACACTGTGGCTGGTACACTGCTAACTACCATTGGTTCTTTACGCCTCACTGTGGGGGAACCAGCTTCCCGCTGTCTCATATAATCCACAAGCATCCACACTGCTCGGCTCTGTTGGTCAATGGCATAGGGCACTGGGCCAGTCCTTGCAATAACCTTCCCAGGTACCTAAGCTGGTACCCTCTGAAATTCCAGACAAAAACTAAAAGCCCTCCACTTCAAATGACCTGTCTCCCATAGCTGAATTGTGGTACTCCTTCTGTGAGTTTGCTTAGTTTCTTGTTTTTCTTTGAGGGGGTGTTTCTACAGTAGAAGAAGGCCATTTGGCTCATCGAGTCTGCACCGCCCCTTGGAAAGAACACTGTACTTAAGCCCACACCTCCACCCTATCCCCCCAACCCAGTAATCCAACCTGACCTTTTGGATACTAAGAGGCAATTTATCATGGCCAATCCACCTAATCTGCACATCTTTGGAGTGTGGGTGGAAACTGGAGCACCCGGAGGAAACCCACGTAGATACGGGGAGAACGTTCAAACTCCACACAGTCACCCGAGGCTGGAATTGAACCCGGGTCCCTGGCACTGTGAGGCAGCAGTGCTAACCATTGCACCACCCTCCCCGTCAAATTCAGGAAAACAAGGTCAAGGTATTGAGCTGTGACTTTAAATAACTTACCTTGGGATTTCATGGCCCAGTCACTGGGGAGCGGAGCTGGAACAGATCCAGAGAGACAGAGATTGGAACTGTGAGCATAAAAACTTACCTCGCGGATTCACAGCCTAGTCACCGCGGAACAGAGCTGGAGCGGACCCAGAAGGGTGGAGTATTAAAATCTTACCTCGGAGATTCGCGGCTTAGTCGCCAGGGTGGGGAGCTGGAGCGGACCCGGAGATGCGGAATATCGAGATGTGAGTATAGATAACTTACCTCGAGGTTTCGCAGCCTTGTCACTGGGAGGGGAGCTGGAGCGGAGGAGGAGATGAGGAATATCGGAACTGTGAGTATAAATAATTTACCTTGGGGATTCGTGGAACTTAAAAAACAATCTGAAAAAAAGTAAAGTCTGTGACCTGGTTAGCTTTTAGGAAATCTGCACTAAATTTGAAAAACAAAGTAAAGTAGAGATGGCTGGGCAGGCGATGTGCGTAGCTGCAAGATTTGGGAACTGATAGATCCCATTGCGAGCTGCCTTGACCATACCTTCAGCAAGTGTTTGCAGCTCGAGGAATTTCGGCTCAGAATTAATGAGCTGGAGTCTGAGCTTAATAATAATGATAGTAATCTTTATCGTCACACGTAGGCTTACATTAACACTGCAATGAAGATACTGTGAAAAGCCCTGAGTCGCCACATTCCGGTGCCTGTACGGGTACACAGAGGGAGAATTCAGAATATCCAAATTACCTAACAGTTCGTCTTTCGGGCCTTGTGGGACAAAACGGAACACCCGGAGGAAACCCACACAGGCGCAGGGAGAACGTATAGACTCCACACAGACAGTGATCCAAGCCAGAATCGAACCTGTGATCCTGGAGCTGTGAAGCAACAGTGCTAACCACTGTGCTACCGCATCGGACACTGTGGCACATCCGGGAGGGGGAGATTGTAGCGCAACAATTACTCACAAGTCGAGAAGTGATGAAGTCAATCGAGGCTTTATTAAGCAATACTTGTTCCCCAGCAGCTCAGTTACAGAATGCGGCTGCTGGGAGAACCCGGGCTCTTATACTCCGCCTTTCTGGGCGGAGCCAGCAGGCGGCAGATCCAACCAGGACCCAGTGTCTGTCTGCCAATAGCCTTTCAGCTTCACAGGTACCGTACTACCCCTAATACATACCACCACAGAGAGTTACCGAGATGCTTTGTTTCAGGAGGCAGTCACACCCCGTAGATTAAGTATCTCAAATTCAGTCAGTGGTCAGGGAAAGTAGGGCATGATTAAAAAGTGAGGCAGGTAGAGGGATCCTGAATTCAGAACTGGGGGATCCTCAGCTCTTGACCTTGTCCAACAGGTAGGGTGCTCTTTCAAGGGCCGGTGTAGACTTGATGGGCTGAATGGCCTCAGGGGAACTCAATACAGATCCAAAAACAAGTAACAGGGCAGAGAATAAAGAAATAGTCAGGAACCTAACTTCAGGAACTGCAGCTAATGGCAAAACTACAAGAAGTGTAGTGGCTAAACCAAAAATGAAAAATAATAAACAAGCAAATAAAACATCAACGCTGAGGGACAGGTCAGGGGGAGTAGGCTAATTAAGAGTTCTATATACAAATGCACGGCGTGTAAGGAATAAACTAGATGAGCTGCAGGCGCAAATGCAAATTGAGGATTATGATGTAGTTGTTGTTACAGAGACATGGCTGCAGGATGGTCGGGACTGGGAAATCTATATACCTGGTTATAACGTTTACAGGAAGGACAGAGAATATGGCAGAGAGGTGGAGTAGCCTTACTGAGTAGAAATACTATCACTTCAATGGTGAGGGAGGGTATAGTGAGGGGAAGCATCCAGTGGAGACCATATGGCTGGAACTGAAGAACAAAAAAGGATCTAAACCTGTAATGGGTATTGTGTATCGACCCCCTGGTAGCAGTTCTGAAGTGCGGATTGTATAAATACAGAAATTAGGGATTTTAATTTCCATAGATTGGGAGAGGCAGACAAACACCTGTCAGAAAGGTAGTGAATTTCTGGTATGTGTTCAGGAGAGTTTCCTGTAGCAAGATAGACTATAAGACCATAAGATATACGAGAAAATTTAGGCCATTCGGTCCAAAGACTCTGCTCCGCCATTCAATTATGGATGAAATGTTTCTCATCCCATTCTCCTGCCTTCCTCCCTTTGTTGTAGACTTAACAAGGAGACAGCCAATATTAGAATTAGTTATGAGTAATGACCCAAATTTAATTAGTAGCCTCACCGTGTGCTAACATTTATCAAATAGCGATCACAACATGATTGAATTCAGTGTAGAATTTGAAAGTGAAAACCACGAATCAGATACGCGGGCCGGGATTTTATGAGCCCGTGGCGGGTCAGAGAATTGCCGTTGCCGACGAAAGTTCCCGCCACATCGCTCCGCCGCCTGGACGCGATTCTCCAGCGACCGGTGAATTGGCGCCAGTCACGCGCGCGCAGTTGATGCAGCGCCGGTCGGGGGCCATTGAAAGAGGCCCCTGCGGTGATTCTCCACGGCCGACAGGCCGAGTTCCGCTTCCGTGGTTCACATATGGTACCCATGGCCGCGGTGGCTGTCCTGGTGGAGGGGCGGGGGATCAGACTCCGGGGCATCTCCACGATGGCCATGATCACGATCGGTGGCCACCAATCGGCGGGCGCGTGCGATCTGGGGGGTCCTATCTTCATCCGCGCGGGCCCGCTGTGTCGCTACGCCATTTGTAGCGCCAGTGCGGAAACAGCCACGTGCATGCGCCGGCACGGAAACGACCACCATGCACATGCGCGGACCCGCGTCGGCAGTGCAGGGGCGCGTATCGGTGCCGGAGTTGCGTGGAGCACTCCGGTGCCTTACTGGCCCCCTATGAGCCACTGAATCACTAGGCCAAGAGGCCCGATGACACCGGCGTGAAACACCCCGGCGTTTACGCCGGCGTCAACGCTTAACCGGGATTTTTGAAATTCCCGGCCCAGAATTTTAGACTTGGGTAAGGCTGACTTCAACGGGATGAGACAGAGACTGTCCACATTAAACTGGGAAGACCTGTGAATAGGTCAAACGTCTGACGATCCGTGGAGAATATTTAAGGAAACATTTAATGAGATATAGAGTGACTATATACCCCTGAGAGGAAAAGGCTCCACTTCACGAAAAAAACAGCCATAGGCAACTGAAGAGGTAAGGGACAGAATAAAACTAAAAGAAAGGGCTTACAAAAATGCAAAGCATACCACAGATCTGGCTGAATGGGATAGATACAATGATTAGCAAAGAGTCACAAAGTAGGTTATAAGATCTACTTTACGGGGTAAACTTGCAAGGGACATCAAAATCAACAAGAAGAAATGTTATAGTTATATAAAGGGAAAGTGAGTGGTCAAGAGCAATGGAGATTTACTAAAAGCTGGAAATGGAGATATTGGGCTTGATTCTTCGCCCCTCGACGCTGGCAATGCGGATCGCGATTGGGCAGAAAATTGGGCGTCTGGTTGAAATCAAGGTTCACGCCAGATGCTTAACCAACCGCTATACTCCAGACCCCTGCTTGCAACGAAATCGGGATTCATGCCCGCGCACCAGCAGGAGGATGCTAATGGATGGTCCTAATAACCAATTTGCACCCACTTAGTGGGCCTAGCACAAGATTCTCAGGGCCCTCATGATTCTACAGTCCTCTGGGCCGGGTATTACGTGGGCGAAGATTACTACAGGTATCACCAAATGTGAACCTGATATGGGTCAAGGAGGGTAATGCCTTAAGGGAGTTGCCCCCAAAGACCACCCTAGGGCCACCCTCCTCTCCACAGTGCAAAACCTGCCCACCCCTCCCCTCCCAAACCCCACCCCACCACTAACTTCCCCCACCCCCAGAGATGCCCTAAAATAGGAGACCCCCCAGGGGCCCCTAAATAGGTTGACCCCCCAGAGCTCCTCAAACTAAAGGGACCCCCCAAAGATGCCCTAGCCAAATGGATCCCCCCAGAGACCCCCTACCCAAAGGGAGCCCCCCACACACACACAGACCCCACCAAAAAGAGACCCCATCTGGAAGCTAGAGAGTAGTCCAGACAGGAGCAGTTAAAAAACTACTGTTGCAACACTCACCTGGAAGCACCATGTATCCATTCCTGGAAAGAGAAAACCAGTGACCTGTGTTTAAACCCCACAGATCCTTTAGCTGCAAGCCATTTATTCATTTCTCTTAGTGGGCTGTGATTGACAGCTTCCACAAACGTTGCTGTTAGCCTTGCTTCATTCATCTTCCTTCATGGATGAATAACTCTAAGTGTTACCAACATCAACCACATCAAAGATTGCATTCCAATCACCCCCCCCCCCCCCCACTTCACACTTGAGTGATTTTGAAGTGCTGAACTGGAAATTGACAGCATTTAACGGAAGTGATTATGGTTTGAGATGGTGGTTAAGCGGCAGCCACAAACCTATTGGTGGAACGTCCACAACTGATTTGCCTCGCTTTGCACGCCTTGCAGTTCAAAGCACTTTATTCAGAGCTTTCAGTCGCTTGAGCCAACTCAATCGCTTTGTCTAAGGATATTCTGGTTCCTTGCCAGCATCTTCTGAATATTCAAGTTATTGATACCGTAGACCAAACTGTCACGTAACATATCACTCAGAAATGGAACGAATTCGCAATGATTAGTCATCCAGTGAAGTCTGGCTACAAGAGCGGAGGCTGTTTCTCCAGGGCCACTAATGGCTGAATGGAATTCATAGCACTGCATTATAATGGAGGGCCAGGGATTGTAGTGGTCTTCCACTAGTTGCACAAGTTGATCAAAAGCTATATATCTGCAGCCTCCAGAGATGTTAGGCTTCTTACCAGATTACACATTTGTGGGCTGCAAACTGTGAGTAATATCACTTTTTGTTTGTCTTCTTCGATGATTAATTTGGCAGCAAAAAAAATCAAAGTCTTTTGATGTATTGGCCCCAACTTTCAACCTCCGGATCAGATTGTTTTTCCTTCATAGTAGCAAGACTTTTTGACTGTGGCTGATTCCTTATTTTACTTGCTGGTTACCGAGAGATTACTCTTCTCCACTCCAAATGTTGAAAACTTTTCCCTTTCTCGACTGGTCCGATTTATTCTCGTCGCCAGTAATGTAGGACGAGGTAATACTACGAGGCAGAGTTAAACCACAACAGTGATTTATTAACAAACTGGCAAACTATGGGCATAATTTACCAGCTTTATCGCACCCGACTTGGTGATCTGACGAGGCTGTTAAATCTAGCGAGAGACCTCTCGCGAGATTCATGATGCTTGAAACGTCTCACAAGATACAACAGATTAGCATATTTAAGTGAGCCATTAGACTCATTTAAATATGTCTGCCCTGGACTCTCCTGGCACTTGGGACCTAATGGCCATTCCTGGGAGACCTTGCCAGTGCGCCATTTAGCACTGATCCTCATAAACATGGACCAGTCGTAACGGCACCTGCGGGGGTCTCCTAGGTGATTAGAGACCCCTGGGTGGTCGGATACTGGGTAGGGTGGTACCCTGGAACTCCCACTGGCACCTGGGCACCTTGGGTGCCATGTTGCCTGTGCCAGGGGTCAGGCCCAGGGTGCCTTGCCCATAAAAGGGTGGACTCGAGGACCCCGAAAGAAGTAAGTTGCATGCAGTGGGGGAATCCGGAGGCCATAGTGGGGATGCTGAGAAGGGTCGAAAGATCGGCGTGGCCTTTAAAAATGGCGTCCCGATCCACGAATACTCTGGAGAGCTGAGCTCGTCAGTGCAGGAAATGATGCAAGTGCGGCCTCGGCGGGGGATTCCCTGTTACTACCAAAGTAAGCTGCCAAGTGCCGTTAATTAGCAGGGTCTTTTCGGTGCTGCAGGCACCAAGAAACACCCTGCCAAACGCGCTCAAAACGGGTCTCTGTTTTTATTCCTTTGAATCACGCCCTATATTTATATACAAACACAACACTAACACAGGTCTATTTTCCACCGATTTCAGGGTTCCCCGTACCTGGCACCAGAGAGGCCCAGGTGCACGCCCTCCATCTCCATAGGTGCCGGGCAGGTCATGTGGCCCGCGAAGGACCGCCTCTTAAAGAGGACACGCTGTCACAATCCACATCCCAGATAAGTTTGCAACAATCTCAGTTGATTACTCTCCTTTGATATCTCAATGCGATTTCAAAATTGCAATCATAGTGTGAAGCTCATGAGAAAGGCGAAGTTACTCTTGCCAACTCTGCACTTCGTTATACCCTAAAAGATCTGCTATTAAATAATTGTTCCACATGCATTTATGGTTTGTTAATTTATGAAGATAAAAGTCAAGACCAGCTACAAGGGAGTGATCAAATAGAGATTTGTCCAATTTTGTGAGCCCTCGAATAGGTTTCAACCTTTAACACACTCCCAAGTGAGCATTGTTTTTTGCATGAACACAGCGTCCTTCCAAGCAGGGATATCTCTGTCACATTTCCCATTTCCTTTAGCATAAACAAGCATCATGCTGGTCAGTAATGTAGTAAATTCATTTGGATAGCAGCCAGCAACAAGTAAGAAATATCTACTTCTGCCATGTACCAGAATTCCTCAAAGTGCCAGGCAGTATTAAGTGCACTCATGTGACCATATGTGCCCTTAGCTCCAAAGCTGTACCATCATGAGCAGAAACGGTTATGACTCTAGGAATGTGCAGCTGGTCTCTGGCCAGAAGAACAGTACTGTACATGTGAATATCCATTGCCTTGATGGTTCCTAAGATCCCTTCACCAGTTGAGCATTGCCAGATTGGCTGCTGCAAGGATATGCACTTCAGCAATGGATGTTGACGTTGCTGCATAATCTAAGATTATACCTGAGGGGAGGTGCAATGTAGTGTACACACATCCACACAGGTCTTGGTCTATACTCTGGTCGTATTTTCAAGCAGCTGTTAAGATTAGATGGATTGTTGCAGTACCACTTTCCAAAGTCTCAATGATTAATTTTGTCTACAGACACAGCCATGGAGTAATAATTTTATTTCGCTTCCCACCAATGCTTCCTGACTACTGAATGTTTTCCAGAATGCCCCTGTTTTTATTTTAAAATAGAGTCACATTATGGTGCAATTTTATCTTCCAACAGACGTATTCCTTAGCAGCTTTGGGACTCAGGCCAGCAATTGTTCACTTTTTCTGTCCCCTCCATCTATCCTGCAGCTGTGTTCATCTCCAAAAAGGCCTACAGGACCCTGCAGGACATCCGACGGAACGTCCAAGGTTCACTTGAAAAGCGACCAAGAATTTTTGGGGGATCGACTGGACCCAGGTAATGCACCCCTGGCCCTGTGGTGCTCCCAGTACATTGTGTACTGGAAGTATTGAAGGTTTATGTGACCTCATTACCTCATGTGGGTTTCAGGAAATATTAGCATCAGGAAAGTCCAGGACCTGATATTTCTGTGCAGGCACACATAAGCAGCCCCATTACTTTTCTATTTTTAAATATCCGATTCTAAGCTGGAACTTACTCGAATGGTATCTATCGGGTATATATATATCAAAGCCACTAAAGCCCTCAATTAGATTATGGTCTGTAACTCACTTCAGCGTGTCCATCATTCACTGTTTAATTTTAATTGTTTTTACTTTTGTTCCAAATTAGATGGTATTTAGGAAAATGAATCTTTGATTCGACCAGTGCTGAGGTGATCATAGGCCTGGCACTGTGTCAGAATAAATGTTAACCGATTAGATTTGGCAGCATTCCTGATGTAATCAGGGGAATTGGCTGAACCTGCAGGAGGTAGCTTCTTGCAAAGTCTAACATGCTGGTATTGTGAAACAGAGGGTTCCCAACTTTAAAAGAAAAGGAGGTGGTAAACATTGGAATTACATTTTGGTTGTGGGACTTTGATAGGACAGACTCCTGTTCTGCCTTCTGAACTAATGATTTAAAATGTTATTGTATAATCATTAGTGTGCTCATACTATTTTCTCCTGCTATTTTAACAGAGGCTTTAGATGTTTACACGGAGAGATCATTAATAATTCTGCATCTAGAGTTACTATCAATGGGAAGAATATTAAATTATAAGCCTATCAAAGAAGAATTGCTCATCCATTGCAATCAACGGAGTAATGTATAATGTATGAAAGGTCTTTCTGTTTGCATCCTACTTGCATTCTGCTCTATAATTTTGGGTGTCATGGGCGAAATTCTCCGTTATCAGCGCAAAGTCCGCCGATCGGCGCAAAAAACGGCGCAAATCCGACTTGCGTCACGCCGCAAAAATCGTCGCGAAGTCTCCGGCCCGAAATGGGCTAGCAGCGACGTGACGGGATCCGCGCTTGCTCACGTGGTTCACGCCGTGCAGCGTCATACACGCCGCACGGCGTGACGGCTCATAACGATGCGCTGCTCCCACCCACCCGACCGGAACACCCGACCGGAACACCCGACTGGATGGCCGGCCGCCGCTCAGCCCCGAGGTTCCAGTCACGGGATGTGGAGGCGCTCCTGGACGCAGTGGAGCAGAGGAGGGATGCCCTGTATCCCGGACACGGCCGCAGAGTAGCCCCACGCCACAGCCGGCGTCTGTGGAGGGAGGTGGCAGAGGCCGTCACCGCTGCGGCCCTAACACCACGGACAGGCACCCAGTGCCACAAGAAGGTGAACGACCTCATCAGAGCAGGCAGGGTGAGCCTCCCCACATGCCCAATATCCATATCCCCCCTCCCCATATCCCCCATATCCCCCCTCCCCCATATCCCCCATATCCCCCCTCCCCCATATCCCCCCTCCCCCATATCCCCCCCTCCCCATATCCCCCTCCCCCATATCCCCCCCATATCCCCCCTTCCCCATATCCCCCCTCCCCATATCCCCCATATCCCCCTCCCCCATATCCCCCACCCCCATATCCCCCCTCCCCATATCCCCGCCATATCCCCCATATCCCCCTCCCCATATCCCCCCTCCCCCATATCCCCCCTCCCCATATCCCCCCATATCCCCCATATCCCCCATATCCCCCCTCCCCATATCCCCCTCCCCCATATCCCCCCTCCCCCATATCCCCATATCCCCCCTCCCCCATATCCCCCCTCCCCATATCCCCCTCCCCATATCCCCCCTCCCCATATCCCCCCTCCCCCATATCCCCCCTCCCCCATATACCCCCCTCCCCCATATACCCCCTCCCCCATATACCCCCCTCCCCCATATCCCCCCTCCCCCATATCCCCCCTCACCATATCCCCCCTCCCCCATATCCCCCTCCCCATATCCCCCATATCCCCCCTCCCCATATTCCCCCTGCCCCATATTCCCCCTGCCCCATATTCCCCCTCCCCATATCCCCCATATACCCGCTCCCCATACCCCCCTCCCCCATATCCCCCCTCCCCATATCCCCCATATGCCCCCTCCCCCATATCCCCCCTGCCCCATATTCCCCCTCCCCATATCCCCCATATCCCCCCCTCCCCCATATCCCCCCTTCCCATATCCCCCCTCCCCCATATCCCCCCTTCCCATATCCCCCCTCCCCATATCCCCCCTCCCCCATATCCCCCCTCCCCCATATCCCCCATATCCCCCCTCCCCCATATCCCCAAGTGAATCCAGCCCTAACCTTAACCTCTGCAATACACGCGCAACCGATGGCGTGCATTCATATACCTGTCTAACACTGTTGCCTTTTACCCCTGCCACCACCCCCCCCCCCCCGCCCCACAGGAGAAGCGCGCACACAACAATAGGGAGCATGTGAGAACTGGAGGAGGCCCCGCTGATGAGAGGCCACTGACCGAACACGAGGAAAGGGCCCTGGAACTGGCTGGCGGACCTGAGGACCGGGAGGTTGCTGATGCAGAGGTCGGGGGCGTACTAGCAAGTGAGCCACCGACAGCCCGTCCCCATATCCCCCCTCCCCTATATCCCCCTCCCCATACCACCTGATCACTGCCTGCGTGTCTAACCATGCATGCTTCATTGTGTATCGCAGGAGCAAACGTCGAGGCACCCATCCCCGCAGATGCAGACCGCCCGCAGGATGCTCCTCGGAGGCCACGGGAGAAGGAGAGACCCGGACCCTCCGGAATGCGACGCCCACAGGATGCCCCTCGCACACCACGGGAGACGGAGAGACCCGGACCCTCTGGCATGCAACGCCCGCAGGATGCCCCTCGCACACCACGGGAGACGGAGAGACCCGGACCCTCCGGCATGCGACGCCCGCAGGATGCCCCTCGCACACCACGGGAGACGGAGAGACCCGGACCTTCCGGCATGCGACGCCCGCAGGATGCCCTTGCACACCACGGGAGACGGAGAGACCCGGACCCTCCGGCATGCGATGCCCGCAGGATGTCCCTTGGAGACCACGGGAGACGGAGAGACCTGGAGCAACAGGGAGACGACGCCCCCGTCACGTGCGGGTGCGACGACGCAGGCGTGTGCCACCCAGCGACGAGAGGGGCAGCCACAGGCCCCCGTCACAGCCGAGCCAGGACACCCCTACCCAGGACACCCCTCCCCGGGACACCCCTACCCGGGACACCCCTACCCGGGACACCTCTACCCGGGACACCCCTACCCGGGATAGCACTACCCAGGAAGACGAAATACTGGACAGTGACACAGAGTGGATGGGTGGAGACGAACCCCCACCCCAAAGTGCCATGGACTCAGAGTGGGACGAAGAACATGACACAACGCCACTGCTGTCACCAACACCCTCCACCATCGCAGAAACACTCACCTCGGTTGGGCCATTTAGTGATGAGGCGTCTGGCACACTCACTGGTGCGCACAACACAGCCGTCCCGGTACAGCAGGTGGAGGTAGGAGCAGCAGAGGGACCGGGCGGTCGGAGGGCAGCCCAGCCCATGCGAACATCTGCCGCCCAGATGGATCCCGGGTTCCTGGAGTTACCACACCCACACATAGATCCGATGCAGCCACCGACCCGGAGACGAGCGAAGAGGGTGACGGCCGGCTTGCGGCGGCTGCAGTCGCAGGTGGAGGAGTCCACCCGCGTCCAGGAGCTGGGAGTGGTGCCGGTCATACGTGCCACCCAGGCCGACACCGCACGGGTGGCGTCCGCGGTGGAGGCAATGGGTGCGACGGTGTCAGACATGGGGAACGGTTTGCGAGGCCTGGGGCTTTCCGTGCAGGCGGCGTCTGCGGCCCAGGACATGGCTGCCCTCTCACAGGAGGCCATGAGCCAGTGCCTGCGCCAGATGGCAGAGGCGCTCAACGCCATAGCCCAGTCTCTGCAGGCCATGGCCCAGTCTCAGCAGGCCATAGCCCAGTCTCAGCAGGCCATAGCCCAGTCTCAGCAGGCCATAGTCCAGTCTCTGCAGGCCATAGCCCAGTCTCAGCAGTCCATGGCCCAGTCTCAGCAAGCCATTGCCCAGTCTCAGCAGGCCATAGCCCAGTCTCTGCAGTCCATGGCCCAGTCTCAGCAGGCCATTGCCCAGTCTCAGCAGGCCATTGCCCACTCTCAGCAGGCCATGGCCCAGTCTCAGCAGGCCATCGCTGAGGGCATCGGCGCCAGTGGCCATGTGCGAGCCGGCGTCGCACAGTCACAGACAGGGTTTGCCAATCCCCTGGGCTCCATGGCTGCAAACCTGCAGACCCCTGTCGATACCAGCATGGGCCTCCAGGACTGGCAGCGCCAGATGTCGGGGAGGCGTCGGATGGCCAGTGCGTTCGCATCCCCCACCCATGAAGAGGCCTGGGGGCCATCGGCACCCCGAGGGAGGAGGAGGTGGTGTGGTCCGTCCCGGGTCCCCCTGTAGGGGAGGTCCCTGAACACCGCGACACCTCGGACTCCCCCCCTTCCGTCCCAAGTGCATCGGGTGGGCAACGGGCAGGACAGGCTGGCCAGTCCCAGTCGGCCGGGCCACAGCCTGGCCCATCTAGGCCAGGACGCCCCAGGAAACGGCCGCCAAAGGAATCCCGTGTCAGAGGGCAGGAATCACAGGAGTCCACCTCCAGTTCTGCTGTACCGTCTGGGGAACCACGTAGACGTAGTCAAAGGGCCCGTAAGGCCAAACAATTAGACACTGAGTAAGTTGGCACGGGTGCAGGGCACAGATGAGTTTTAGGGGCTAGGGCACGTGCATGAACTCCTTTGGTTATTAAAGTCAATGTTACACCTACAGAAGCTGCCTTTGTGCTCTGTCCAAAGCGTGCGGGGGTGTCATGTACGTTGAGCGCAAGTGTGTGTGTGAGGGGTGGTCTTACCTCAGCCCCAGGTGAGTCTGCCCCCTTCCCCCTGGGCCGCCGTCAACATCCCCCCGGGCAGAGGACGGGACCGTGCGCTGCAGTGTCACAGCCGCATGCAGGGATGGTCCGGGTGGATGGTGGTACTGTGGCCATGGGTCAGACATAGTCCAATGATGTGGAGCCAGGAGCTCATCGCAGGGCGGGTTGTCATCATCCTCCATGGCCTACATTAGACACGCGTCCACCCGCAACTGTGTGAGCCCGGCCCGTTGTGCCGCAGGTGGATCGGCAATGGGGGGGGTGGTGTGCATGTGGGTGGGGTGGGTGGGGTTGGGGAGGGGGGTGAGGGTGCTGGTGGGTGGATGGGTGGGGGGTGTGGGTGGTCGGCTGTTGCCATGGTGTGCGGTCTGTGGCCGTACAACCCGATTCCCACGCCCATCTAGTCAGTGAAGCGGGTGGCTATCAGTCTGTCCCGTGCCCGCTGGGCCAGCCGGTAACGGTGGACAGCCACCCGCCTGTGTCTAGCCCGTCTGCCCTGACCATTGCCCCCATCCCCCTCATCTGGGGAGGACTGCGCCTCTTCCTGCTGCTCCTCCACTCCGCCCTCCTCTGCCTGCGGCACATCGCCCCTCTGTTGGGCTATGTTGTGCAGGACGCAGCACACCACAATTATGTGGCCGACCCTATCTGACCGATACTGGAGGGCGCCCCCAGAGAGGTCCAGGCACCTGAAACGCATCTTCAGCACGCCAAAGCACCTCTCTATCACTCCCCTTGTCGCTACATGGGCATCATTGTAACGGTTCTCCGCCTCATTGCGTGGCCTCCGTATAGGCGCCATCAGCCACGATCGCAATGGGTAGCCCCTGTCGCCCAGCAACCAGCCCCTCAGCCGGGGATGGCGTCTCTCGTACATGCCGGGGATGGATGACCGCGACAACACGTGTGAGTCGTGTACACTGCCTGGGTAACGGGCGCAGACTTGCAGGATCATCATGCGGTGGTCGCAGACCACCTGTACGTTCATCGAATAGGTCCCCTTCCTATTGGTGAACACGGCCCTGTTATCTGCAGGTGACAGCACGGCGACTTGCATCCCATCGATCGCGCCCTGGACCATGGGAAACCCGGCCACGGCAGAGAAGCCCACGGCCCGGGCATCTTGGCTGGCCCGGTCCACGGGGAAGCGGATGTAGCGGTGCGCCATGGTATATAGGGCATCTGTCACTACCCCGATGCACCGGTGCACCGATGTCTGCGATATGCCAGACAGGTCCCCACTCGGTGCCTGGAATGACCCCGTTGCATAAAAGTTCAGGGCCACCGTAACCTTGACGGACACGGGGAGAGGGTGTCCCCCGCCAGTGCCACGCGGTGACAGGTGTGCCAGCAGGTGGCAGATGTGTGCCACGGTTTCCCGCCTCATCCGGAGTCTCCTCCTGCATTCCCGGTCCGTGAGGTCCTGGTATGACTGCCGGGGCCGGTACACACGGGGCGCCCTCGGGTGCCTCCGTTGCCGTGGGGCCGCGACGTCCTCCTCCCCCTCCTCGTCCTGTCGGTCAGGTGTCCCTCCAGCCTGGGCGGCTGCCGCCTGCCCCTCTGCGGCAGCCTGCGCCGCCTCTCTGGCACGTCCTTCTCCTCCTCCTCCTCATCCTGGGCAACATAGACATTAGCGGCTGCCGCCACGGCGGTCAACATCGCTGGATGATTGGAAAACATGACGGCCTGGTTGGGGGGGGGGGGGGGGGAACGACGACATGTCATCATTGCCCATATCCCCTCCTCCCCCCGGCCAGGTGGCATGGACCGCATGGGTCCAACTGTTGGAGGCTGGCACCTGGCCAGGTGGACCAACTCACTTGCCATCGCATCCCCCTCCCCGGCACGGACCCCCCAACCCCCTCCCCGGCACGGACCCCCCCCCATCCCCCTCCCCGGCACGGACCCTCTATCCCCCTCCCCGGCACGGACCCCCCATCTACCTCCAATGCACGGGCCCCCCATCCCCCTCCCCGGCACGGACCCCCCATCCCCCTCCCCCACGGACCCCCTATCCTCCTCCCCGGCACGGGCCCCCCCATCCCCCACTCTGGCACGGACCCCCCCCCATCCCCCTCCCCGGCACGGACCCCCCATCCCCCTCCCCGGCACGGACCCCCCATCCCCCTCCCCGGCACAGACCCCCCATCCTCCTCCCCGGCATGGGCCCCCCCATCCCCCTCCCCGGCACGGGCACCCCCCCCCATCCCCCTCCCCGGCACGGACCCCCCATCCCCCTCCCCGGCACAGACCCCCCATCCCCCTCCCCGGCAAGGATCCCCCATCCCCTTCCCCGGCACGGACCCCCCATCCCCCTCCCCGGCACGGGCCCCCCTCCCCATCCTCCTCCCCGGCACGGCCCCCCCATCCCCCTCCCCGGCACGGACCCCCCCCCATCCCCCTCCCCGGCACGGACCCCCCATCCCCCTCCCCGGCACGGACCCCCCCATCCTCCTCCCCAGCACGGGCCCCCCCCCATCCCCCTCCCCGGCACGGACCCCCCCCATCCCCCTCCCCGGCACGGACCCCCCATCCCCCTCCCCGGCACAGACCCCCCATCCTCCTCCCCGGCACGGGCCCCCCCATCCCCCTCCCTGGCACGGACCCCCCCCCCAGCCCCCTCCCCGGCACAGACCCCCCATCCTCCTCCCCGGCACGGGCCCCCCCATCCCCCTCCCCAGTTCGGACCCCCCCCATCCCCCTCCCAGGCACGGACCCCCCATCCCCCTCCCAGGCACGGACCCCCCATCCTCCTCCCCGGCACGGACCCCCCATCCTCCTCCCCAGCACGGGCCCCCCACCACCCCCCTCCCCGGCACGGACCCCCCCCCCATCCACCTCCCCGGACGGACCCCCCAGCCGCCTCCCGGTATGAACCCCCCCAATATCCTCCCCGGCACGGATCCCCCATCCCCTTCCCCGGCACGGACCCCCCATCCCCCTCCCCGGCACGGGCCCCCCTCCCCTTCCTCCTCCCCGGCACTGACCCCCCTCCCGGCACTCCCACGGAGCCCAGCCCACTCTAACCACCCCCCCCCGCCGCACACACACACACACACACAACCCTAGACACACCTCTCCCCACACATTCAGACTGCGGCCACGCCATCGCCTGCCCAGCGGCCAACCCCCCAGGCCGTCACCCACCTCCACGCTGGTCGGCGTGAGCCTGGAGCACAGGTTGACGCCGATTAAAAGGAGGTTTGATTTACGTCGACGTGACCGGTCACCACGTCGACGGGACTTCGGCCCATCCGGACGGGAGAATATCGGCAGACCCAAAATCGGCTGCCTTGCGCACACCCGTGCCATTCTCCGACGTCTGCAGCGCTATTAACGCCCCACCGACTTTTCTCCCTTCGGAGACTTCGGCAACCGGCGGGGGCGGGATTCACGGCGGCCAACGGCCATTCTCCGATCCGTTGGGGGGTCGGAGAATGACGCCCCAGGTCACATCAGTCACACCTTAGTGGTGTGCTTTTCAGTCCTCCGAAAGGTATGTGGCACTGTGGTGCTCTGTGTAAAAACCACCCTGATGGTAAATTACTATCGCTGGGGAGATAACCTTCTGCTGCCAGCCTTTGGGACTCTTCAGGCTCCTTTCTTCACCTGGCAGGTCCAGCCTTGTGTTCACCACTCACTTAAAAACTAGCCAGCTACTAGGTGGGGGATCGGAGCATCACAATGGGTTTGGCACCCGACGCCAAACCCGTTTTCCCCTCGACACTCCATTTTCGACCCAATCAGGAAACCCAATACCGGCATCAGGGAATGGAGAATCTAGCCCGTAAAATCCTGAGGGGTCTTGACTGACTGGGTGGATGTGGAGAGGATGGTGCCTCTTGTGGGAAAATCTGCAACTCCAGGCCACTGTTTAGGGGGTCACCCATTCAAGATAAAGGTAAGGAGAAAATGTTTCTCTCAGAGGGTCATAAGTCTTTGGAACTCTCTTCCTCGAAAAGTGGTGGAAGCAGCATGTTTGAATATTTTTAAGGCAGAAGTAGGCAGATTATTGATGGACAAAGTGGTGAAATATTATAGGGGGTAGGCGGGAATGTGGAGTTGAAGTTACAATCAGGTCAGCCATGAGCTTATAAAATGGTGGAACAGGCTTGAGGGGCCGAGCGGCCTACTCCTGCTCCTAATTCATGTGTTTGTATGTGAAGCAAAAGGAAACATTGAGGGAAGCAAGGGTATAGAAGATACTCTAATATGCTGCCTAGAGTGACCCAGCAAAACCACAACTGACCAAACCAGCCAAATCCTGAGGGAACTGACTCTCAAATCAGATGCTGAAGGAACCAATACTAGGCTAACCTATTTGATTTAGTCCTCACCAGCTCATCCATCATAGACATCACTTTCTACAATAAACATTAGCAATGGTGACTCCCTTACAGTGAGTTTGAAGAAAAAGGTCTTCTCTTCGTGGAGAAAATCATCTCTGTCATGTACAATGGTACCACCATTCAACCAAGCTGATGACAGGCGCAGCAGCTAAAGGACTGTCAATCATGAGTCCTTTGAGCCATCAGCAGAATAATTGATTGCAACCATAATCTTTAACATGGTGATCTTTTCTAGCACATTCCCCATTCTTCCAACTTCTTCAAGCCAGAAGATTTGTTCAATGAAGTGCATAGAAAGGCCAGCATTATAGCACCAGATATATCTTGGAATTAGGCAGCAAAAGTATGAAACTACAGCACAAGGAAAACTGCATGCTGAACACAAAAAGTAATAGGTTACAGACAGAACTAAGCTAGCAAGCAAAGGATTAGAACCAAGTTCTGCATCGCTACCACTTCCAGTTGAGAATGCTGCTGGACCACAAGAAACCAAGCTAATGGTGCAACTTAAGACTTGAGTGTATAAGAGAAGACTGAGCATTTTGCAAATTAGTTCAGTTGAAAATGCTAACTGAACGATTCCATTCAACTCTCTCCAAACGTTGCCACCAATTTTCTCTAAAAATGTGCAACCTAAGAGCTGCACAGCAACCCAAAGGTTCCTACAAAGGCTGTGCATAGTCAAGCTCTTTAATTTACTGTATCTGCTTGGCCGTGCAAAAAATTGGAAAGCACTCATGCACTGAAATGAATCAATCAGACAGTACAAAATAAATGAGGGGGACTGCTGGTCAATGTTACATATTCGGTGGGTTCTTGGTGTCTGATTTATCTTAGAGCAATGCTCTAGTTCCAAATCTACGTCAGTTTATTTAAAATACTTACAAACATCTCAAAACGTACAGAATTTGCACATATACATGCGGTTGGATTTTCACCTTCAAGCCGGGTAGCAGGACAAGGGAAATTTCCTGGATTGGTGCATTCACCTCAGGAGAAAGTGCCAATGAAGACAGGAGTTTCATTCTCGGAGGAGATGGGTGATAACTGAGTAGGGCCCACAAAGAGTTTGGACAGGGGAAATCGACAGAATAGATCAGAGAGCCAGAGTTGTCAATCAAGCAATATTTTCCCTGGGGTCCAGATGTTGCAGCACTCTAATGGATGTCTGGGCTCTTCATGAAGCCTCATTATGCATTATTGGTTCGGCACACGTGGCACGGGTTGGAATAGATGGAGCATGGGTAGTGTATGAGGGTGAGGAGGTGAACACTGGAAGGCTGGTATTTGTTTTAATGCTTCTTTTAAAATACTTGACAAAGTGCTGGTGCACCCAGACCACCTCCACACCGATCAGCCTCCATGCTTATTCCGTGGTTGCCCAGCCCGAATCCCAGAGAGCACTTCCACACCAGAACGAAAATCCCAACTTCCAGGGCACTTTCCTGTTTTGAGTTTGCGGAGCTGGGAAATTTCCTGACTCTGTGCTCCTAATCCAGGAGTGAAAATTCCAGCCCAGATCAACAGTTAATCAAAGCATGGTACCATGGAGGCCTGTAAAAACTGAAGTCAACCAGGATGGAGGAGACAATCTCCAGTGGTTAGGGCCATGCCTACTTTGAGTCACTGGAGCACAACTCTGATACACTTTCCTTTGGAAAAAAAACTCCATCAACCATTCGAAAGAGTGCTGCTTACCTTAAAGATGCATACTTCTCTGTGTGTAGACATGGGAAGATGTGAAATGTATTATTGCGTATTGCTGTGCTGATGTTGAATTTGGCAAATAATTTGTCTTCTTGGGTGTCAGCTCAAAGGTTGGCATAAAAGGGCCTCAGATCTGCTGGCTCCTTAAATATACAATCATGTGTTATGAGCCCACTTAAGTGGGCCAATCCCTCTCCCCTTCAGTCAGTGCCTTAATTATTGCCTCATTAACCCAAAAGAAAAAGGCATCAAAAACTCGTAATTACTGTTTCCAGTGGGAAATGATGCAGGCCCACATAGCAGGGCTTTTTCCAGGCATTATTCTGTTGTGTGAGGAGTTTTTGACATTGAAAATCTTACACTTACTGAATCTTACTGAATCAGTTGTTAGTGTGACGGGGGAAGCGCGATTGTGAGAGCTAATCAAGAAAAATTGTATTTTTTTTCCTGGGGCAAGACAAGACAAGCATTTGATAAATGGAATGTCTAAAGTAGGCTCCTATGGCTGAAGTGATTTAAAACCAAACCCGCAACCTCACTCGGAGGAACTTCAAACAGATAAAGTTCATGTGATGATGGACTGTGATGAGGAATGCAGATGGAATACATATTCATTTAATAAACACATCGAGATAAAAAGTAGTATCTATGGAATTGTCCGACAGTTTTCATATGGAATGCCAGAGGAAGTCATCCTAAGCGATTCTTACATTTTTTGGAAGTTTTGCTGAATAGATTTGTGGAATCTAAGAAGGCACTTAATAATAATAATAGCTTATTGTCACACGTAGGCTTCAATAAAGTTACTGTGAAAAGCCCCTAGTCGCCACATTCCGGCACCTGTTCAGGGAGGCCAGTACGGGAAATAAACCTGCGCTGCTGGCCTTGTTCTGCATTACAAGCCAGCTGTTTAGCCCACTTTGCTAAACCAGCCCCTAGCTAAGCCAGCCCCTCATTTCATTTGTATTTGTGATTTTGCAATTTTGGAGAAAATGACAATACTTTGGGTGACACTTTGATTCCCACTTTCCAAATACATTTGGCGGGATTCTCCAATAATGGGGCTATGTCCCCACTTCAGCGTCAAAACGCAGGTGTTTCACTCTGGACTTTACAGAAGAAAGTCCAGAGTGATTCTCCTACCTGAAGGGGGCTAGCAGTCCTGGAATACTCCATGCAGTTCTGCCTGCCGATACGGGACCCTGCACCTCCGGTCGGGAGTCCGTGCATGCGCACGGCGGCGGCCGCCCCGCGCGACATGGTGGACTCACACCGCGGAGTGGCCCCGAAGATATAGGCACCCCCGAGATCACACGAGCCCACGGATCGGTGGTTCCCGATCACTAGCCTGGCCGTCCCTGAGGCCCCCCCTCCCGCCCCCCCCCAAGTGAAGGATCCCCCCGCCCCCTACCAGGGCGTCCGCGGACTGACTCCGCAGCTGCCGCCGACCGCTCCCGACAGGCAAAATGTGGTTAGAACCAAGCCGTCGGGAACTCGGCCAGTTTACTTTGGTGAATCATGGAGGGGGCCTTTGCCAATGGTCCCCTACCTGTGCCACGTAGATTGCGCGCCCGGGATTTGCCGCGATTCTCCGGGGACCAGAGAATCACGGGAGTGGCGTTGCTCCGGTTTTTCGGCGTCAACTCCCATTCTCCGCCCCCACGCAGATCGTGATTTTGGCGCGGAGTCTCGGAGAATTTTGCCCATTAAGTTAAATCTATTAAGCACTGAAAGTACAGCCATCTGCACCATCTCAATGTCCAATGTAGCTGCTAGGAAGCATAGTTTTGATGGGCTGAATGACTTCTTTCCAAGTGTCCACATAATGATTCTATAAAGTAAGAAGTCTTACAAGACCAGGTTAAAGTCCAACAGGTTTGTTTCAAATCACTAGCTTTCGGAGCACTGCTCCTTCCTCAGGTGAATGAAGAGGTAGGTTCCAGAAACATACATACAGTCAAAGTCAAAGATGCAAGACAATGCTTTGAATGCGAGCATTTGCAGGTAATTAAGTCTTTACAGATCCAGAGATAGGGGTAATCCCAGGTTAAAGAGGTGTGAATTGTCTCAAGCCAGGACAGTTGGTAGGATTTCGCAAGCCCATGCCAGATAGTGGAGGATGAATGTAATGCAACATGAATCCAAGGTCCCGGTTGAGGCCGTACTCATGTGTGCGGAACTTGGCTATAAGTTTCTGCTTGGCGATTTTGCGTTGTCGCGCGTCCTGAAGGCTGCCTTGGAGAACGCTTACCCGGAGATCAGAGGCTGTATGCCCTTGACTGCTGAAGTGTGCCCCGACTGGAAGGGAACATTCCTGCCTGGCGATTGCCACGCGATGTCCATTCATCCGTTGTCGCAGCGTCTGCATGGTCTCGCCAATGTACCACGCTTCGGGACATCCTTTCCTGCAGCGTCTGAGGTAGAAAATGTTGGCCAAGTCGCACGAGTATGTACCGCGTACCTGATGGGTGGTGTTCTCACGTATAATGGTGGTACCCATGTCGATGATCTGGCATGTCTTGCAGAGATAGCCATGGCAGGGTTGTGTGATGTCGTGGTCGCTGTTCTGAAGGCTGGATAGTTTGCTGCAAACAGTGGATTGTTTGAGATTGCGCGATTGTTTGAAGGCAAGTAGTGGGGGTGTGGGGATGAACTTGGCAAGATGTTCATCTTCATCGATGATGTGTTGAAGGCTGCGAAGAAGATGTTGTAGTTTCTCTGCTCCGGGGAAGTACTGGACCACAAAGGGTACTCTGTCGGTTGTGCCCCGTGTTTGTCTTCTGAGGAGGTCGGTGCGGTTTTTTGCTGTGGCGCGTTGGAACCGTTGATCGATGAGTCGAGCGGCATATCCTGTTCGTATGAGGGCATCTTTTAGCGTCTGTAGATGTCTGTTATGCTCCTCCTCGTCTGAACAGATCCTGTGTATCCAACGAGCAACAGCAAAAAACCGCGCCGACCTCCTCAGAAGAGAAACACGGGACACAACCGACAGTTTCTGTTTTTATTTCAGCTATTCATAATTTGCAGTACTTTGTCTCTATGTTAAGGATATTATTCCTATTGAACAGAAACTGAACTGGACGAGCAACATTAATGCTGTGGCTACCAGGGCAGGTCAAAGGCTAGGAATCCTACAGCAAGTAGCTCACTTCCTGACCCCCCCAAACTCTATCCACCATCTACAAGGCACAAGTCAGGAGTGTAATGGAATGCTCTCCATTTGCCTGGATGAGTGCAGCTCCAACAACACTCAAGAAGCATGACACCATCCAGGACAAAGCAGACCACTTGATTGCTCCTCCCTCCACAAAAATTCAAACCCTCTGCCACCGACGGACAGTGGCAGCCATGTGTGCCATCTACAAGATGCACTGCAGTAAGTCACCAAGGTTTCTTAGACAACCTTCCAACCTACGCCGACTACCATTTAGGAAGACAAGAGCAGCAGATACTTGGGAACGCCACCACCTGGAGGTTGCCCTACAAGTCACTCACCACCCTGACATGGAAATATATCGCCATTCCTTCGCTGTTGCTGGGACAAAATCCTGGAATTCCCTCCCTAATAGCACAGTGGATGCACCTACGCCTGAAGGACTACAGCGGTTCAAGAAGGCAACTCATCATAACCTTCTGATGGGCAACTAGGGTTGGCTAATAAATGCTGGCCTAACCAGTGACCCCCACATCCCGTAAATGAATTTTTAAAAAGCTGGGATGAATTCAGCCAACCAGGATAAATTTGGGAGCCAAGAGATCTGGGTTGAGA